>NC_073257.2:75000500-75304000 GCF_029289425.2 Pan paniscus | reverse complement strand
TCATTGGGGTGCCATAATAGTGCCCTCCCTAATTTTGGAATAGTTCAAACAAAACTAGCCAGACCATTTGACAGGCCTGCTAGACAGACGGATTCCTGCATCAGGTGGAAGCTTGGATTGATTACCTCAAAAGTCTGTCCGGTTATAAGTCCTTGGTTTGCTCATTTATGGGAAGAGAGTGGAGCAGACTGTCCTGGTCCCACTTTCTGCTTTCTGAGCTTCTCTGCTGAGCAGGAGAAAAAGATGAACCTCCATTATGCAGTAGGAGAGGGAGTCCAGTGCACCTGCCACACATATGATGTTTGCAGACTGCCCAGTGAAGCCGCCCAAGAGCATTCTTCTGTAGTCACAAAACCTACAAGGCCTGCCACGGAGACAGTAACAGGGAAAACAGCAGGGTTGGGAGTAGCAGGGGCAGCAGCAGGCCCCAGAGCAGTGCTGGGCGCTTGGCTGCAACCAAGTCCACATGCCCAGAACAGATAGCACAGCAATGTCAGGGGCAGCCAGCAAGGGCCCAGGAGGAAAAGGAGCCAGGATGGTCACAGCAGGACCACCAGCGCATCCTCAGTGGGTGTTAAATTAGCTGTGCGGGTGCTTCATGCATATCCTTGGAGAGCATGTCTAGCATGTGGCCAGGGGCTGCCAAGTGATCCCCACAAGGCAGAATGAGTGTGGTGACTACAGTAGTAGAGATCACTAGCAGGAGTGTTGTGAAAACAGCAAAAGGGCCAGTAGGGAGATCTCTCCTTTCAATCTTATAGAGTAAAGGCTGCATCTGTAGGTCTGGATCTGAAAATAATAATAGTAACAGAATAAAGGCTGCATAAATGAATGGGATGAGAGAGAGTTTCCCAGGTCAGTGCTGAGGTCCAGGTGGAAAGATAGGAAGCAAGGGGAAGGTACAGAACATAGAACTCTAAATTGGAGAATCCTCCATTACAGGAGGATGTGTGAAGATAGCAGCAAGACAAATGAAGATAAGTAAATCTGAAAATTATCTTCCTGCCAGTCATTAGCCATGAGACCATTAGAAATTTTAAAAAGGGCTAAGCATGGTGGCTCACACCTGCAATTCCAGCATTTTGGGAGGCCAAGATGGGAAGATTGCTTGAACCCAGGAGTTTGAGGGTGCGGTGAGCTATAATTGGGCCACTGCACTCCAGCCTGGGTGACAGAGCCAGATACTGTCTCTAAAAAGTAAATAAATAAATTACAAAAAGAACAAGGGCAGAAGCAGCCCAGGAGGCACCAGCAACAGCTTCTCCACTCACAAGAGCTTCAGGCACCATCCCACCATAAAAGATTCTAGGACATTTCACCATTGGAATTGGGAAGCTGCTCTACAAACTAGTTCAGATTCTGCAAGTAAGATATCCAGCAGGATAGGCTCTTTCTTAAGCTACTGCAAAGCCAACGCTACTACAAGAAAGAACAGTGGCCCCACTACCTGGTAGAGAGAGGGACATGATGTCTAAGACAATAGAGGGCAGCAACCTGGGGGCTCTCTGGAGACAGCAGAGGGTAACCAGGGGCTAGAGATCATTGTATCAGGATATGAGAACAGTGAGGTAGATGGTAATCTTTGAAACTGAGCCTGTTAAAGAAGAACTAGAGCAGGAAGCTACCATAGGGATCTGGACTTGGGGGAGTATCTTTTTTTTTTTTTTGAGACGGAGTCTTGCTCTGTCTCCCAGGCTGGAGTGCAGTGGTGCGATCTCGGCTCACCGCAAGCTCCACCTCCTGGGTTCACGCTATTCTTCTGCCTCAGCCTCCCAAGTAGCTGGGACTACAGGCGCCCTCCAGGTGCTAATTTTTTTTTTTTTTTTTTTGTATTTTTAGTAGAGACGGGGTTTCACCATGTTATCCAGGATGGTCTCGATCTCTTGACCTCATGATCCACCTGCCTTGGCCTCCCAAAGTGCTGGGATTACAGGCGTGAGCCACCGCACCCGGGCTTTTTTTTTTTTTTTTTTAAAAGGGTCTCACTCTGTCACCCAGGCTGGAATGCTATGGCACAATGTTGGCTCACTGAAAACGCGACCACCTGGGCTCAAGTAATCCTCCCATCTCAGCCTCCGAGTAGCTGGGACTACAGGCTTGTGCTGTCATTCCTGGCTAATTTTTGTATCTTTTTTGGTAAAGATGGGTTTTCGCCATGTTGCCTAGGCTGGTCTTGAACTCCTGAGCTCAAGCAATCTGCCCATCTCGGCCTCCCAATGTGCTGGGATTACAGGTATGAGTCACCATTTCTGGCCTGTTTCCCTTTTTATATATGCACAAGAGTGATATAGGGTAAAAATATGCCCAAGTCTGAAGAAGCAACCCCTTTCATTATATATAAAATAAAAATACTAAGTGGCAAAAACAAGGGCTTAACTTCAGAGAAAAAAAAAAAAAAAAACCAGTTTGCCAGCAGAGCCAGCATGTAAGCAATGGCCATCTTTCCTGTACTTAATAGGTGTGAGGGCCCATCATCCTTCTGCATCATTCCCTGATATGAAAGGATCTGATAAGTCCTTCCCCATTTCCAACTTCATCATGAACAAAAGGGAAGACTGCCTTTAACTTTAAACAGAAACTAACTACAGTATAGTTTAGTTGTTTATTTTTAAGACTGGTGTTGACTAGTAAGCCCCATTTTGCTTCAGGCTGATTCAAGTGTTTTTTGAACAGTTAAATTATTCTGTTTCCTGAAACTTTCAAATTATCCCTATTTCCCAATATTAATGGTTTGACTTTGTACTATATAATACTTTGCACATTTCCAAGCACTTACATGTACATTCCCTCTTTCAATTCTAACGGACTCAAATTAGGGACTTGTCCAATGTCATAAAATTAATAAATGGCTGAGCTAGGTCTTGAATCTAGCTCTGTCTGGTTATAAACCCAGTTATTTTTCCACGACAAGTAGCTAAATATCTACCAGAATGACTGGATGTTGGTAATAATAGAAATAGAGGGTAACCCACTGCAATTACATTTGTTATTTTTGGTTTTCCTAGGTTCACAGTCCTGAGTACTAAGAGGTTCAGGCTAAAAAGAGAGTTGCTATTGTTAGTGACTCTATTCTCCTCCAGGGTATTTTCCAAGAACTATTCACAAACTAGACTGGGCAGGAACTGGCCATGTGAGAAGGGGGAGGGTAGCTGTGAGGTCAGCAGGCTCTAACTCCTCGGACTCTGAGCCAACTTGTCCAGTTGCTTCAGCCTGAGCCAGGGTGAACAAAGCCAAGTTAGGCAGGAGTCAGGCATTCTATTCAACCAAGTTCAATAGAGGAGAGTCCAAGGAAAGCAGAATTTCAGGGTAGCTTTTTTATTCAGTAAGCTGACACTTGGGAAACGGCAGTCAAATAAATGCAGAAAGGCAATGATTCAATCGACTTTGTACTAAGTTAGTGTTTCTCAAAAAAGGAAGCTGAAGCGAACCCTCCAGAATCCTAATGTCCTTGGACCACTCAGCTTCTGGTGCACCAGTAGTGCTGCCTTTTTTCTATCTATAAAATATAACTTCGGCTGGGCGCTGTGGCTCACGCCTGTAATCCCAGCACTTGGGAGGCCAAGGCAGGCGGATCACAAGGTCAAGAGATCAAGACCATCCTGGCCAACATGGTGAAAACCCATCTCTACTAAAAATACAGAAATTAGCTGGGCGTGATGGCACGTGCCTGTAGTCCCAGCTTCTCAGGAGGCTGAGGCAGGAGAATCGCTTGAACCCGGGAGGCAGAGATTGCAGTGAGCCAAGATAGTGCCACCGCACTCCAGCCTGGCGAATTTATATATATATATATAACTTACCTGTTGATCTATGCTGGGTTGGACACAAGGGAAATCCCTTTTACCTACATTTTCTTTCCAGGCACTTCAGGACACTAAGACATCCTAATCAAATCCTTTCCATCCATTGTATTCACTACCCCCAATTATACAGACCTCAAACTTCCAGTTCCACCTCTTCCTCTGATCCTTTGATGGAAAATGCTAGTCAATCTGGACTTTATTTCAAATAGAGTGGTCACATACTGGGAAGGGATCAAGAGAATCATGAGATATTAGAAGATGGTAGAGTATCATGGCCTTAAGTAAATGTCAGTGAGAGGACACTTAGAAATGATCAAAATCATAAGGCATAAATTCAGCAACTGCTCTTAAGTTTTCTTTTCTTTTCTTTTTATTTTTTTGAGACAGAGCCTCTCTCTGTCCCCCAGGCCGGAGTGCAATGGTGTGATCTCGGCCCACTGCAACTTCTGCCTCCCAGGTTCAAGTGATTCTCCTGCTTCAGCCTCCTGAGTAGCTGGGATTATAGGTGCCTGCCACCATGCCCATCTAATTTTTGGATTTTTAGAAGAGGTGGAGTTTCACCATGTTGGCCAGGCTGGTCTCAAACTCCTGACCTCAAGTGATCTGCCTTCCTCGACCTTCCAAAGTGCTGGGATTACAGGTGTGAGCTACCGTGCCAGGCCTCTGCTATTAAATTTTCTAAGAGAAATTTGCCTCCAGCCTCCTTTTAAAAGTATTTTCCACAGTTGCCAAGATTCTTCGATCCACTGTTAATCTATTTTGTTTCTCCTGTGTTCCATGCTGCCTGCTGCTGTCCCTCCTAAATGATACTAGCACAGAAGATATGTGTTTGACATCCTGGAAGCCATATGAGGGCTTCAGGAAAGGGAAGGGTCAAGCCAAACAGCACAGGAAAAATAAGAATTTTACCATGAATTGAATTTTCTACCTTTCATTTTCACTGTATTCTTTATTTCTGTGGTGGTCTTTTAAAATATTTTCTCCACTCTTCTGTGGAAGGAAGGAAGGAAGAAAAAGAAAATATGACAAATACCTTTTACCTCTACCCTGACATGTTTTCATCATACGCTGTTGACACTCAGTCCAGAAGCAACTACGGGAAGAATGATGCAACCTCAGATGTTAGGACATCAGGACTGTGGCCAGAGAATTTTCACAACATACATGGAGCCTGGCCAGGCTTCAGCTTTGGCTAGACACAGGTTATTCTACACTGAGTTCTCCCTTGCCATTTCTAAAATCTGCAGGGCTCTGACTTTCCCAGCATGATTGCCATATATATCACAGGCTTTTTTTTATTTTTATTTTTTTCCAGTTCAGGGTTTTGGGGAAGGGAGCAAAGTAATTAGAGAAATGGACCAATTGGAGCTGGGCGCGGTGGCTCATGCCTGTAATCCCAGCACTTTGGGAGGCCAAGGTGGGAGGATCAAGAGGTCAGGAGATCGAGACCATCCTGGCTAACACAGTGAAACCCTGTCTCTACTAAAAAAATACAAAAAAAATTAGCCGGGCGTGGTGGCGGGTGCCTGTAGTCCCAGCTACTCAGGAGGCTGAGGCAGGAGAATGGCGTGAACCCGGGAGGCAGAGCTTGCAGTGAGCCGAGATCGTGCCACTGCACTCCAGCTTGGGCGACAGAGCGAGAGAGCGAGACTCTGTCTCAAAAAAAAAAAAGAGAGAAATGGACCAATTGGAAAAGTTTTGGTCACAATATTGAAATAATTTGCAGAAACCTCTAGACTTCTTCCATCATCATGGAGCAAATATTCTTGGCTGGCTTTAACAGGATGTTTACTTTGTAAACGTATAAATAATTAATCCTTTTTTTTTGTTGGTTTTTTTTTTTGGGACAGAATCTCGCTCTGTCACCCAGGCTGGAGTGCAGCGGTGAGATCTCAGCTCACTGCAACCTCCACCTCCCAGGTTCAAGCGATTCTTCTGCCTCAGCCTCCCTAGTAGCTGGGATTACAGGTGCGTGCCACCATGCCTGGCTAATTTTTGGATTTTTAGTAGAGAAGGGGTTCCACCATGTTGGCCAGGCTGGTCTCAAACTCCTGGCCTCAAGTGATCTGCCTGCCTTGGCCTCCCAAAGTGCTGGGGTTACAGGTGTGAGCCACTGCACCTGGCCTAATCCCTTTTTGGATAGGTGCCTTCTCATTAATGACTTACATTCTTCCCCTTTTCTTATGAACCTTACCCCACAGATTTGAATAAATTATAATCCTTGGTTCATGACAAATTGTCATCAGTGGTTCATGCACGGTACCTTTTGTTTGTAGTTAATTTGATTTACAATGTAATGAATATCCACCACTACTCCAAAACAAAGCTGATGTGAACATTCCTGTACATGTTTTCCTGAGTTCATGTGCTTGCATTTAGCTAAACACTTATATAGGCTAGAATTGCTGCATCAAGGATTATGCATATGTTTGGCTTTAGCAGAGATCACCAGTTTTTCAAAATACACTACCACCAGCAGTGAATTAAAATGCCACTTGCTTTAAAAGGTTGTCAATAGTTTGTATTCTTTGTCTTTTTAATTTTAACAATTTTACTGGATATGAAGATTGTCTTACTCTTTAACCCCTTAAGAGCTGACTTCTGTTCCCATTACTTTATGCAGTTAAACAAGGTGCTTCTGAAGATATCTCTACTAAGCTCTTGATCACCCAGTTTAATGACTTTTCTTCAATTCTTGTCCTTCATCTCACAGTAATATTTAACACCACTTTTTTCTTGAAACTTTATTTTTTTGACTTCTATCATACAGTATTATCTTAGAAGGTACTCATTTATCATTTATCCACAATTTCAAAATCCAATATACCCTGAAAACTAAATTCTTTTTTTTTTTTGAGACAGAACCTTGCTCTCAAGGTTTTTGTTTTGTTTTGTTTTGTTTTTGTTTTTGTTTTTGAGACAGAACAAAGCTGGAGTGCAGTGGTGCGATCTGGGCTCACTGCAATCTTCACCTCCCAAGTTCAAGCAATTCTCGTGTTTAGCCAACCAAGTAGCTGGGACTAGAGGTCCTGTGCCACCATGTCCAGCTAACTTTTGTATTTTTAGTACAGACAGGGTTTCACCATGTTGGCCAGGCTGGTCTCAAACTCCTGATCTCAAGTGATCACTCCCTTGGCCTCCCAAAGTGTTGGGATTACAGGTATGAGCCACCGCACCTGGCCTGTTTTTTTTCTTTTTCTTTTTGTTTTTTTCTTTTTTTTTTGAGACAGGGTCTTGCTCTGTTGCCCAGGCTGGTGTACAGTGGCACAATCATGGCTCACTGCAGCCTCCACCTCACAGGCTCAAGTGATCCCCCCACCTCAGTCTCCCGAGTAGCTGGGACTATAGGCATGCACCACCAACCCCAGCTAATTTTTAAACTTTTTATAGAGATAGAGTCTCACTGTGATGCTCAGGCTGGTGAAATTTTTATATACTCATTTAATGGCACACTCATCCTGAACTGTCACAAGACTATTTTTGGTCCTTCTTTAACCCACTTATGAATATTCACATGATTCATTAAAGATTTATCAATGTGTTTGATTGTGAGATACTTTCCCAGTCCCTGTTCTATAATATAGAGTATAGGCACTATATTATCTTTCTAAAATCAGTAAATTCTGAATTCTGAAATATATCTGACTGACTCGGAGTTTTGGGCAAGATTTTGTGGACTGTAGTTGAAAAAGTATAGAGTCCGATGAACCTGGGCATGGATCCCATTTCACTTAATGTCTTGAAACGTCAGCTGTTGTTACTTTTTATTTTTATTTTATTTTATTTTATTTTTTGAGATGGAGTTTCACTCTTGTCACCCAGGCTGGAGTGCAATGGCACAATTTTGGCTCACTGCAACCTCCGCCTCCCAGGTTCGAGTGATTCTCCTGCCTCAGCCTCCGGAGTAGCTGGGATTACAGGCACCCACCACCAAGCCCGGCTAATTTTTTTGTATTTTTAGTAGAGATGGGCTTTCGCCATGTTGGCCAGGCTTGTCTCAAACTCCTGACCTCAGGTGATCCACCTGCCTCGGCCTCCCAAAGTGCTGAGATTACAGGTGTGAGCCACCGTGCCTCACCTGTTCCTTTTTATTTCTAAAACAGGGATGGAAATAGCTAGCTGATAAGGCTGTGAACATCTTTACTTTTATGACTCACATATCTACAACTCAATGTACTATATTGAATACTGAGTTTACCATCCGGCCCTCCCCCTGACCATCTGCTTTTTTGTTTCCTATCTCAGGGCATGTCACTAACTGCCCAACTACTGGCTCAACTCAGAAACCTAAGCATCATCCTCAGTTTATTCCTTATTTTCCAGTTCATTAGCAAGTCCTGCCAACTATAGGTTCTGAAGATTTCTCAATTCTGTATACTTCTCTCTATTCCCATCCTACCTATTTTATTATAAAAACCTCCTAACTTGTCATTCTATTTCCAATGTTACTATTTTTCACTTCACTCTCCACACTAAAGCCAAAGTGATCAATGTAGATATGGTTCTGTCAGTCTCTTGCTTACAGAGTTCCACTGGCTTCCTATTGCCCTGAGACAAAGCCCCAATTCTATCATGACTTCCAAGGCCTTCCAAGGTTCTCTGTTGACCTCTCTGGTATTATCTAGAAAATACTTTTGGTTTTCGGCCGGGTGCGGTGGCTCACGCCTGTAATCCCAGCAGTCTGGGATGCCAAGGCGGGCAGATCACCTGAGGTCAGGAGTTCGAGACCAGCCTGGCCAACATGGCGAAACCCCGTCTCTACTAAAAATACAAAAATTAGTGAGGTGTGGTGGTGGGCGCCTGTAATCCCAGCTACTGGGGAGCCTGAGGTGGGAGAATCACTTGAATCCGGGAGGTGGAGGTTGCAGTGAGCCGAGATTGTGCCATTGCACTCCAGCCTGAGTGACAGAGCAAGACTCTATCTCAGAAAAAAAAAAAAGAAAATACTTTTGGTTTTCTGACGTACCATACTTTCTTGTTCTCTGGCCTTTGACCAGCGTTTACCCGCAGTCTGAAGCACTCTTTTCTCCACTCTTTGTTTTTATCTTTAAATTTAATTGCTTCACAAATTTGCATGTCATCCTTGCACAGGGGCCATGCTAATTTGCTCTGTATCATTCCAATTTTTAGTATATATGCTGCTGAAGTAAGCACCTTTTCCCCACTCTTTTTTAATTTTAATTTTAATTTTTTTTTTTGGAAATGAAGCCTAGCTCTGTCACCCAGGCTGGAGTGCAGTGGCGCGATCCCAGCTCACTGCAACCTCCACCTCCCGGGTTCAAGCGATTCTCCCGCCTCAGCTTCCTGAGTAGCTGGGATTACAAGCACCCACCACCACGCCCAGCTAATTTTTGTACTTTTAGTGGAGATGGGGTTTCACTGTGTTGGCCAGGCTGGTCTCAAACTCCTGACCTCGTGATCTGCCCTCCTCAGCCTCCTAAAGTGCTGGGATTACAAGCGTGAGCCACTGCGCCTGGTTCCTTAATTTTAATTTGTATTTAGAAATGGGGGTCTCACTATGTTGACCAGGCTGGTCTTGAACTCCTGGTCTCAAGCAATCCTCTCATCTCAGCCTCCCAAAGTGCTGGGATTACAGGCATGAGCCACCACACCCACCATTCCCCACTCTCTACCTGGCTAATTACATGCAAACTCAAGCCTTACCTTGGGTGAGATTTCTTTCTGGAAACCTAACCTGTTAATGGATTGAATTATGTTCTCCCAAAATTCATAGGTTGAAGTCTTAACAACTAATATGACTATATTTGGAGACAAGGCTTTTAAGGAGATAATTAAGTTTAAGTAAGGTCATAAGGGTGGGCCCTAATCTGATAGAAGTGGTATAATTGTAAGAAGAGGTAGAGAGACTAGACAAGGTGGCTCAATCCTGTAATCCCAGCACTCCCTCTTCAGTGGATCACCTGAGGTCAGGAGTTCAAGACCAGCCTGACCAACATGGTGAAACCCCGTCTCTACTAAAAATACAAAAATTAGCCAGATGCGGTGGTGGGTGCTTGTAATCCTAGCTACTCAGGAGGCTGAGGTAGGAGAATTGCTTGAACCCGGGAGGCAGAGGTTGTAGAGTGGTGTGAGATCACACCACTGCACTCCAGCTTGGGAGACAGAGTAAGACCCTGTCTCAACAACAACAACAACAAAAAGAGTTAGAGACACCAGGGGTATGTCTGCACAGATGTAATTGCCCTGTGAGTTCTTGCCCATAGCAAAGACAAAACTACTTCACTGAGAACATGCTATTGCAGTAGAGAAAGAGTTTAATCAACATGAGGCTGGCCACGCAGGACATAACAGTATTACTCAAATTAGTCTCCCCAAAGGCTCAGAGGTTAGGATTTTGATGGACAATTTGGTGGGGGGTAGGGGGACATAGGGAAAGGGTGCTGCTGATTGGTGAGGGATGAAATCACAGGGGTGTGGAAAATGGTCTTTATATGCTGAGTCTGTCAGTGGGGCCACAGGACCAGTTGAGTCATCAGTCACGACCAGGTGGGGTCAGTCTGGAAAACATCTCAGAAAACCAATCTTAGGTTCTATAGGCTGAGTGCAGTGGCTCACGCCTGTAATCCCAGCACTTTGGGAGGCTGAGGCGGGTGGATCACAAGGTCAGGATATCGAGACCATCCTGGCTAACACGGTGAAACCCTGTCTCTACTAAAAATACAAAAAATTAGCCGGGCACTGTGGCAGGTGCCTGTAGTCTGAGATACTCGGGAGGCTGAGGCAGGAGAATGGTGTGAACCCAGGAGGCAGAGCTTGCAGTGAGCTGAGATTGCGCCACTGCACTCCAGCCTGGGCAACAGAGCAAGACTCAGTCTCAAAAAAAATAAAAGTAAAAAAAAAAAAGAAAACCAATCTTAGGTTCTACAATAGTGATGTTATCTATAGGAGCAATTAGGGAAGTCATAAGTCTTGTGACCTTGTACCACATGGTGGTACCCCTGAGCAGTAAGGGATTATAGGAACTACGCCTACATTTTAGCAAAATTCATGTCATTCCTTTAATCCTAATCTTGTGGCCTTTCGTTAGTCTTACAAAGGCAGTTTCAGCCCCTGAACAGGGATTGGATTAATTTTAGGGACTACTGTCATCCTTGCTTCAAAGTTAAACTGAAATGCTCCCAAAGAGAGCTTGGCCTGTGCCCAGGAATGACCAAGTATGGCTTGGAGGTCAGAAGCAAGATGGAGTCAGTGTTGTCAGATTTCTCTTACTGTCATAATTTTGCAAAGGTGGTTTCACAGAGAAGGCCATGTGAGGAGACAGCAAGAAAGCAGCTGTCTGCAAGGCAAAAAGAAAGACCTCAGGAGAAACCAGCCTTGCCAGCACCTGGTCTCCAACTTTCAGCCTTTAGAACTGTGAGAAAATAAAACTTTGTGCCTTAAGCCACCCAGTCTGTGTTATTTTGTTATGGTTGCCTTTGCACACTAACACACAATCTTTTGAGGCAGAGTTTCGCTCTCATCACCCAGGCTGGAGTGTAGTGGTGTGATCTCGGCTCACTGCAAACTCCGCCTCCCGGTTTCAAGCGATTCTCCTGCATCAGCCTCCTGAGTAGCTGGGATTACAGGTGAGCGCCACCATGCCCAGCTAATTTTTGTATTTTTAGTAGAGATGGGGTTTCGCCATGTTGGCCAAACTGGTCTCAAACTTCTGACCTAAGGCCTGCCTCAGCCTTCCGGTGTGCTGGGATTACAGGTGTGAGCCACTGAGCCCAGCCCGTAATACATAATCTTTCCTCTGTCTTCCATAGTGTGCCTTAGAACCTTTACCACATGATATTGTAGTTATCTGTTTTGTCCTTTATGTCCTCCTTTTAGACTGGAAGCCGTCCAAGAGCAGGAATTTGTCTAGCTTCTTCACCACCATAACCCAGCACCTGCGTAGTAGCCAGCACATTGTAAAGAAAAAAAAACAAACTGTTTTTCTCTCTACTCACACCCAACACAAAACACTTCTGTGAAGAGATGTGTGGGTTTTTCACCACACACCAAGCAATTCTCCAGCAGATGCCAACTGGGTGTCCTATAATTCAATTCCATTCTGACGCTGCCTACCTGGAGATTGGGTCAGATCCCACAGGTTAAGGGTTCAGTCCCAAAAGGCTGCCCTGCTTCAGGCACCAGTCCCAAGTCCCAGGTTTTGACCTGTGTTTCTTGCTGACTGATTACAAATTGAGTTCCCACAACCCTCCTTCCCCAGGATTTGGTTTAATGGTCTATATTATAAAGGATATAGGTCTGGGTGCAGTGGCTCATGCTTGTAATCTCAGACTTTGGGAGGTCGAGGCAGGCGGATCTCTTGAGGCCAGGAGTTTGAGATCAGCCCAGCCAACATGGTAAAACCCCGTCTCTACTAAAAATACAAAAATTAGCTGGGGGTGATGGCACACACCTGTAATCCCAGCTACTCAGGAGTCTGAGGCAGGAGAATCACTAGAACCCTGGAGGCAGAGGTTGCAATGAGCCAAGATAACACCACTGCACTCCAGCCTGGGCAACAGCGTGAGACTCTGTCTCAAAAAAAAAAAAGAAAAAATAGATAAAGGATACAGATGAACAGCAAGATGAAAAGATGCATAGGGTATGATATGGGGAGGGATGCAGAGACACCCTCCTAGTGTAACCACGCAAGGGGTTGTTCACCTTGCCAGCTGCCTAAACAGAGCCGATTCATCAAGACGGGAATTGCAATAGACAAAGAGTAATTCACGCAGAGCTGGCTGTGCGGAAGACCAGAGTTTTATTATTACTCAAAGCAGTCTCTCTGAGCATTCAGGGATCAGAGTTTTTAAGGACAAGTTGGTGGGTGCGGGGAAGCCAGTGAGCCAGGAGTGCTGATTGGTCAGGGATGAAATCATAGGGAGTGGAAGCTGTCTTCTTGCACTGAGTCAGTTCCTGGGTGGGGGGCCACAAGACCAGATGAGCCAGTTTGTCCATCTGGGTGGTGCCAGCTGATCCATCAAGTGCGGGGTCTGCAAAATATCTCAAGCACTGATCTTAGGAGCAGTTTAGGGAGGGTCAGAGTCTTGTAGCCTTCAGCTGCATGACTCCTGAACCATAATTCCTAATCTTGTGGCTAATATTAGTCCTGCAAAGGCCATCTAGTCCCCAGGCAAGAAGGAGGTCTGCTTTGGGAAAGTGCTGTTATTGTCTTTGTTTTAAACTACAAACAATAAACTGAGTTTCTTCCAAAGTTAGTTCAGCCTATGCCCAGGAATGAACAAGGACAGCTTGGAGGGTAGAAGCAAGTTTGAGTTGATTACATTAGATCTCTTTCACTGTCTCAGTCATAGTTTTGCAAAGGCAGTTTCACTATTACTCAGGAAATTCCAAGGGTTTTAGGAACTCTGTCATAGGAACCTGAGACAAAGACCAAATGTATTTCTTATGCCACATACATTATAGGCACTCAATTAATATTTTTGAATAATAAATAAATTAGTGAAGTAGCACATGTGAATGTCCTACCATAGTTCTCAGTACATATCAACAGTAAGTGTAGCCAGGCTCGGTGGCTCACGCCTGTAATCCTAATCCCAGCACTTTGGGAGGCTGAGATGGGCAGATCACTGAGATCAGGAGTTCAAGACAGGCCTGGCCAACATGGTGAAACCCCGTCTCTACTAGAAATACAAAAATTATCCAGCTGTGGTGCTGGGTGCCTGTAATCCCAGCTACTCTGGAGCCCGAGGCAGAAGAATCACTTGAACCAGGGAGCTGGAGGTTGCAGTGAGCTGAGATCGTGCCATTGTACTCCAGCCTGGGCAACAAGAGTGAAACTCTGTCTCGAAAAACAAAAAACAAAACAGTAAGTGTGAGATCACTTTTTTTGTTTTTGAGACAGGGTCTCACTCTGTTGCCCAGGCTGTAGTGCAGTGGCATGACCACCACGCCCAGCTGGTTTTTAAGTTTTTTGTAGGGATGAGGTCTTTCTCCTGTTTCTGATTGCTTTTTCCTGTCACCAGCTCCCTCTCCCACCCAGTAAATGTAGTTGCAGCTTGATCTCACTGTGTTGCCCAGGCTGGAGTGCAGTGGTGCGATCTCAGCTCATTGCAACCTCCACCTCCTGGGTTTAAACGATTCTCCTGCCTTCACTTCCAGAGTAGCTGGAATTATAGGGGCCCGACACCACACCTGGCTAATTGTTATATTTTTAGTAGAGATGGGGTTTCACCATATTGGCCAGGCTGGTCTTGAACTCCAGACCTCAAGTGATCCTCCCACCTCGTCCTCCCGAAGTTCTAGGATTACAGGGATGAGCCACCTCGCCCAGCCCCCAACTCCATCTTGCTTCTAACTTCCAAGCTGTCTTTGTTCATTCCTGGGTGTGGGGTGAACTAACTTTGGGAGGAACTTAGTTTATAGTTTATTATTATTATTATTTTTTGAGATGGAGTTTCGCTCTTGTTGCCCAGGCTGAAATGCAATGGCGCGATCTCAGCTCACTGCAACCTCCGCCTCGCAGGTTCAAGGGATTCTCCTGCCTCAGCCTCCCACGTAACTGGGATTACAGGCATGCACCACCATACCTGGCAATTTTGTATTTTTAGTAGAGATAGGGGTTTCACCATGCTGGCCAGGCTGGTCTCGAAATCCCGACCTCAGGTGATCCACCCGCCTTGGCCTCCCAAAGTGCTGGAATTACAGGTGTGAGCCACCACGCTTGGCCAATGGTTTATAGTTTAAAACAAAGGCCCTTTCCCAAAACAAACCCTTTTCTTGCCTGGGGACTAGACGGCCTTTGGAGGACTAACAAATTAGCCAAAAGATTAAAAATTGTGGTTTAGGAGTCATGCAGCTGGAGGCTACAAGATTCTGACCCTCCCAAATTGCTCCTGGGGATAACATCACTATTGTAAAGCCTAAAATCAGTGCTTGAGATATTTTGCAGACCCTGCACTTGATGGATCAGCTGGTACCACCCATATTGATAAACTGGCTCATCTGATCTTGTCACCTCTGCACCAGGAACTGACTCAGCGCAAGAAGACAGCTTCCACTCCCTATGACTTCATCTCTGACCCAACCAATCAGCAGTCCCGGCTCACTGGCTTCCCCCAGCTCACCAAGTTGTACTTAAAAACTCTGATCCCCAATGCTGGGGGAGACTGATTTGAATAATAATGAAACTCCGGTCTCCCGCACAGCCAGCTCTGTATCAATTACTCATTCTTTATTGCACTTCCCCTGGTAAATTGGCTGTCTAGGCAGCAGGCAAGGTGAAACCATTGGGCAGTTACAAGCCACTATGCCTGGCTAAAAATTATGTTTTGAATAGGTAATACATTTGCATGCTTCAAAAATTCCAAAGGCCAATTTCCCTCGCTGGAGGCATCTTCTGTGGACTTTGAGAGATACACATATCAATCCATACCGCAAGAGAAGTATAGTGTACACACTATTCTCTACCTTTCACTAGACAATGTATCTTGGAAATCTTTCTATATCAGTACAGAAAGACCATAGCCAAACAGAATTTTTTGCATGTTGCCATTGTCTTATCTTCCTAATCTCCCATTCTTTCCTTAATCTATTCTAATATGGCTTCTGTATCATCTAATGGAATCACTATTTTCTTTTTTTTTGAGACAGAGTCTCATTCTGTCACCACGTTAGAGTGCAGTGGTGCGATCTCGGCTCACTGCAAACTCTGCCTCCCGGGTTCAAGCGATTCTTCTGCCTCAGCCTCCCAAGTAGCTGGGACTACAGGCATGCACCATCACACCCAGCTAATTTTTGTATTTTTTGTAGAGACGAGGTTTCACCATGTTGGCCAGGATGGTCTAGATCTCTTGACCTTGTGATCCACCTGCCTTGGCCTCCCAAAGTACTGGGATTACAGGCATGAGCCACTGCTCCCGGCTTAGAATCACTATTTTCAAGATCACTAAAGACCTTCCATTGCCAAGTCCAAAAAACTGGACTGCGTGCCAGTCCTTATCCTATTATACTTCTTGGCAGCATTTGATGCAGCAAACCCTATCTTCCTCTTAAAACACTTTATTGCCTTGTGGAGAATAATTTTCTGTGAAGAGAACGAAGCATAGGACACAGGGCTTTTCACTGGCACCTGCTCCTTCCAAGGACCTACAAGGAATTCTAGCCATGAGTTCACAAGGTCATGTAATTCTGTATAATTTGCAAACTATTTTTACCACAGTCAGTCAAGACCACTGTCTCTTTTCACTCTGACCTCTTCTTAATCACATTCTTTCTGCATTTTGAGATCCAGCTCAGGAAAGTTGAGTTACAAACATTTAGTTTGGATTTGGTCATACCAGCGTGGTCATACCATATAGAAGGAGTTCCAGGAATATTCTTTCTACCTCTGCACCATCTCACCCAGGGTTGTGACATGAAGGTGCAAGACTTGATGTCATATGATAACATCAACAATTTCTATGGCATTCTGCTCTGTGAGTACATAAAATTGGGGGCCCAGCAAGGTGGCTCACGACTGTAATCCTAGCACTTTGGGAGGCTGAGACGGGTAGATCACTTGAGCCCAGGAGTTTGAGACCAGCCTGGCCAACATGGCGAAACCCTGTCTCTACAAAAAATTAGCTGGTCATGGTGGCACATGTCTGTAGTCCCAGTTACTCAGGAGGCTGAGGCATGAGAATCGCTTAAACCCAGGAGGCAGAGGTTGCAGTGAGCTGAGTCACGCCACTGAACACCAGCCTGGGTGACAGAGCAAGACTGTTTCAAAGCAAAAAAAAAATTGGGGAAAAACAGTGTTTGAAACACGTAGAACCAGAAGCTAATCTGTAAAAATTTCTTCTAATTTGAAGCATATAAACTTGTAAGCAGAGGAATTAGATTATCACTGACAGCATGTCAAATTAGAAATCCTCTTCTGTTAGGAATATACTTTTTTTTTTTTTTTTTTGAGATGGAGTTTCGCTCTTATCGCCCAGGCTGAAGTGCAATGGTGCAATCTTGGCTCACTGCAACCTCTGCCTCCCAGTTTCAAGCAATTCTCCTACCTCAGCCTCCCAAGTAGCTGGGATTACAGGCATGTGCCACCACGCCCAGCTGATTTTTTCTATTTTTTGTAGAGATGGGGTTTTGTAGAGATGGGCTGGTCTTGAACTCCTGACCTCAGGTGATCCACCTGCCTCAGCCTCCCAAAGTGCTGGAATTACAGGCGTGAGCCACCACGCCCGGCTAGGAATATACTTGATCGTGCAGCATATATATCTAAAAAAGTATTGTTTTTAAAAAATGGACATGAGGCAAAATAAAATTTGTCAGAATTCCTGTTTCTAGGGCAGAAACCTGAAGAGTACTACAATGAGTATACACATGTATGAAGTCATGGGTTTTATTTATTTATTTGTTTGTTTGTTTGTTTGAGATGGAGTTTCACTCTGTCACCAAGGCTGGAGTGCAGAGGCACAATCTCAACTCACTGAAATGTCTGCCTTTTTGGGTTCAAGTGATTCTCCTGTCTCAGCCTCCCGAGTAGCTGGGATTACAGGTGAGTGCCACCACTCCTGGCTAATTTTTTGTATTTTTTGTAGAGATGGGGTTTTGTTATGTTGGCCAGGCTGGTCTCAAACTCCTGGGCTCAACTGATCCCCCTGCCTTGGCCTCCCATAATCCTGGGATTACAGGCATGAGCCACCACACCCAGCCTGAAGTCATGGGTTTTCTACATTCCAACATATGGGGTTGCATTTTTTAAAATTTATTTTTTATTTATTATTACTTTTTCCCTTAATGTTGTAAATAAAATTTCGGTGCACAAAAGAAATAGCACTCGAAAAAAAATTTTCTTTTTAATTTTCAGCAAGGCAAGTTACTTCTATAGAAGGGTGCGCCCTTACAGATGGAGCAATGGTGAGTGCACACTTGGACAAGGGAGGGGAAGGGGATGCTTATCTCTGACACACGTGGCCCCTGCTGCTGTGTCGTTCCGCTATTGGCTAGGGTTAAGATCACACAGGCTAAACTAATTCCGATTGGCTAATTTAAAGAAAGTGACGGGGTGAGTGGTTTGGCAGGAAAAATGGTTATGCAGGGTGGAGAATGAGTCAGGGCGGAGCAGGTAGCAGGTAATCGGAATGAGTCGGGGTGGATAAGGTAATCGGAATGAGTCAGGGTGGAGCAGGTGATTGAAATGAGTCAGGGTGGAGCAGGTAATCGAAAAAGTTGCTTTATGAGGAAGTTAAGTTTAAAAGTAGAAGGCAAAGAATTGGACCTACTGACATATTGATTCTTTGAAAAGAAACTTAGAACTCATATCTAACATTAAGAAAGATGAATTCTCACTATGTTGCCTAGGTTGGTTTTGAACTCCTGGACTCAGCATCCTCCGGCCTTGGCCTCCCAGTGTTGGGATTGCAGGTATGAGCTGCCATGCCTGGCTGGATTGCATTTTAGTATATTTGTCACATCTTGTTCTTCAAAATCTCCTGGTTCTAGATGAAGTAGCACAAAAACTGGCATCAGAAAGTGAAGTGGTCTGAAGAATCCACACACAGAACTCCTGCACTTCTTCATCAGTAAGTCGATGTATGCAATATATAAGGAATTTGACTGCACAATTGTTCTATGCAATGTAGTAGCAATTTGAAACACATTTGAATTACTTTTGTATATGTCTTAGTTTTAGTTTTTTTTTTGTACTGATGATCATTTCACTGTTCAACTATGATGAGGAGAAGGCATCTTTGTGGAAATCAAGCAAGAAGACAGAAGCTTTAAAATACTTTAAAGTTGCTGTAATACTATTACAACAGAAACTAAAAGCTCTGTTAGTTGCAATCAAGATTAGAAAAAAAAATTTTTTTTTGACAGGGTCTCACTCCATCACCCAGGCTTGGGTGCAGTGGTGAAATCATAGCTCACTGCAGCCTCAAACTCCTGGGCTTAAGGGATCCTCCTGCCTAGCCTCTTGAGTAGCTAGGACTACAGAGGGGTGCCGCCATACCTGACTGGGATTAGAAAAATATTCTTGATAGCCAAAAGAGAAAATAAGAATGACTATGATAATCAAGATACCCAAACAGGAAATAGAAAATGGAATAAGGAAGATGAAAGTAATAATAAAGAAAAAACAAATTTTGTATAGTCAACAGAACATACAAGAAGGTCAGCAGGCGCTTCAGTTTGGTGAATTCATTGATTTTTTTTTTAATGTGTTCTCATCTGAGAATTCATTGATTTTGATAATTGCCATGATCTTTCATTGTGGTCCATTATGATGAGCAATAATTTTATTCAGCACTGAATAATAGAAAAGTTTGCTTTTTCAAATTTTTGATCTATTAATATTTACAGAGGAGCAAACAGAGCAGCTCATGAAAAAACATGTTTCTCAAAGACATATCTGTTTAGAATGTTTAAAAATGGTCAAACTGGTAAGAGAACCTGCTTAGCCTATTCTAAGACTGAAGGTTGCATTTATCATTTTGTTAGTAAACTGTTTTCAACAGGGCAGACATTACAACAGATGGGTTTTGGGGCTGGATAAATATATTAAGAAGTTTCAAAAGTCAAGTACATTCCACAGAGCAATTAGGAGGCCATGTTTACTTAGAATACATGTAAATCAAATAAAAATGCACTAGACTAATTTCTTGAAAAATAAAACATAATGCTACAAAGAGTAGCTGTAGTTATTAAATTTTAAAATAAAAGTTGCTTCAGAGGTCATAGTAAAAATATAGTGTTCTTCACACAAAGGTACTTTCATAGGGATCATTGAACTAATTTCTGGATTCTATTCTATTTTTGCGTTGTGACTTGGAAAAAAGTCAATATAGAAGAACAAATGTAACATCTAAAAACTTATGAAAGGTTAACAATATGTACAAAATGAAATAGTTACTGTTACTTTCTTTGAGACAGGGTGTCCCTCTGTCACTCAGGCTGGAGTGCAGTGGTACAATCTCAGCTCACTGCAACCTCCACCTCTCGGGTTCAAGCAATTCTCCTGCCTCAGCCTCCTGAGTAGCTGGAATTACAGGTGCCCTCCACCATACCCAACTAATTTTTGTATTTTTAGTAGAGACAGGGTTTCACCATGTTGGCCAGGCTGGTGTTGAATTCCTGACCTCAAGTGATCTGCCTGCCTTGGCCTTCCAAAATGCTGGGATAACAGGCGTGAGCCACCACACCCGGCCTATTCTACATTATTAATAGAAGCACTCATGAGCCATTTTTAACTTTGGTTAATTGAAATCTATTTATTTGTGACTTTATTCGGCAATTGCAAGCTTCCATTGAACAGTATTCATGATCTGTTGTACTATTATGCAACTTCTAGGAAAGGTGAATATAAGGAGCTGGAGTCGGCTCGGTGGCTCACACCTGTAATCCCAGCACTTTGGGAGGCTGAGGCGGGTGGATCATTTGAGGTCAGGAGTTGGAGATCAGACTGGCCAACATGGTGAAACCTTGTCTCTACTAAAAATACAAAAATTAGCCAGGTGTGATGGTGGGCACCTGTAATCCCAGCTACTCGGGAGGCTGAGGCAGGAGAATTGCTAGAACCCAGGAGGCAGAGGTTGCAGTGAGTCAAGATTGCACCATTTCACTTCAGCCTGGGTGACAGAGCAAGACTCCGTCTCAAAAATAATAATAATAATAATAATAATTATGAGGAATTAAAAGCATTTTGATGGAGAAAAAGCTGCCCTGAGAATAACTAAAGCTGTTGGTGACTTCCACATTTTGCAAGTTATATTTTCCCTTTTGAGTTCTTTATATATGGAATATTTTATTTCATTTTATGTTGCAATACCATCCTGACACTCAATATTTGTGGAATATCTTAAATAAACATGCCAACTTGGATTTTTCTGTAGTAAGTCTAAGTGTAAGGAGATTGCCATAGATGTTCTAAGCTTTGCAAGATGAATACAACGTTTTAAGGATTCTAAAACATTTTTCAGGCCAGGTGCAGTGGCTCACACCTGTAATCCCAGCACTTTGGGCGGTGGGCAGATCACAAGGTCAGGAGTTCGAGACCAGCCTGGCCAATATAGTGAAACCCCGCCTCTACTAAAAATACCAAAATTAGCCGGGCGTGGTGGTGGGCACCTGTAGTCCCAGCTACTCGGGAGGCTGAGGAAGGAGAGTAGCTTGAACCCGGGAGGCAGAGTTTGCAGTAAGCTGAGATCACACCACTGTACTCCATCTTGGGCAACAAAGTGAGACCCCATCTCAAAAAAAACCAAAAAGCAAAAAACAAAACAAAACAAAGAAACCAAAAAACATTTTTCAAAGACTCGGAAGAGAAAGACTAACACAACCTGATGCAAAGAGTTTATTTAAAATGTTAATGGGCTGGGCGCAGTGGCTCATGCCTATAATCCTAGTGCTTGGAAGGCTGAGGCAGGCAGATTGCTTGAGGCCAAGCGTTTGAGACCAGCCTGAGCAACATGGTGAAACCCTGCCTCTACAAAAAATACAAAAATTAGCCATGCATGGTAACACAAGCCTGTAGTCCCAGCTACTCGGGAGGCTGAGATGGGACTTGAGCCCAGGAGGCAGAGGTGGCAGTGAGCAGAGAACTTGCCACTGTACTCCAACCTGAGCAGCAGGGTGAGACTCTGTCTCAACAAATAAATAAATAAAAAAAATAAAATAAAATAAAATAAAATAAAATAAAATGTTTATGAAACTAGAATGTGCACTTTTAATTGCCATTTGGAAAATGTTTTGCAATATTTTAATAAAATAAGTGAGAAATTACAGACATCTGATTTGGACTTATATAAAGGATATTTTCTTATATCATTTAAAATTAACATAAGTTAAATATTAATAATATAGAAAAAATTCAGAATAAAAGATAAATTGGAAACAAAAGTGATAGAAAAATTTTTCTGATATTGAGAAGCAAATCATAAAAAATTTGCAGATTAAACCCAAAGCAGTAGCATGTTAAAAAGAAGAAAAATATTTTCAATAGATGTAATGAATAAACTTACAGATTTTTTTGAAAATCTCACTAGTAGAGGCAAATAAACACATTGGAAAAAGATTTAAATTTCTTGCTAATTTACATGAAAAACTGACTCTGATGAAGCTAACATAACATCTAATATGACACGATACAAGGACATCAATGACAATTGGTTAGTGAGTGTTGTAAATTCAAAAAGCATTTAAGACAGTTACTACAAAAGATAACTTAAAATCTCAAATAACTTACAGATTGTAAAATAAACTTGATAGATGTTTTCCAAACTTGACATCATTCCTAAAAATATACATGACACTACAAATGATGACTTGTGAAGCTGAAAGAAACTTGTAAATTATTCATAATTCTTTTCTTTTGTTTTTTTTGAGACGGAGTCTCGCTGTGTTGCCCAGGCTGGAGTGCAGTGGCACTATCTCGGCTCACTGCAGCCTCCACCTCCTGGGTTCAAGTGATTCTCCCGCTTCAGCCTCCTGAGTAGCTGGGACTACAGGCGCATGCCACCACACCTGGCTAATTTTTTTGTATTTTTAGTAGAGATAGGGTTTCACCGTGTTAGCCAGGATGGTCTAGATCTCCTGACCTGGTGATCCGCTCTCCTTGGCCTCCCAAAGTGCTGGGATTACAGGCATGAGCCACCGCCCCTGGCCTCATAATTATTTCAAAACCAAACAATCAACAATGCTAGAGGAAAGATTAAATTATCATTCTATTCATACCGTAAACAATTACATTGCAAAGATATAGCCATATGAAGCCAAAACATGTAAAAAAAACTTATTATGTGGTGATGTTTTTTCTCATTCTAAGTAAGTGTTTACTCTGAACCTAATTTTATTTTAATAACTTTGCATCTTTTAAATTGAAGCAGACTCTGGCCAAGCTTGGTGGCTCATGCCTATAATCCCAGCACTATGGGCGGTCAAGGCAGGAGGATCGCTTGAGGCCAGGAGTTGAAGACTAGCCTGGGCAAAATAGTGAGCTCCTGTCTCAAAAAATATTAGAAATAAATTCCTCTGGTGGATGCTGAGGTTTAGAAAAAAAAGAAAAAGAAAAATTAAAAATAAAAATAAAAGAAAATAAAGCAGATTCCTCCCAAATAGTAAAACCATGAGGCCCCACACAATGTGGATCTGTCCGCATTGGTTTCCATGATGGCCACTACCCTGGTTTTCCAATTGACTCCTTACCTCCTCCCCTATTCAATTTCTACCAGGTGTTGTGCCCCTGGGCTCTTTGCTGGGGACCCTCCTCTGCCCCAGACACACTTTCTCCCTTGTCACTCTCTGTGACTTCAATTAATTTATTATTATTTTTTAAGAGAGATGGGGGTCTTGCTATGTTGCCCAGGCTGGTCTTGAATTCCTGAGCTCAAGCAATCCTCCTGCCTCGGCCTCCCAGTGTTGGGATTACAGGCGTGAGCCACTGCACCCGGCCAAATGCTGTTTCCTCAGCCTGTGACTTTAAATACCAGCTACAGTTGACTCTTGAACAACAGGAGGTTGGGAGTACGGGATAGGGACTTGGGGTGCCAACTTCACTCAGTTGCAGATCTGCAAATAACTTTTTTTCCTTACAGATGGGGTCTTGCTCTGTCTCTCAGGATGGAGTGCAGTGGTGAAATCATAGCTCACTGCAGCCTCTAACGCCTGGGCTCAAGGAATTCTCCCACCTCAGCCTTCACAATAGCTGGGATTACAGGCCCAACCCACTGCACCCAACCACATATAACTTTTGACTCTTCCAAAACTTAACTACTAATAGCCCATTGTTAACCAGAAGGCTTACCTATAACATAACATTGATAAACACATATTTTGTATGCTACGTGTGTTATATAACTGTATTCTTACAATAGAATAAGCTAGAGAGAACAAAATGTTATTAAGACAATCATAAGGCAGAGAAAATATATTTACTATTTATTAAGAGGATCATCATAAAGATCTTCATCCTCATTGTCTTGGAAGAGGAGGGGTTGGTCTTGCTGTCTCAGGATGGCAGAGTTGGAATAAAATCCATCGTAAGTGGACTCATGCAGTTCAAACCTGTGTCATTCAGGGGTCAACTGTATATGCAGGCTGGCTTTAAATATCAGGCTTTTAACCCAGCCTTTCTTTACCTTTGAACTCCAGGCAGCCTATTTGCCTATTTGAGTATTGGATCTCTAATAGACATCTCAAATGGAATGTGTCCAAAATAGAACTCTTGACACCCACTAAAGCAAATTAATGAACAACTATTCCTTCCTCAGATTTACCAACGTAGGAAATGGTGCCAAAACCACTCAGTTGCTCATGTCAAAACCATCAGTGGTCATCCTTGATTAATTGCTCTTTTACTCCCTTTAATTCCAATTCATTACCAAGTCCCATTGGCTCTTCTCCCACACCTATTCGTCTAGCCATCCATTTCTCTCCATCCTTGCTGCTAATAACCCTAGGCCAATCCACCATCATTTTTCCTGAACACCTGCAAACAGCCTCCCAGCTGGTCTCCCTGCCTCTCCTCTCACAGTGCAGTCATTCTCCACAGTCACAGCAATGAACCAAAGTTAAATAATGACCTTTCCTTGCTTAATAACCCCCCTCAACAACCCTCCTTTCTCATCACACTAATAAGAAAGTTCAACTCTTTACTTTGGCCTGTGAGGCCCTCTGTGGTTTGACCTTGGCTCACCTTTCCAAAGCAATCCTCCATTACACTCCTTACTAAATACGTTCTAGTCCCAGCAGTCTTCCTGCTCCTAGAACCCTCCAGGCTTGAGGTGTCACTATAGTGACTCTGAACCAGGTGTTTCTTTTGCCTGGAATGCTCTTTCCCCATGGCTCATTCCTTTTGGTTATTCAGTTCTTGGCTCAAAGTGTAGCTCCTTAGCAAGCCCTTGCCTAATCACTTATTAGAGTGGTTCTCTATGAGGGTGGTATCACTCCCTAGCAGGCATTTAGGAAATGTTTGGGGACTTTTTTTTTTTTTGAGATGGAGTTTCACATTTGTTGCTCAGGCTAGAGTGCAATGGTGCGATCTCGGCTCACTGCAACCTCTGACTCCTGGGCTGAAGTGATTCTCCTGCCTCAGCCTCCCAAGTAGCTGGGATTACAGGTGCCCACCATCATACCTGGCTAATTTTTGTATTTTTAGTAGAGACGGGGTTTCACCACGTTGGCCAGGCTGGTCTTGAACTTCTGACCTCAGGTGATCCTCCTGCCTCGACTTCCCAAAGTGCTGGGATTACAGGCATGAGCCACTGCGTCCAGCCATGTTTGGGGACATTTTTGTTGGTCACAATAATTGGGGGTGCTACTGGCATTTAGTGACAGAGTGGAAAGGGAGGTCAGGGATGCTAGATGTCACACAATATACAATAAAATCCTCCCAATGAAGGACTGCCCTACATACATTTTTTTTGTAAGAGTGCAGCTACCCTACTCTCTCTCTTTCTCTCTCTGTCTCTCTTTTTAAAAGAGACAGGGTCTCACCATGTTGCCCAGGCTGGAGTGCAGTGAATATTCACAGGCAGGATTGTAGTGCACTGTAGCCTCAAGCTTCTGGGCTCAAGTGGTCCTCGCCCCTCAGCCTCCTAACTAGCTGTGACTATAGATACATACCACCATACCCGACAGTACTACATGACTTTGACTGTTCCTCTGGACAGCCATGTAGGGAAAAACCTGTACCAAGAACCCACTCCATAGAACCATAGAAATCTAATGGCTAAGTATTTTTTGCTTAGTTATAACAGCCACTGAAATTTTTGGAAATGCAATTATCATGTAAATTGATGAAAGATAATCCTTTGTTTTGTTTGAAACATTACCTAGAATTGTTCCTTTTTTAGATAAATCATGTCATCGGGGTAATGCCGCTGATAATATTTGAGTCCTTCGTAACACTCCTATAATCAGTGGACGTTTGAGGCTATTACATTCACAGTGACTCACTGTTTGGAAGCAAACATCTGACAATCTCATTATGTCTTCAAGTATAGTCATGCCCAATCATTTACATACTGAAATGCATCCTTTATTATAAATATGTCCTCTTATTTCTCTTTATTATAGTTAGGAACATATATACAGTATTCCTAATATATGTATACTTATATATTTTAAACCATGTGTGTATGTAGACTGTATCATCTATGAATTTCATTTTAGAATCACAAACTCTGTTATAAAATATGTTATTAATAAAGGCTATTGGGTCTGACAGAGTTGAAAAATACTGAGTAGAGAATAGAATGGTGGTTACCAGGGATGGGGTGGGGGTGTGTGGGAGTGGCTGGGGAGATGGTGGATACAAAATTTCAGTTAGGTAGAAAAATAAGTTCAAGAGCTCTATTATACAACATGGTGACTAGAATTTATTTATTTATTTATTTATTTATTTTTGAGAAAAAGCCTCCCTTTGTCCAGCCTAGGCTGGAGTGCAGTGGCACAATTATGGCTCACTCAAATATTACCAGCGGCATTGTCCTTGATGACATGCTTTACCTAAATAAGGAACAATTCTACATAATGCTTAAAACAAAACAAAAGGTTATCTTTCATCAATTTACATGATAATTGCGTCTCCTCAACTGCCTGGGCTCAAGTGATCCTCCCACCTCAGCCTCCTGAGTAGTTAGAACTGCAGGCACTCACCACCATGCCTGGCTAATTTTAAAATTTTTTGTTGGTGGGTAGGGGTCTTCCTATGTTCCCCAGGCTGGTATTGAACTCCTGGGGCTCAAGTGTCCTCCTGACTTGGTCTCTGAAAGTGCTGGGATCATAGGCATGAGCCATCATGCCTGGCCCAATGTGTTGTATTTTAAAAAATTGCTAGGAGAGGCTGGGCGTGGTGGCTCATGCCTGTAATCCCAGCACTTTGGGAGGCCAAGGTGGCGGATCATGAGGTCAGGAGATAGAGACCATCCTGGCTAACACAGTGAAACCCCGTCTCTACTAAAAATACAAAAAAAATTAGCCGGGCGTGGTGGAGGGTGCCTGTAGTCCCAGCTACTTGGGAGGCTGAGGCAGGAGAATGGCATGAACCCGGGAGGCAGAGCCTGCAGTGAGCTAAGATCGGGCCACTGCACTCCAGCCTGGGTGACAGAGCAAGACTCTGTCTCAAAAAAAAAAAAAAAAAAAAAAAAATTGCTAGGAGAGTAGATTTTAAGTGTTCTCACCACAAAACAATAATAAGTATGTGAGGTAATGTGTATGTTAATTTAGTTCGACTTAGCCACTCCCCAATGTATATATATTTCAAAACAACTTGTTGTGAGATAAATATATACAATTTTTATCAATAACTAATTAATAACAAAATAAAATATGTGTTATGAATAGAGGCTGCTGGGTCTTGCAGTATTGAAAAATATTGTCTCTCCCTATCACCTCACCTTATTTTATTAAAATTTTTTTTAGATTTTTTCAATCTTTGTTTGAAACTTTATTTTGTTATCATAGCAATTATCACTAGCTAATAGCTTCTTGTTAATTAATTTGTTGGTTTGATTGTTTTCTGCTTCCCCACACTATAATGTAAGCTCTGTGATATTAGTGACCTTACCTTTTTTTTTTTTTTTAAGACAGAGTCTCGCTCTGTCAACCAGGATGGAGTGCAGTGGCTCGATTTTGGCTCACTGCAAACTCCACCTCCCCAGTTCAAGCGATTCTCCTGCCTCAGCCTCCTGAGTAGCTGGGACTACAGGCACACGCCACCTCACCTGGCTAATTTTTGTAATTTTAGTAGAGACGGCATTTCACTGTATTGGTCAGGCTGGTCTTGAACTTCTGACCTCAGGTGATCCACCCACCTTGGCCTTCCAAAGTGTTGGGATTATAGGCGTGAGCCACCGCACCAGGCCTATCTGTCTTATTTAGTGTTTTTTTTTTTAATTCTATTTTTATTTTAAGTTCCAGGGTAAATGTGCAGGATGTGCAGGTTTGTTACATAGGTAAATGTGTCCTGTGGTGGTTTGCTGCACCTATCAACCCGTCACCTAGCTATTAAGCCCAGCATGCATTAGCTATTTTTCCTAAAGCTCTTCATCTCCCCTTATTTAATGTTTTATCCTCAGTGCCAAGAACAGTGTCAAGCACAGAAGTTGGCCTCAATCAATGCTGATTGAATGGATGAGTGCATACGTAAATTAATGAACGAATGGAGACAATGGTGATCGTGTCTGTCTTCCTGTTCAGCCCCTTGGATTGAATTTGACTCCCTGTAGTTGAAGAGGTAAAGATAAGAAACTGACAGGAAGGTGTGGTAGAATTCTGCATATGAGAATTTTTTCGAGATTTTGAGAGATTCTAGATGTAGACAGATCTGTTTTTGGGGCTCAGGTGAGAAGATGTGGCACAAAATTGGGGAGGGGGTCAGTTTCCTTCCCTCTGTACTGCTCCCAGGGTTCCCTTGGTACTCTGAGGACTGGTAGCTTTGGTGGCTTCTAAAAAACCTTGGCAGAGCTTCTGTGGTTAGGAGAAGCCCATGATGTGGGAAAGCCGGAGCCTAGAACTACTATCTTGGCTGTAGGCACACGCGATGCTCCCCTTAGGGGCCTTCCAGAAACTTGTATCGTGGCAGATGAGTTAGGTTTGAGCAGCAGGTAGGAACTGAAGGGTACATCGTGAGTCATGGCCATTTGGGCACCAAAATTAACTCTGACCTCTTTTTGACTGCATAGGTTGATGGGGCAAGCAAGATACAGATTACATATACATAATGTCATTTTAAGTCATCCAGATCTTTAACATAATCTGTAGATATCGTTATATAAGAGAGAACATTGAGCTATTGATATTTGTGTTGTCTGTCACCTGTCCTTAATTTGGAACCATCATAGTTGTGAATGTCAAGGCCTCTCAGCTGGGGGATCCTGTGGGAGCTGAAATCCAGCCCTTGCTTCACTCACTAAACCTCATGGGCTTCTTCTGTCTGGAGAAATAGTTTTCCTTTTTTTCTCTTTTCTTTTTCTTTTTCTTTTTTTTCTTTTTTGAGACAGAGTCTCACTCTGCTGTCGCCCAGGCTGGAGTGCAGTGGTGTGATCTCGGCTCACTGCAACCTCTGCCTTCCGGGTTCAAGCAATTCTCCTGCCTCAGCCTCCCAAGTAGCTGGGACTACAGGCACCTGCCACCGTCTGGCTAATTTTTGTATTTTTAGTACAGACAGAGTTTCACCATATTGGCCAGGCTGGTCCCCAACTCCTGACCTTGTGATCCTCCCACCTCAGCCTCCCAAAGTGCTGGGATTACAGGCGTGAGCCACCACGCCTGGCCAATACTTTTTCTTAATTGACATGCGAATACCATCTGCTCACCAAGGCTTGGCGACTGTGGCTACCTAGAGGAAACATTTTTTATTGGCATGAAATATTTGCATGAGTGAATGGGATCCTCACCTTAATTCTTCTGACAGTTGCCTCCTGTGCACCTTTCTTTCTTTTTTCTTTTTTTGAGACAGAGTTTCACTCTTGTTGCCTAGGCTGGAGTGTAATGGTGTGATCTCAGCTCACTACAACCTCCACTTCCTGGGTTCAAGTGATTCTCCTGCTTCAGCCTCTCGAGTACATGAGATTACAGTCATGAGTACATGAGTACATGTACAGTTATGTACTCATTACATGATTACATTACATTACATGATTACAGTCATGAGTACATGAAATTACAGTCATGTGCCACCACGCCTGGCTAATTTTGTATTTTTAGTAGAGATGGGGTTTCGCCATGTTGGTCAGGCTGGTCTCGAACACTGACCTCAGGTGATCCACCTGCCTTGGCCTCCCAAAGTGGTGGGATTACAGGCATGAGCCATCGTACCCGGCCTTCTGTACACCTTTGAGCCTCTATGATGATGATGTCTCTTTGCATAACTAAGGCTGAAGGGGCAACTATGCCACCAGCACCTGATAAAGAGAGCTAGCATAGTACAGAGCTCCCTGCATGGACTTCAGAGCCTGGAGTACCTGGGTATGGATTCCAGCTCTGCCATTTACCAGCTAAGTGACCTTGGGCAAGGAGTTTAATCTTTCTGTCCCTTAGTTTTCCTACTTGAAAATAGGGACGAGGCTGGGTGCAGTGGCTGACTTCTGTAATGCCAATACTTTGGGAGGCCTAGGCTGGCAGATCACTAGAGGCCAGAAGTTCAAGACCAGCCTGGCCAACATGGCAAAACCCCGTCTCTACTAAAAATACAAAAATTAGCCAGGCATGGTGGCACACACCTGTAATCCCAGCTACTTGGGAGGCTGAGGCAGGAGAATCGCTTGAGCATGGGAGGCGGAGGTTGCAGTGTACCGACGATGGTGTCTGTGACAAAGCGAGACTGTCTCAAATAAAAAAAAAAGGATGATAACAATAATACTTCTCTATTATGATTGTGAGATTTAAAATGAATTAACATATGTAAAGTGTGATCTCTCACATATAGAAACCCCATAGGTGCCACTGCAGCCGGGCAGCTGTGGCAGGCCATTCGAAAAAAAAAAAAAAAGAAAGAAACTGCATATAAAGGTTAGCTGTTGAGGTATCCTTTTCTTATTTAGCCTCGCTTTTGAGATATTTACAAAAAGTGGTGCTGCCTGCCTCGTATGGTCACTATCATAATAGCTGAACGCAGTTATCAGGGGCTATGATGTGCAGTGTCCCTGCCAACCATGGTGTGACTGCCAGCACTGCTGACACCAGCCCTGCCAAAGGCGGAGACACAGGTGAAGCCTGTGACAAGGGCTCTACCTCTGGTTGCTTAAGCATCCCTCAGTGGAGTATCCCATTTCTATCAAAGCCACGTGAATTGATTCTGTGAGAGACTCGCCTCTCCCTCAGTGCTCCATGGAGGTGCTGGTGAATCTTCCTGATCATTCCAGAGGACAGCTGAAGGTGGAGATGCTGGTTACAAAGTTTCAGGAATGTTCAGGAAGTAGGAAATGATCGAGGTGAAGTAGAGTGTAGGTTTTATTTTTAAATAATGGAAAAAGGAAAAAAAACAATGATAGTATTTACTAGTGGCTATTATGGCTAAAAACAGAAATGATTATGGAAGACAACAAAGAACCTAAAGGAAATCATGTCAATCAATCGGACAGTATTTACTGTGCATCGACTTTGTGCCAGCATAGTGCTCTTGGTAAGCTCATCTTCATTTTTCATGTCATGGCTTGCATAGAAAATGATGATATTGCCAGGCGCAGTGGCTCATGCCTGTAATCCCAGCACTTTGGGAGGCCGAGGTGGGCGGATCACGAGGTCAGAAGATCAAGACCATCCTGGCCAACATGGTGAAACCCCGTCTCTACTAAAAATACAAAAATTAGCTGGGCGTGGTGGCACGCGCCTGTAGTCCCAGCTACTCGGGAGGCTGAGGCAGGAGAATCGCATGAACCAGGGAGGTGGAGGTTGCAGTGAATAGAGATCGCGCCACTGCATTCCAGCCTGGGCGACAGAGTGAAACTCTGTCTCAGAAAAAAAAATAAAAAATAAAAAAGAAAGAAAATGATGATATTGTATGGACTCTGGGGTAAACTGATAAAGCAGACCTCGCCAGAAACACCAATCAAGGGGCTCTCACGCAGACCGTGCCTGCCTATCCTGAGATCTGAGGGGGATCAGTAGCTCCATTTGCCTGTAACCCTTTTATGGCACAATAAATTGTTGTTGGGAAGTTCTTAGAAGAGATCAATAAGAGCCAGATAATTGACAAAAGTTTCATGGAGGTGAAGGGAGAATTTTGAAAGCTGGGTAGGTTGGAGGGATGGTATTGACAGGAAAAGATATTCCAGCGGAGGAAATAATATGACCCAAGGCAAGGTAACTGGGGTGAATGCAAGGTCTATGTGGTTAAGGGGAGGGCTGGAAACAGTGGCAAATGGCAACAGAGAGTTGATGTTAAAATGTTGTGGGATTTATGCAGACGAGACCCAGAATAGAGAAAGCCTAGAAAACTAGAATATTCAGGCTCAGGGAAGAAGGTGGTAAATATATTTTTAACTTATTTTTTTGAGACGGAGTCTTGCTCTGTCGCCAGGCTGGAGTGCAGTGGTGTGATCTCTGCTCACTGCAACTACCACCTCCTGGGTTCAAGCGATTCTCCTGCCTCAGCCTCCCGGGTAGCTGGGATTACAGGTGCCCGCCACCACACCTGGCTAATTTTTGTATTTTTAGTAGAGACAGGTTTCACCATGTTGGCCAGGATGGTCTCTATCTCTTGACTTTGTGATCTGCCCGCCTTGGCCTCCCAAAGTGCTGGGATTACAGGCATGAGCCACCATGCCTGGCCAGTAAATATTTTTTTAAAGTCTATGTGCTGGGGAGAATGAGGAAACAGACACCTCTGTACAATGCTGGTGCAGTGTAAAAGGCACAACTCTTTGGAGAAAATTTGGCAGTATCTAGCAAAATTACAAATGCACATGTTCTTTGACTCAGGATTCCACTTCAAGGAATTTATAGATACAGATAATGTACAAAGTTATTTACTATGCCAATCTTGTAATAATCAGGATTAGAAACAAGATTTGAAAACAACTTTTGAATGCCCACTAATAAGGGGTTCATTAAATAAAGTATGGTACATCCATATAATGGAATACTGTGTGGATATACAAAAATAATGAGAGCTGGGACATGCATCTGTAATCCCATTCACCTGGGAGGCTGAAGTGGGAGGATCACTTAAGCCTAGGAGTTTGAATCCAGTCAGGGCAACAGAGTGAGACACCATTTCTAAAAGAAGATAAAGAAAAGAATGAAAGAGTGAGAGAGGTATATGTACTATATGTTTGCACAGATATTAAGTGGAAAAAGCAAGGCACAGAATGCAACGTTTAGAATGCTCACAAGGGCACAAAAAGCAAGAGAAAGAAGGTGTGTGTGTGTGTGTTGTTTGTTTATGTATAAAATAAAGAATACATTAAAAAAACTGATAAGACTGGTTGTTTCTGAGTCAGGAAACTGGTTGCTAAGGGACAGAAGTGGGAGGAAAACTTTTTATAGCTGTATCTTCTTCTTCCAAAAATTTGAACTCATGTGGGCCTATTATGTATTTAAAAATTAAAACAATTAAAATAGAGAAAATCCCTTGGACTACTAAAAATAAAAAAAACAGCATTTATTATCTTAGATGCCCTAGATGTGCGGGATACTTCTTTTTTTTTTTTTTTGAGACAGAGTCTTGCTCTGTCACCCAGGCTGCAGTGCAGTGGTGTGAACTCAGCTCACTGCAACTTCCCCGTCCTGGGTTCAAGCGATTCTTCTGCCTCAGGCTCTGGAGTAGCTGGGATTACAGGCATTCGCCACCATGCCTGGCTAATTTTGTATTTTTAGTAGAGATGGGGTTTCACCATGTTGGTGAGGCTGGTCTTGAACTCCTGACCTCAGGCGATCCACCCACCTTGGCCTCCCAAAGTGCTGGGATTACAGGCGTGAGCCACTGCGCCTGGCCCTACTTCTTAAGAGAGAAAAAAAATTACACCAGCTTATATCTTTTGAATTAGGCCTTTGTTTTTTCCACTTTTTATGAGTCTCCTGGATTTCTGCTTTCTTACTAAATATCACAGTAATAGTGACTTGCTTTCAGTTTAATTCAAAATCTTTTAACATCATATGAACTTAATTAACCATCTAAAAAGATTCCATTGTGCTTATTTTTACATGGATATAAATGAATTATGCTACTCAAGCCCCAGACTGAAACATGTTATGTATGGAAATCATAATTATTCATATCATTTAATTCTGCCCATTTCATGTAGGTGTTCAATAAAGATTGAGCAATAATGCCATCCCCATGTATATTAGCAAATGTTCCTTTTAACCTTGGTGAAACTATTTTATTTTTTGGAGAGAAGGTCTCTTTCTGTTGCCTAGACTGGAGTGCAGTGGCACCATCATGGCTCACTGCAGGCTCAACCTCCCAAACCCAAGCAATCCTCCCACCTCAGCCTCTCGAGTAGCTAGAACTACAGGCGCACACCACCACGCCCAGTAAATTTATTTTTGCAGAGGTGGGGTCACACTATGTTGCCTAGGCTGGTCCCGAACTCCTAGCTTCAAGTGATCCTCCCACCTTGGCCTCCCAAAGTGCTGGAATTACGGACGTGAGCCACTACACCCAGCTAGAAACTAACCAGTCTTATACATTGTTTTCCTCCTTGAAAAAGAAGTTGAAAATTGCCAAATGCACATTTTCCCCTGTTCCAAGTCTATGTCCAGCCACACCCTGTCTGGACATAAAAATGTAACCTCAGATTCGAGTTTGTCATTGGTAAGTACTTCCAGACACTGGGAAGCAACTTCTTTCTGTTCCCTGATCCCTACCCCAACAAAAGAGATGAAAACTTTTAAGCTAAAGTTTTCAAATAGTTCTTATAAAGAAAGCTCAAATATTTTAAATCAATAATTGGTCAATAAAGCAGATGTTCCTGAAGTAATACTCTTTATACATACATGGTCTGATCCCTCTGTAACATAGGAAAAGAGAATTTTCTCATAAAGTAGTATGATACTCCACAGGAGGGCCCTGGTTAAATTCCATTATCAAGGATGGCTAGACACAGCTTGCATTCTTGTTGTAATAAATATTGCTTAAAATATTTAAACTTCTTTCTGGGCCATGGAATTTTGTGTTAAAAATAGTCATTCTTGTGAGAGTTGTAGCTGTGTTTTAAATGATTGTTACATTTGCTGTCATTGCATATTTCTGTTCACCCAAATTGTAAAATTTAGGTTCCTAAAGCAGGAACAAAACACTCTTTCGCACCAGCCTGCTATTAATTGGAAAGAAGACTGGGAGGTTCATGGGCCAAAGGGGACAAGATGAGTCATCTCTCCTTTCTACCAAAGGGTAGACCATAACTGGGGCTTTTGGAAAGTCAAAGGAGAGTTTTTAATGACCTAGAAATAACTTTTTAAAATTTCCACAATCATGGGTGCAAATAGGACTGAGCAACAGGAAAGCAAATAAGGAACTAGGACAAAGCAAAGATTTTCCTGGCATCTTTGACCACTGTCAATCACAATATAGGTTTTCAATGATGTTCTTTTTTAGCCAGTGAGACACATTCTTATCTATAGTAACAGGACTATCACAGAACATGCTCTTATGGAACTAATGTAGCACATTGTGAAAATTACTCTGGCATGTGCCAAGAATCTGATTTTCCAGTTTTTGGCACTAACCTGATTCCCCACTCCGCTCTCCTCCTCCCACAGGGTGTCCTGAGCAAATGCTCTTTAAACACAACGACAGTAATAGGAGCTGTTGAACATTTGCTGTCCTGTTTTTGTGTAGTTTCTAAATACGTCCTCTAGGTGTCTTCAGTGACCAGCATTCGTGGATATTTTCAAGTACTTCTGCCAGCTGGCCGAGTGTGGGTTCAGTTTGTAAGAACAAGTTCTGCAATCACTTCTATAGAGCATTTTGATAAATTAGAATGAAGTATTTTGGGTAATAAGTACTTCTAAGTATTTAATAAACTTTTCACATTCATTTTAGGTAAAATACTGATTTTCTATTTCTGCGATGTTGACTACTCAGAAAACTTTCTCCTAATACAAATGGTTTAGGTTAAATTGTTTTTAAAAATGCCACTGGGGCTAAAGAAAGCACATTTTTCCCCCATTGTTCTGTATTATTATTATTATCGTTAGTTATTGGTATTTTGACACAGAGTTTCGCTCTTGTTGCCCAGGCTGGAGTGCAATGGCGCGATCTCCGCTCACTGCAACCTCCGCCCCTGGGTTCAAGCAATTCTCCTGCCTCAGCCTCCCGAGTAGCTGGGATTACCGGCGCCCGCCACCACGCCCGGCTAATTTTTTGTATTTGTAGTAGAGACAAGGTTTCACCATGTTTGCCAGGGTGGTCTCAAACCCCTGACCTCGTGATCCACCCGCCTCGGCCTCCCAAAGCGCTAGGATTACAGGCGTGAGCCACTGTGCCCAGCCTATTATTTAAAAAAATATATATATATATTTCAATAGGTTTTTTGGGAACAGGTGGTGTTTGGTTACATGAATAAGTTCTTTAGTGGAGATTTCTGAGATTTTGGTGCACCCATCACCTGAGCAGTGTACACCGTACCCAATGTGTAGTCTTTTTTTTTGTTTGTTTTTTGAGACGGAGTTTCACTCTTGTTGCCCAAGCTGGAGTGCAATGGCCCGATCTCCGCTCACTGCAACCTCTGCCTCCCGGGTTCAAGCGATTCTCCTACCTCAGCCTCCTGAGTGGATGGGATTACAGGCATGCACCACCACACCCGGCTAATTTTGTATTTTTAGTAGAGACAGGGTTTCTCCATGTGGATCAGGCTGGTCTCGAACTCCCGACCTCAGGTAATCTACCCGCCTCGGTCTTTCAAAGTGCTGGGATTACAGGTGTGAGCCACCACACCCAGCCCAATGTGTAGTGTTTTATACCTCACCCCACTCCCACCCTTTCCCCCAAGTCCCCAAAGTCCATTGTATCATTCTTTGTGTCCTCAGAACTTAGCTCCTATTTATGAGTGAGAACATACGATGTTTGGTTTTCCATTCCTGAGTTACTTTACTTAGAATAATGGTCTCCAATTCCATCCAGATTGCTTTGAATGGCATTATTTTGTTCCTTTTTATAGCTGAGTAGTATTCCATGGTATATACATATATATATATATATATATATATATATATATATATATATATATACACACCATATTTTCTTTATCCACTTGTTGACTGATGGACATTTGGGCTGGTTCCATATTTTTGCAATTGCGAATTGTGCTGCTATAAACATGCGTGTGTAAGTATCTTTTTCGTGTAATTACTTATTTTCCTTTTGGTAGATATCCAGTAGTGGGCTTGCTGGATCAAATGGTAATTCTACTTTTAGTTCTTTAAGGAATCTCCACACTGTTTTCCATAGTGGTTTTACTAGTTTACCTTCCCACCAGCAGTGTAAAAGTGCTTCCTTTTCACCACATCCATGCCAACATCTACTATTTTTTTTTTTATTAAGGCCATTCTTGTAGGAGTAAGGTGGTGTTGCATTACGGTTTTGATTTGCATTTCTCTTATCATTAGTGATGTTGACCATCTTTTCATATGTTTGCTGACCATTTGTATAAATTCTTTTGAGAATTGTCTATTCATGTCCTTAGCCCACTTTTGGATGGGATTGTTTGTTTTTTTCTTCCTGATTTGTCTGAGTTCCTTGTAGATTTGGATATTAGTCCTTTGTTAGATGTACAGATTGCAAAGATTAAGAATGCACATTTTTTAAAGGGGAGCGGCTTTATTGAAAAATGTGAATTGAATTTGTATTATGGAAATTAGAGTGGGCACAAAAGACAGAGTCCAAGAAGACTCTGCAATAGGCTTAAGTTGTCAGGCTCTGAGATCCAAATTGTAATCTGTTTTCCTTTATTATTCACATTTGGGCTTGGAGAGAATTCTAAAAATATATTCAGTGGGAGGATCTGTTGTGAGGAGGGGGCTGTAATGTGGGATTTGACACTGATAAATGTGGGTGGGGTCACTGTACATGTGGCCAAGGAATTTTTGTTGTGGGCTAGAGGATCTGTTGACTCTATCTACCAGCTCCATGACCCTGGCCTAGAATACTGATGACCCAACAGAAGTGTGCAACATCTAAAATGGCACTTTCAATATCTTAAGATTTACATTCAAATAAGTGAAATAATTAATTTTCAATTATAATTAAAATATAATAATAAAGCATTGGATGAAATCATCTACCTTTATTCCTTTGTCCCTAGAGCTACTCAATGTCAAAGCATTTCTTTTTTTAAGCTTTTTATTTGGAAATAGTTTCAAACTTACAAAAAAGTTGTAGAAGTAAAGATAGTTATAAGGAACATTCCTATACCTTTTAACAGAATTGACCTATTGTTAGCATTTACCCTACTTACTTTGTCATCTGAACTCTTTGGTCTCTTGCTCCTTCTCTTTCTTTCTTTTCTTTCTTTCATCTTTCTTTCTTTCCTTCCTTCCTCCCTCCCTCCCTCCCCCCCTCCCTCCCTCCCTCCCTCCTTTCTTTCTTTCTTTCTTTTTTTCTTTCTTTTCTTTCTTTCTTTCTTTTCTTTCTTTCCTTCTTTCTTTCTTTTTCTTTCTCTTTTCTTTTTTTTAAGACAGAGTCTTGCTCTGTTGCCCAGGCTGGAGTGCAGTGGCATGATCTCAGCTCACTGCAACCTCTGCATCCCAGGTTCAAGCAATTCTCCTACCTCAGCCTCCCGAGTAGCTGGGATTACAGGCACGCACCACCACCACGCCTGGCTCATTTTTGTATTTTTAGTAGAGGCGGGATTTCACCATGTTGGCCAGCCTGGTCTCAAACTCCTGGCCTCAAGTCATCTGTCTCCCTTGGCCTCCCAAAGTGCTGGGATTACAGGCATGAGCCACCATGCCCGGCCCTCTGTATTTTTTTCTGTACTATTTAATGGTAAATTACAAACATCATGTCCTGTTACCCCTAAGTTCTTCTGTGTTTATTTCCTACGAATGACTACAATATGGCTGTTTTCTTCTTACATTTACATTGATATAACGCTTTTATCCTATCTACCATCCATATTCCAATTTTATTAGTAATCTAGTAATGTCCTTCATAGTATATTTTTCTCTCCAGTGGATCCAGTCTAGGAATAAGCATTGCAATTAGTTGTCAGAATTCTTTAGCCTCCTTCAATCTGGAACAAATCCTACAACCTTCCCTTGTCTTTTATGACATTTTAAAAAGAACATAGTTTGTCCCCCTTTTATAAATGTAACATTTCTAATTTTGTATTTGTGTGGTGTTTCCTGGTGCTAGATTGAGGTACTACATTCCTTAGCAGATTACCACATCGGTGATGTGTCCTTTTAGGACATCCCATCAGGAGGCCTGCAATGTCCATCTCTCTCTCATCCATGATGTTAACTTTGATACACTGGTCAAGGCAGCCTGATTTCCCCACTATCTAATTACTTTTTCCCCTCTCTCTCTTGCAAGTAATAGGACTATGCAAATATCTTGCATCTTATCAAAATTTCCTCCAGTATTTAACTTTCATTGATAAATTTTTCCTGATTTGATTTTAACCATGGTAGTTGTAAAATGATAATTTTCTAACTTTAGCATTACTTCCATATCTACTATTCAGCCCTCTGCATTCTACTGCAAGAAAGAGATCTCTCTTTTCATCTATCTATCTATCTATATCTATTTATCTGTCTATCTATCTATTTATCTATCTATCTATCTATCTATCTATCTATCATCTATCTATCTATCTATCATCTTTTGTGTGTGTGTGTGTGTGGTTTTAAGGAACAAAAAGTTTAATAGGCAAGAAAGAAGGAAGGAAGAAGAAAACAGCTCCCCCATACAGAGACGGGGTGGGGGGGGATTCGAACAAAGCGAAAACCCCTAATCTATCTATTTTCTGTCTGTCTGTCCATCTATCTTCTATCTTCACCATCATCATCATCATCACTTTTCCTTGTGTTTTTGCAATGGACGTGAATTTCTATTCATTCAATGGTTTCTAATTCATGATTGGTGCTAGGACATTTCATACTCACATTGTCCTCGATTTGGCCAGAATCAGCCAAGCTGGTTCTTGTGTCCTTCTAATATGCCTTCATTATTGTTTGGAGCATTTTCTTCCTTTCTGGAATAGCCAGATATTCCAGGTTCTTTTGCACCTATCCTGTCCTGTTCCTGTAATCAGACATTTCTCTGAGAATCCCTGGATCCTTTTAGTGGAGAATGGTATTAGAATCCAAGATCTGGGTGCTACTGGTGGGTATTTGCCTCTTGGCCCTCTAAAAGTGTAGAGAGCTAAGAAATACATATGTGTATATAGGCATATATACATACACATACATACACATATGCATACATTTATGATATACATGTGCACACAGATATGCATATATAATACCTACATAGACATATTTTAGAAATCACAGTTCACACCAGTACCTCCAAATCTAATACACCCCTGTAGGACTCTTTCTTGCTTTCCCCAATTTCATATTTTCATGTCTCTTCCACAATGGGAACCATGATTCTCAACATGAACATAGTTACTAATTTTCAAAGCACTTTTTTTCCCCAATCTTCCATATTTGGCTCCAATGAGAGTAGACAGTTTACATTTTATTTTATTTATTTATTTATTTTTTTGAGACAGGATCTCACCCTGTCACTTAGACTAGAGTGCAGTGGGGTGGTCATAACTCACTGTATCCTCAACCCCCTGTGCTCAAGTGATCCTCCTGACTCGGCTTCCCGAGTAGATGGGACTACAGGCACATGCCACCATGCCTGGCTAATTTTTTTTTTTTGTAGAGAGGGGGTCTTACTATGTTGCCCAGGCTGGTCTCAAACTCCTGGGCTCAAGCAATCCTCCTGCCTCAACCTCCCCAAATGCTGAGATTACAGGCGTGAGCCACCATGCCTTGCCAGAAGGTTATATTTGAAAAGCTTGTTTTGTGTACTATAAAGAATAGTGCAGGCTGGGCATGGTAGCTCATGCCTGTAATCCCAGCACTTTGGGAGACCAAGGCAGGAGGATCATCTGAGTTCAGGAGTTCGAGACCAGCCTGGGCAAAATAGTGAGATTCCAGCTGTACTAAAAATAATAATAATTAAAAAACTAGCCAGGCATGGTAGTATGTGCTTGTTTAAAAAAATTTAAAAATCAGCCGGGTGCAATGGCTCACACCTGTAATCCTAGCACTTTGGGAGGTCGAAGTGGGTGGATCACCTGAGGTCAGGGGTTTGAGACCAGCCTGGCCAACATGGTGATACCCCGCCTTCGCTAAAAATACAAAAAAAAAAAAAAAAAAAAATGGCTGGGCGTGGTGGCTCATGCCTGTCATCCTAGCTACTTGGGAGGCTGAGGCAGGAGAATCACTTGAACCCAGGAGGCGGAGGTTGCAGTGAGCCAAGATCACACCATTGCACTCCAGCCTGGGCAACAAGAACCAAAGTCTGTTTCAAAAAAAAAAAATAATAATAATGCAGAGACAGTCTTCCACCAATTGAGCAAAACTGTAAAAAATGAAAAATTCTGAACAAAATTTTCTTTCAACATTAAGGACTTTATATGTCTGTAGCTCTGTTTCTCACAGGATCTCATAAATATTGGAAATAGGTGAGTGGGTCAAGCACTTTGAGTTAGATATAAAGACAAAGTAGACAGCTGCCCCGCACTATTCCGACAGGGTGGGATTTTAGCTTCTTGTCTTGCGTGACTCAGTGTCCTTCAGTATATTCTCCACCATGACATGGAACAGGAAGAAGACAAGATGAGACCAAGACAGGAAGGAAGCAAGGAACCTGTGGTGGGTGAGAACTGGCATTTGATGGTTGTTACAAGAAGGGAAACTGAGAGGCCTGGTCTCTGCAAATCAGTTTTAGAACTGCACCTGGATGGGCATGCGCCTCTGTCGAAGCTAGATTTTTTGGTATTGAGTCATGAAAGAATTTCCTGAAACATTTATTTCATTATTGAATATGAATTGCAGTAGAGTTTTGTTTCCCTGTGCTTTAAAAATGAGAATAAGTTGCTTTTAGTTCAGAATATTTTGGGAAAAGTTTATCTGAAGGTTGATAGTTGATTGAAAGTGTCTCTAATGCCTTTCAGCCCCTAAGACTCTGTCATGCGATGAGTGAAGAGATGAGTATACCAATTACTTAATTAGTTTTACAACTGTCTAATTAAAGTGCAGACACTTCTGGAGTGACATTCACTTCACAGGGAAAGCTCCTCCTTTGACCCAGACTTCCATCATAACTGCTTAAGTCTTTTGACCTCTGTGTTTTTATAAACCTTCGGATTCCCTAGCTATTCTCCACATTGCAGCAAGACACCAGGATGAGGTCGCTGCTATTGTGATTCGACCCAGTTCTAGACTCAGTACAAGGTAGATCCTAGGAATACTTCCATCTTTTCATGCTCACTGCCTTTCTATGCACTCACCCATTTTTTCTCTTTCGTACTTCTTACATTTTTTTTAATTTTTAAAAATGTTTGTTTATTTATTTATTTATTTATTTTTTAAGATGAAGTTTCGCTCTTCTTGCCCAGGCAGGAGTGCAATGGCACAGTCTTAAGTCACTACAACCTCTGCCTCCTGGGTTCAAGTGATTCTCCTGCCTTAGCCTCTCAAGTAACTGGGATTACAGGCACATGCCACCAGGCCTGGCTAATTTTTGTATTTTTAGTAGAGACTGGGTTTCACCATGTTGGTCAGGTTGGTTTGGAACTCCTGGCATCAGGTGATCTGTCCGCCTCCGCCTTCCAAAGTGCTCGGATTAAAGGCATGAGCCACTGCGCTCGGCCAAAACATTTTTATTTTTAATAGATCTTCTCTAAGATTCCATCTTCTCCTTCTTCTTCTTCTTCTTTTTTTTTTTAAAGACATGGGGTCTCACTATGTTGCCCAGGCTGGTCTCGAAATCCTGCGCTCAAGCAATCCTCCTCCTTCAGCCTCCCAAAGTGCTGGGACTACAGGCATGAGCCACCACCATGCCTGGCTTCCTTTTTGCTTCTTAATTCTTGCCTGTTGTTTTTTTTTTTTTCTTCTTTTTTTAACTTTTAACATTAATCTAACTTTTAGAGATAGGATCTCACTATGTTGCCCAGCCTGGACTTGCAATTCCGGGCTCAAAGGATCCCCATTTCAATCTCCCTGTGACCAATGGATGGCATTCTCCCTTGTGGCACTCTTTCATTCTTAAATTTCACATGGCTTGCCTTGATCCTAAATATCCCCATTCCATACTCCTCAGAAAGAATATTTTCTTCTGGATTCTTCAGGACTGGGCTCCTTCTGTCTTCAAGAGGAACATAAAGTACTCAGTGAGTTTGAGATAATGAAAGAGAGCTGGCCGGGCGCAGTGGCTCGCGCTTGTAATCCCAACACTTTGGGAGGCCGAGGCAGGCAGATTACTTGAGGTCAGGAGTTTGAGACCAGCCTGGCCAACATGGTGAAAGTAGTATTTTTTATCTACTAAGAAAATACAAAAATTAGCTGGGAGTAGTGGTGCATGACTGTAATCCCAGCTACTTGGGAGGCAGAGATGGGAGAATTGCTTGAACCCAGGAGGTGGAGGTTGCAGTGATACAAAATTGCACCACTGCACTCCAGCCTGGGTGACAGAACAAGACTCTGCCCCCGATACCTTCCCCCTCCCCCTCAAAAAAGCTAAAGACCATCCCACCCAACTCCACCAAGTGTCTTCTGGAATGGTTTCCATTGGTCCACATGTACCAGGCAGGAGATGTACAATAAATAGTAAATAAGTAAGTCCAGAAATACCAGAAGTAAATGAAATAAAAATAAGATAATAAAATATAATGATAAATCCTTATGAAAGAATAAATAGGGTGGTGATATAAAGTATAACTGGGGAGGAGGATTCATTTCTTAGTCTTTAGCAAAGACGAAGCTATGAACGTGGTTTTTGACAACAAATAAGGGTTTCCCATTGTCTGATCTGGTTCTGTCTATTTAGTTATTTCTCAACACTGCCTAGAGTGCACTCTTTTAATCAGATGTGTCTCATTTTCATGAGAAAGACCCCCTGCCTTACCTGTGTCCCTGGGTTGTTGGGCTTTCTGATCTTTCTTCCTTTCTTCTAATCCTTACAATCCTTCAAGATCTTATTCCTCCACTCACTCATCCATGGAAAAAGCCTTCCATGATTGCTCCAGTTTTTCCTTCCTTTTCTGAAGTCTACAGCAGCCGAAAGTTTTATCATACAATTTTAACTATACATTACCTTAATTTATTTGATATGACCTCATTGACTTTATTTTTGTCTCGCTGATAAAATTGTTAGGTCTTGAAGGCAGGGATAATATCTCATATTTGCTTTTGTGTTCAGCCACAATTGGGCATAGAGTAACTGTTTGATTTACACTTACTGGTTGAGGAGAATACTGGGCTGTTGCAGTTTCATGGAAGAGCTATTTTATGGCCAGCAGGGCCTTGTTGTACACCTCAAATTATGCCACGTAGGTGGTTGTCCTCCTTCCTACACAGGCTGGCACTGGGCTGACTTACCCAGCCTACAAAAACCTTCATCCAAAATGCAGCACCTGCCAATGATTTCTCTTTCACTCACTGTCTGGCTGGTTGTAGACCAAAACCCCAAAACCACAGTTTGTTTTATTTAATTGTATCACTAGTGTTCACTATTTCTCCTTTCCACCTTTCCTCCCTTCATTAAAAATAACCCAGATCTCGGCCGGGCGCAGTGGCTCACGCCTGTAATCCTAGCACTTTGGAAGGCTGAGGCGGGTGGATCACGAGGTCAGGATATCGAGACCATCCTGCCTAACACGGTGAAACCCTGTCTCTACTGAAAATACAAAAAATTAGCCAGCTGTGGTGGGCATGCGCCTGTAATCCTAGCTACTCGGGAGTCTGAGGCAGGAGAATCTTTTGAACTCGGGAGACGGAGGTTGCAGTGAGCTGAGATCGTGCCATTGCACTCCAGCCTGGGGAAAGAGCAAGACTCCGTCTCAAAACAAAACAAAACAAAACAAAAAAAACCCCAGATCTCTAGTGCATAATGGGTTATATTATGCAGTTACACCTCCCTTGGAAGTTGGGAGAGAAAAAGAGAAGATTGTCTCCTATTTTTACTTTACTTCAATAAGAAGCAACATTAAAGTAGAAGCCTTCACAGGCAAAGCTATATTTTATCATAGATCATAACTTTTGGTTAATATAGATGTCACTGACTGACTGTGACATCAACTATTTGAAAGACAACATTTTAAGTGGCATGGGTTGATACACCACTTATCAAATCAAATATTACTTCAGTGGAAGTAATATTTGCGCTGTATTTTAAAGATAATTTGGAAAGCAATACCTATATGAAAATCTTATTGTATCTGCTTTTCAAAGTTTCCTATTTTGTCCAAATGAGAAAACTTTGGTTCTGTGTTAGATAACAGTGCAAAGCTTAGGGGAACCCATGTCCTGCTCAAATGAGGTCCTGTTTGATTAGGTTTTCTTACACTACACATTGATCCAATAGTTGCAGTTTGACTTTTCATCTCATTTTACTGAAAGCAAAATAGGGCCAGTGTAAGTGATTAAATGCAGGGCATCAGAGGGAAAGTTATAGTTTTTCTAGGGTTATTTTTGAAAACACTCTGAAATAGTGTCTGCTGTCTTAGAAGTTTGTTTCATTCTTAAAAAGAGCTTGGCTATGAATGGACCCAACAGTGGAAGAGGCGCCTGCAATACCAGCATTTCCAGCGTGGAATTTGTGAGTGGGTGGGAAATGCTTAATTGCTATTTACCTGCCGAACGCTGCCTTTGACACACATGATGAGCAAGCGTTGTTTGACTGTCACCTCCTTAGGAGGCAGGATTCTTCAGCCCACACTCTGCTCAACACTGACTTCTCTTCTGTGCGTGCTTTGTGTCTGCAGTTTTTGCCCCGTCTGTGCATTTTGAGGGAAGCACCAATCCAAGCAAGATCCTCTGTTTTGTCATTGTAGGGAGACCCACAGAGCTTCCCACGCAACCACGGCCTCAAAGGGAGTCTTGGATGCTGATTCTTTTGAAGATGCATTTTTTAAACAAAAGGGATTCCCCTATATGCTGGTGTGCCTGACAATTCTTTCTTTTCCACCACTTCATAGAGAACTTTCAGACAAATGTCCATTTGTACCTATCAGGCCATACGTTGCTAAATAAATAAATAAATCTTGGAAGTCTAGGGTCCAGTTTCTACTCATTTCAAAGCTCAGGTGCAAGGATGCAATTGCAGATTCATAAGCAGATTAAATATGTTTCAGAAATAAAATAGACCCACACCTGATATGCTAGCTCTGGTAATTTCATGGATTATTATTATTAGTTCATTCAGATATGCCACAGGTCAAAGTCTATTCTCTGAAACGTAATAGAACTGCATACATAAAGCAGAAAACAGCAAGTAGGATGCCCAGATGCCTGCTTCACACACACTGAGTATCTTGTGTAACTCTCAGCAGATCCACACCAACAGGGAATGGTACTGCTGATGTCTTCCAACTAAGAAGGGACCTGAAGTACCAGATTAGTGTCAAAATAAACTCATTTTCCAAGGGCCTTTTGGAGTGGAAGAGCCCATGTCTAGTCTAGACCTTTGGTCCCACATCAATCCACCAATCAGCCTGTCACCCCAAGTTCAGGTGGGAACTAAATTGGTTGTCGCAGGAGGTGTGATGCAAAGGGAAGCCGTGGCTCTGTGGCATTCCTGGCATGTCTGCCCACGCTCGGCTGGCTGCCTCTCCTGTCGGAAGCTCTGCTGCACAGGCTGAGACAACAACAGGACGACCAGCCCGTGTCCCCACAGCAGCTCTCACCAACCAGGCGAGGTGCTCTGTGAGAGTCCCCGAGGGCCTGGGCAGAAATTCATGCTGCCCCAGCAGGCTCAAAGCTAGCTCAGAAGTCGCACCAATTCCAGGGGGTTTTCCAACAGTTTTCTCTCCCGCTCTTTATCTTACTCCTGTTTTCCCACTTTGGGCCACATATTCTCCACCTCAATACCCAACTCACCTACAAATTGAAAATGTCCTTGCTTACATAGCTCCTTTCACAATCGCTCCAGGCTCCCAAGTGGAGTAACAGATTAACAGTCTATCCTTTTCCGTTTTGGGAAAATTTCCTTTGGAAAAGCTTCTCTAGGCTGGGTGGGGTGGCTCACACATATAATTCCAGGACTTTGGAAGGCCAAGGCAGGAGGATGGCTTGAGGCCAAGAGTTTGAGACCAGCCTGGGCAACATAGTGAGACTCTGACTCTGCAAAAAAAAAAATACAAAAAAATTAGCTGGATGTAGTGGCTTGTGCCTGCAGTCCCAGCTACTCAGGAGGCTGAGGTGGGAGGATTGCTTGAGCCCAGGAGTTCATGGCTGCAGTGAGCTATGATAGTGCCACTGCACTCTAGCCTGGGCCACAGAGTGGGATCCTGTCTAAACAAACAAACAAACAAACAAAACATCTCTAGTTTTGGCTGCTTCCCTTGCTTTTTTTTTTTTCCCCCCTTCTTATTCCAGAGGGACTCCTCTGGCCTACAGATGACTTTTATGAATGATGGCAGAAATTCAGTGGGCCAAACCAGCTAGGTTGGGGAGAACAGCTTCCTCTCCTCCCCTTCACCGCATCCTGGGGGCCCAGGTGATTGGCTCTGGACCAGGCTGGTGTCCAATAGGAGGAAATCAATGTCCTATTCCCATGACCCTGTTTCTCCTTTTCCATTTTGGGTCTGAATTCTGTTTGATTTAGGTCCATGGAAGAGAATAGTTATGGATTGTTATTGGAAGACCAGAGGAAGGGAGACGGAGCCAAGACTCAGCCATGTCACTTGACAAATTACTAAGGGCTGAGGGAGGAGGCAACATGCTCATGGTGGCGAGGAAACTGCAACTCGTTCTACAGAAGATAAGAACCCAGAATGTGTTGTGAATTCTCCTGGGTCAAACTAAAGGCAGAAGGAAGGGGAGAATCATGCAGAAAGCAAGATGGCACCTTTATCTAAATATAGTATAGCACCGAGGCAGGGATGCTAATGTTAAAGCAGCCTTTGGAGTTCTGACTAGGGCAAACCATTCATGTATTTCAGTTTGTGCTAAACGCCTAAACACATGGGAGGCGGGATCAATCTACCTATCTCTGCATTTTTTTCTTTTTCTTTTCTTTTCTTTCTTTCTTTCTTTGTTTTTTTGCGACAGAGTCTCACTGTCACCCAGGCTGGAGTGCAGTGGCATAATCTGAGCTCACTGCAACCTCCGCATCCCAGGTTCAAGTGATTCTCCTGCCTCAGCCTCCCGAGTAGCCGGGATTATAGGCATGCACCACCACACCTGGTTAATTTTTTTTTGTAGTTTTAGTACAGACAGGGTTTCGCCACATTGGCCAGGCTGGTTTCAAACTCCTGACCGCGTGATTCACCCGCCTCAGCCTCCCGAAGTGCTGGGATTATAGGCGTGAGCCACTGTGCCCAGCCTATCTCTGCATTTTTATACCACCTTTTGCCAGAGAACCCAGGTGCTCAGACTGAGACCAGTTGGACGACTTGCCCCCATCCTGAGAACCTGGCAGGGACCCAGGCTAAACATTACAGCAATGTTTGAGCAATAGAGACTCAGCCTTAGCCCAGGGTTCCACCCCTGCACCTCCTGCCCCTGCCAGCAGAAAGCAGCAGGGTGTCTTATGGGATCAGCTGAACAATCAGCTCCACTCTTGATAATGAGATCTTGAGCTCTACTAAGAAAAGACGGATATCGAATTTAGCTCTTAGATGCTTTCATAGCTCTGTCTAGTGATCTGTGGGCTTTCATGGACAGCTGTTTGGTGCTAGGAGGAAAACCCTGGGCAGGGAGGATTTGCCTACCTGCCCCTGTGGTGGGAGGAAACACAGACAAGAGGGTGTTCCTTTTATCATACTCTCCAAAGGCTAGAGGGGAGGAGGGAGAACTGATCACCTGGCATGACCAGCACTGACTCTGCTTAGAGGGTTCTCACCCTGGCTCAGGGCTTTTTTTTGGGTCCAGGATTTTTGCTGTACCAGTGCACAAGCTGCCCTGCTGTTTTTTACTTTCTAAAAACGTACATCTACTTTAAAAACACAAATATCTCCTTTAGCGTTGTTGTAAGCAGCAATAAGCATGGAATCACATGCATATGTTATATACTTATGCATATTTTTCTAATACACTTTCAGATAAATATGTAACTACTACAAAATCATTTGTGAAGTACCTAAAATTTATTTGAGTACCCCATTTTAGGAAAACTACAGTAAGGTTGGCCTTTGGAGGACATGACATGCTTGGTCAAGAACACTATCCCATGTCAATGTGAGAAGGGTAAAACCAGTTGATTTAGGTTGTTCTTACATGAGACTCAATATCTCATTCATCTTATGAAAAAGAAGAAGGAAAGAGAGGAGGAGAAGGAGGAGGTGAGGAGAAGTTTGGTAATTAGGATGCTAGATGATTGTAAAATATGAACATGGACTTGAGTGATGAGGCTCAGGTAAAAAGCATTTTTTTTTTTTGAAATGGAGTCTCATTCTGATGCCCAGACTGGAGTGCAACGGTGCAGTCTTGGCTCACTGCAACCTCTGCCTCCTGGGTTCAAGCGATTCTCTCACCTCAGTCTCCCAAGTAGCTGGAATTACAGGCGCTTGCCACCACGCCCAGCTAATGTTTTGTATTTTTGGTAGAAACGGGGTTTCACGGTATTGGCCAGGCTTGTCTCAAACTCCTGACCTCAAGTGATCCACCCGCCTCAGCCTCCCAAAGTTCTGGGATTACACGTGTGAGCCATCATGCCCAGCCAGTAAAAAGCATTTTTGATTATTACATGGACGAATACTTCAGCTCATGGCACCAATCCTAACCAACCATTTTCTGAGTCTACAGAAGTGTATTAGGCAGACCAGGATAAGCAATCCTGAAGTAACATGAATGCTTGAAGCCCCTGTGGCTAAACATGCAACAGTTTTCTTCTCACTCACAAAAGCCTGCTGTGGGTTGAGTGGGTTCTCTGAGGTATCTTCCGTTCCCAAGGTGACTCAGATATCCAATCTCACCACCTTGGCACATGGCTGCCAGAGTTGCCAGAGCCAAGGAAGAGCACCTGGAGAGTCTCATGGGGCTTTTTGCTGCCCGAGACCCAGATGACCTACGTGGGTTACATGTTCCTGCCTGGCAGCAAGAGTGGCTGGGGTATGTTTTCCTCAGGGAGTTCAGGAAAATGAGGAGAAAGGGGTATGGATGAGCACTGGAAGTCTCAGTAAGAAAAACACAACTTCTGGAAGCTGACAGTTTGTATTTCCACTCATCAGTTATGTGTTTTTTCATATGTGACACCAGCATACAGATGCCCACTTTGTGACTTTGTTGTGAGATTAGATAAGATAATGCACATAAATGCCTCATGCTTTACTGCCTCTATCTAATTAAACTGGACAAAAAGAGTGTGGTGTGATGGAGATTTGAAGATTGCTTCAGGGTGCTGTGTGCTCAATTAGGACTTCATTTCAAGCCCTAGGGTGAGCCTGCTGCTATTTGACCTGCCTTCTACAGAAGCAGTGTATCTGTCTGTGAGTACCTGTCACCAGCAAATGATAGTTCCTGTTTCTTTCCCTCTTGGCAAGACTGAAAAGTCAGTATTAGGTTTTAAGTTCTATTTAAAATATAACAACAACTTGGCCAGGCACGGTGGCTCATGCCTGTAATCCCACTCTTTGGGAGGCAGAGGCAGGCAGATTACCTGAGGTCAGGAGTTCAAGACCAGCCTGGCCAACACAGTGAAACCCCGTCTCTACAAAAAATACAAAAATTAGCTGGGCATGGTGGCGTGCACCTGTAGTCCCAGCTACTCAGGAGGCTGGGGCAAGAGAACTGCTTGAACCTGGGAGGCAGAGGCTGCAGTGAGCCAAGACAGTGCCACTGCACTCTAGCCTGGGTGACAGAGCGAGACTCTGTCTCAAAAAAAAAAAAAAACTATATACGTGTATATAGATATATATAGATATCTATATCTATATATAGTGTGTGTGTGTATTTATAAACAACTTAAAATAAATTGTGATTAAAAAACACATAACATAACTGAGTGTAATGGCTCATGCCTGTAATCCCAGCACTTTGGGAGGCCGAGGCAGGTGGATTACATGAGGTCAGGAGTTTGAGACCAGCCTGGCCAACATGGTGAAACCCTGTCTCTACTAAAAACACGAAAATTAGCCATGCATGGTGGCACACACCTGTAATCCCAGCTACTCAGGAGACTGAGGGAGGAGAATCTCTTGAACCCAGGGGATGGAGTGATCTCAGCATTGAGCTGAGATCGCATCACTGCGCTCCAGCCTGGGCGACAGAACAAGACTCTGCCTCAAGAATAAAAACAAAAACAAAAACAAACAACAAACCACATAACGTAACATTTACTCTCATAACCGTTTTTAAACTGTGCAGTTCAGCAGTGGGAGGTATATTCACATTGTTTCGCAACAGACCTCCAGAACTTTTTCATCATGCAAAACTGAAACTCTATACCCATTGAACAACACCTCCCATTTCCTCCTCCCCCAGCCCCTGGCAACCACATTCCATTTTCTTCTGTTTCTAGAAATTTGACTATTTTAGATGCCTCGTATAAATGGAATAACAATAGCTTTTAGGTTAAAACCATGATAGGAAAAACAAACCCCCATAGATAATGAATGGGCCCCTCTATCACTGCAAATAAAATTTTTGAAACCAAGAAAGGGAATTATGAGATCTGTGACATCAATAGACTTGATGGATCTCACATCTCCTCTGGTGGCCGTAAAGCAATTAAAAAACACAACTGTGGAAGTTGAGATACTTATATTTCCTCATAAAATTCACTTCTTGTGCTTAATCTGTTACTCTCAGTAGTGAAGTTTCAGAATCATCAATATGACAGTACAGCAATATTGCCTCATCAGTCATGATTTACTTAATGTTTTCTGAATTTAGTAATATTTGATTAAAATTTAATGTGAACATATCATATCATGCCATATATATTATTGCATCCATTAATCAGGTAACTATAGTAATGAAATGCCGGAAGGTTGGCTGAAAAAGGAGCCAGTCTTGATATATGTTTGACATAATTCTGTGAGTGATTAACCAAAAAAAAAAAGTCAGTCATTCAAAGGTTCATTAATATATATTACTTTTACAATCATCTATGTATCATCAGATATTTTTAACCTTTGTTAAGCTTGATTTTTAATTTACTGAAAGACACTAAATATTAATAACCATGAAAAATATACATTATTCTGTTGAATCACAAGTTGACAGAATGATTCATAGTTAATTCTAATCTTTTTTGTATAATGATGTGTATTAAAACATTATCTAAGTTATTTAATCAGTTTGTCATGTGGGAAATAGCATATATTTAACATATGGCTGTGAAAGATACTAATTTAAATACCACATCATATTTCTATTATTTTCAACTTCCATGTCATTGGCCATAGCAGATAATCAGTGTGATGGTGCACAATTTATGTCTGACACAGGATGATTTTTGTATGCAAATGTTCTTTTTTTCCTATTAAAACACTGAATTAGTCATACCTTGTTTCTTTTAATACTGTCATTTTAATCAGCTAACTAATGAGGGACAACTGGTATTAAACACTTATCTGCCGTGTTCATCAAAATAGTTAAGAAGAGGCACATTTGGAGAAATAATTGAAAAGAATAAAAAGTTGAGTCAACTGCAAGGCAGTTTAATTTTGACTTGATAGAGGAACGTTGATTATTTCACCACAATTATCCTCCTAGTTGTTCCCTCTTTTAGCTTCAGTTGAATTGTGCTTCATTCACTCATTCATTCATTAAATTTTTCATTGAACCCTTCTCATGACAGGCATTGTGCTAGGTTCTGGGATAGAGAAATGAAATGACATGGCCCCTGGTTTCTCTTAGCTTACAATCTAGTGATGATCAGACGCTTACACAAATGCAAGCAGAGATGAGCTCCAACATGGAGTCTGGGCAAAGCACAGTGAGGCACAGAGAGGAGTGTCAAAGTCAGCCTGAGAGTGACTGGAAAGACTTCGCAGGGGCTGACGCTGACTTGAATGGAGACTCGAAGTGTGAATAACAGTTTCCCAGACAGACAACTATGGAGGTGGGAGTATTGGTGACAGGTGAGGATGGTATTCTAGAAAGAACCAACAGCATATGCAAAGGCTCAAAGGCTTATAAAGCAAGTTCCGGAAGAAGAGAAATTCACTCCTATCTCTATCTAGTGGATATGTACTAAAAAGTGTGGTGTGATAGAGATGTCAAGATTGCCTCAGGGTGCTGCATGCTGAACTATGACTTCACTCCAAGCCCAAGGGTAAGGCTGTTGATGTTTGACCTGCCATGGAGAGGAGTGGTTTTCTAACTGGAGGCTTATAGGAGAAGACAAGGATGGGGAGAACGGGTCGGGGTGATGCACAGGTGGCTCCTACTGTAACAAATGCCTGAACCATGCCTTGGAGAATTATATCTTCTTGTCAAACACTCCCCAGAACTAACCAAAAATAATTAGCTTCAATTTTTCCCTTAAATTTTCAAACATAATATTGTAGACTGAATCAGGAAGCCTAGGTATACCATACTTTGAAGCTATATTCATATTAGTGGGGAAAGCATCATAAGAAAGTAGACATTAAGAAGCGGTTTGAAGAAAACGGGCAATTGGACTCAGGGTGTTGGAAATGGAATAATTTCTATGATAAGATTGTTGCAGGATTTGAAGGTAATGAAGTTAGGACAAAAGGAAAGTGATACCCGGAAGGAAAGATCAAACCTGCCTGTCATATGTATCCGAAATGCTTGACCCTGTTCTTGGGTGTGGGAAGTTGCTCCCAGTTGGAAATAAATGCTGTTTATGGATGGATGAGTCCAGTCCATGGTGAGGTCAAACATCATTTTCAGTGACTTGTTGCAACATTCATGATTAATGTTGATTTATTACTTGATCATTGTGTTATGTAAATAGGCGGCATCTTTTTTGTGTGTGTCTTGGTGTGATGCTGGTTTAATTGAGTTTGGGGATGGGGGGAGGAGGTGGGAGGTTCCAGGGTTAATACTGTTAGCATCTTCCTCAGTAGCAAACTCTTCTCATGATGGATGAAACAGTAGCAATAATCAGAGTAGCCAAACTGTTAATGGAATTCCATATGGGAAGGAGGGGTTTTATTATTATGGCAATTATATGACAGTAACAGAGAAGGATCTATAAACTAAAGAAAGTTAGTTATAAATGTTACCATGAATCAAAGACGGCAAAAAAGCATGCTAATTTGCTGACTGCTTAGCCAAACTCAAATTTTATTATTTTACTGAACAGTAAGCTCATTTTGTTAAACGCACACACACATAAGCACAAAGACGCACACACAGATTATTCAAATTAGAAGCAAATTTATACATTTTCTAGAATGACAGAAATTTATGCAAAATAAAAATGGGAAACTCCACATATAATTTCTATAATGAAAATGGAATTGTTTTATAACTGTAAACTTTAATTAAATCCTAATTGAACCAGTATTTTATTTAAGTAGCTGGTTCATTATCTAGAAGCTTCTATTGGGGATTTAAGACTCAAAGTAGAAACAACTTTCATATCCCCAAAGAAAACACTCAAAGATTTACTCTACACACAAAACTATAAGTGATGAAGAAAAGAATACCTGGAGATTCTGTGATTCTGAATAGATACCTGAGTTTCTAATGACCAAGGAATCTTTACCACCAATCTCCTTTTCTCCTGTGGAGTTACTGATACAAAAGAGAGTGGGAGGTGGGTGGGAGCACAAAGCCTCTTCAATTGTTATCAGATAGCTGTTCACAGAAAGGTCTTCCCAGAGTTTGCTGTGTAGAAAGCACAGCCCACACATCATCATTATTCATTCTTCCAGCTTAAGAGGCTTGTTTTTCGCAGATGTGCCCTTCCTGTTTGGCATTTGTAACTGTGGACTGTTGTTCAGTTGAAGAAAATGCGTCATCTAAATATGAACTGAGATTTTGAGCTGATTCATGAACACCTTTTGTTAAGTAAAACATAAAAAGGAGTATGGTTGCCAAAAATGAGGTACGCATCCCAGCAAAATTTTACTACAGTACATCCCACTAGGCATAAAACAAGAATACAACTGGTGTAATCACGGGAGACTTCCTCTTGGAGAAAGTGAAATACGAGTGACAAGGAACTTCCTAGAGAGGAGAAACAGACGATGTGCATTAGCTTCCATTTTGCTTGTGTACACTCTATATTTATCTTGAAGCTTTTCCTATAGAGACTGTGGCATTATTTTTGGAAGCAACTCCCAGATTCATTCCTTAAAGCAAATTAACCTTACTCCTAGGCTTCGATTCAGGCATTTGTTTTAGGGAATGTTGTATCTACTCAAGCAATAGAGGGAAGGGAGCCACTGTCTTAGTCAAAATGACAAAAGGGAATGTTGTCATCACAGGGGATGCATTCATTCAGTTAACATTTATTGAGCACCTACTGTTAGCTTGGCAGTGTGTGCAATACATGCATGTTTGTGGAACTGATCTCTGGCCACCTCCATAACAGTTTAAGCTTCCTATGTCAGATGGTTAAAATAAATATGACCCAAGCAAATTTCGTCTGGGGATTCAGAGTCCAGGATTTTATTGTCACTACTAGAAATTATGGAGATGGTAACAACACCTCAAGGAACGTTTGCTTCAAAGCTGGTCTATTAGCTATCATGAGACAAAGTGGGATCACTCTGAAAAAGAACACATACATTTTCTCTCTTATGTCTTTTACTGCTTCCACAGTGAATCATCATCATCTAAGTTCACATTTGCATTTCACCAACTGGGAGGAAACAAACACTGTTGCCGTATTTTCTAACCAATGTTTTACAGAAAGGATTTAATTTTAGCCAAATTTTGGGTCTGATTTCTGGTTCTGCCTCTTTTCAACTCCATGACCTTGGATGAGTCACTCCTTTGAACCTGATTTTCCTCAAAGAAAAGACAACAAGCCCCTCCCCAAAAAACTAGAGGTTAATGTACATGGAATGAGATAATGATTGCAAAAGCACTTTTAAAACTGTAGGCTACTTCAAAGTCAATTAAGCCAAAGGCAGGGAACAACTTTCGATTAGCTACAATTTATTTAATTGAATTGAACCACTTAATCTTTTCTTTCTTAATTAGCATCTAGCTGGATGTTAAATTCCTAGATCAAATTAATGATTGGTTAATGTCCCAAATTCCATTCAGGATGTAGTTGTTACCTCTGTTAAAAATGCAAGTATACCTGAGCTGGCTGTTAGTCATTTACACCTTAGTACAACTGAAAAAAGATAAGAGGTTTATTTTAAAAAGAGAGGAAGAAATGTGTGAGGACTGCCTGGCTGAAGAAGATTGAACACCCCTAACAGGAGACAGAGCAGTTGGAAAAGATGTGTACACTCTCTTAAACTGTAATCCTGAAATTCCCAAAGCATTGAAAGTCAAAAGATACTTTTGTAACTCATTTGGTGACAAAACCTGACTTTACCTGAACTAATTTGGCCGCAATACCTGCCCCAAATGGATGCGAGGCTATTTAGATTCCTTATTTTCCCCACTTAGTGTGGCTGCCTATTCATAGGCTTTGCTGCAGAATATTAATGCCTTCGATTATGATTTTAGGCTGTTTTTATTTTTTCCCAGGCTCTGCTGGGGATGTTATGTAGTGCAAAGTACAAAGTCTGAAAAACTTCACATTCAGGAAAACACCTGGCCCCAGTGATTTTGTTGAACCCATACAGATGCTTTGCACTGCCGAGATTACTTCCATATTATTTTTGTCTCACCCAGACAAGCCCTTTTAAAAGCTTGCCTATGACCAAGAGAAACAAGCCAGACTGCACATAAAATTAATACACTGTGTAGATCTAAAGAACACAGGATTATGTCCAGATGTGGTGGCTCACGCTTGTAATCCCAGCACTTTGGGAGGCTGAGGCAGATGGATCACCTGAGGTCAGGAGTTCAAGACCAGCCTGGCCAACATGGCAAAACCCCACCTCTACCAAGAATACAAAAATTAGTTGGGTGTGGTGGCACACACCTGTAATCCCAGCTACTCAGGAGGCTGAGGCAGGAGAATCCCTTGAACCCGGGAGGTGGAGGTCCCAGTGAGTCAAGATCACACCACTGCACTCCAGCCTGGGCAACTGAGCAAGGCTCTGTCTCAACAACAACAACGACAAAAAAGAACACAGGATTAGCTTCAGAATTGCCCCCATTTTTCCTTCTTGCATCTGTGTATTTCTTTTTGCCTTTTCCTTAGACAGTCTTGGACTTCTGGTTTCTCTATTGCCTGTGTGTTCTAATTTTTTTCTTTTTTTCTTTTTCTTTTCTTTTTTCTTTGAGATGGAGTCTCACTCTGTTGCCCAGGCTGGAGTGCAGTGCTGCAATCTCAGCTTACTACAACCTCCGCCTCCTGGGTTCAAGCAATTATCCTGCCTCAGCCACCCCAAGTAGTTGGGATTACAGGCACGCACCACCATGCCCAGCTAATTTTTTTTTTTTTTTTTTTTGTATTTTTAGTAGAGATGGGGTTTCACCATGTTGGTCAGGCTGGTCTTGAACTCCTGACCTCAAGTCATCTGCCCACCTCAGCCTCCCAAAGTGCTAGGATTACAGGTGTAAGTCACCGTGCCTGGGCACAATTCACATTTTTTTTTTCACCTTTTAAACTTTGGCTCATTTCTGGATTCTGTCTTCCCTGTGGCATTGATCTGCCTCGATTAACAACTTCCTAACAACATAGCCTTTGGAAGAATTGTCAGCCTCTAATCCCAAAGGGCTGAGTTAGGAAGTGACCCTCACTGGGAACTGCCTGCCCTATAGTTAGTCCCTGAAGACCACCAGTCACGATGTCAGCTGTGGTCCCTGAACTAGGGTTGGCTTCACCTGGGCGCTGCTGAGACATGCAGAGTCTCAGGCCTCACCTCAAGCCTTCTGAACTAGAATTTGTATTTCAGTAAAATCCCAGGTGATGTGTATGAGCATTAAAGTCCAGGAAGCCCTGCTCTGGACCAGTGTCCTCACTACGCCTAGCAGGATGCTAGGCTGCTCCCAGTGGAGGTTAATTTCCACTGAGAAGGTAATAAACATTTGAACTCAGCAGCTTAAAGTAAAATAAATTTCTATAGCAATTTATTTTGATGCAAAATTCTGTCTCATTCCCTTTATCTCAGAATCATCAGGCAAATAAGGCTTTCAGCGAAATGCTTCTTTTCTTCTGAGAGTCCTATTTTCAACAGAAACCACTCTTTTGCTCATTTTTGAGTAGTAGAATTCTACTGCTCATGGCATCACACAGACCTGTGGAATTTGATGAGGATCAAGAATTAATTTTTACTTTTTAATATCCAATCTTCTAAAACTTTCATTTTACATATAAAGTCCTCCCTGTTCTTAAAAACGATTTAAAGAGGCATATATTGGTACCTCCCCTTCTCCTATTTTTTTTTTCCATTTATTTATTTTGAGACTGAGCCTCACTCTTTTACCCAGGCTGGAGTGCAGTGGCGTGATCTCAGCTCACTGCAACCTTCTCCTCCCAGGTTTAAGCAATTCTCCCTGCCTCAGCCTCCTGAGTAGCTGGGATTACAGGCGCCCACCACAATGCCCAGCTAATTTTTGTATTTTTTAGTAGAGACGGTGTTTCACCATGTTGGCCAGGCTGGTCTTGAACTACTGAACTCAGATGATCCACCCACCTCAGCCTCCCAAAGTGCTGGGATTACAGGCATGAGCCACCGCACCCTGCCTTCCTTTTTTATTTTTATAGAGACAGGGTCTCGCTATGTTGCCCAGGCTGGTTTCAAACTCCTGGGCTCAAGCGATCCTCTGGCCTTGGTCTCCCAAAATGCTGGGATTACAGGCGCGAGCCACTGTACCTGGCCTTTTGCCCTATCTTTTTTTTTTTTAGTTGAAGTCTCCCTCTGTCACCCAGGCTGGAGTGCAGTGGCGCAATTTTGGCTCACTGCAAACTTTGCCTCCCAGGTTCAAGTGACTCTCCTGCCTCAGCCTCCTGAGTAGCTGGGATTACAGGCATGTAACACCACACCTGGCTAATTTTTGTATTTTTAGTAGAGACGGGGTTTCATCATGTTGCCTAGGCTGTTCTCGAACTCCTGAGCTCAAGTGATCCACCCTCCTTGGCCTCCCAAAGTGCTGGGATTACAGGCGTGAGCCACCACGCCCGGCTGTGCCCTAGTTTTTAATTACAGTTTGCCCAGAAGTAGTCATAAGGAATATTTAAAATAATCACTTATTACTGACAATTGACACTTTCCCTGAGTTACAAAGCAATTAATAAAAACTCTTGGCATAAATCAATATATTTTCCCCAAACAAGTTAAAGCCCCAAATCAATGGTTTTCCCCCAGTACTTAATACCGACGCTTTTGCTAAATCACAGTGGTGCTCAAATGGCACATATGGCCACACTTGCTTACAAAATAAAATATTTTGAATAAAACTAGCAAACCTCAATTCAGCAACTATTCATTATGATTTATGGATGTGGTCCTGGGCTTGGTGGGTAGCACAAAGGCATACAAGCTCTAGCTCCTTCCCTCAGGAAACTTACAGCCTAACAAGGGACCTACAGCATGTACTGAAATGACTGTTTTATATAAAGAATGTAAAAATTTCCATAAAAGCATAAACATGGCACCAGGGGACTTTGGAGAAAACGGAGAAAACATCTGGTTGGGGACAGACACATTCGGGAAGCTTCCACTCAGTAGAAACTTTACTACGAAAACTCTTAGTTATGATTTTTAAAAATCCAACCCTGCCTAGATGCAACTTTTTCTTTTTTGTTTCTTACTTTATGCCATTCTTATATCCAAGTAGAGCACTGGAAAAAGAAAAACAAAAAAGAAAGCACAAAACAACTGCTTGCTGGTTGCTTTATCTCCTGACTCCAAAGTCTCTGAGCATCTGATCTGTGTGATTGCTTGAGCAGTTTGGCCACCATGCAGACACAGTCTTCTGTCATCTGGCTGCTCCCTCCTGGTGTCTCTGATGTATTTGGAAGCCAAGGGTTCCCCGTAGCATAGTGCCAGGGTTGGTCTTCAAAGATGGGGGTTTCGACTTTCAAGAAGGAAGGAGATGAAAAGAAAGGAAGCTGGGGCGTGGGAGGACTCTGAAGACCCACAGCGGGAGGCCAAAGGCCACCGACCTACAGTGACTTCAAATGGGGCAGCTATGAAAATAAGACTTTTTATAGCCGTTCCCAGTTGCTTCAGACTTATGATATATATTTCATTTATCATATAGATCAACACAGTGTCTTTGCTTAGCAGAATAGTAACTATGTAGGTCACCATAGCATAGGTCAAGGAGTCAGAAAACTTTAGCTTGATTTCTGCCATTGCCAGACTGGCATTAACCTCCCTGCATGTCTCTGCTATTTATGACTTTTACATGCAGGCGATAATTCCCGAGAATAATATGTCAAGAAGGTTTCTGAGTTCTCTGGCCAGAGTATTCTCCTTAAATCCAGTGCAATGTAGGACACTGTTTGACAAATAAAACATGAAAATCTGTGAATACAAGGGAAACAGAGTCCCTCACCCGTAAGGCTGCTTCTCTTTTAGAAGGGAATTCTTGAATGACAAGTATCTGTGCAAGTGCTGTGTTTTTTATTATTCATAGAAAAATAGAACCATTACATTATTTGGTGAGGTGGGGCCTACTATGTAGCTGTTTGTATGACACATGAAAATAAATGTATAGGCTGGGCGTGGTGGCTCATGCCTGTAATCCCAGCACTTTTGGATGCTGAGGCAGGCGGATCACCTGAGGTGGGGAGTTCGAGACCAGCCTGACCAACATGGAGAAACCCCGTCTCTACTAAAAATACAAAATTAGCCGGGCATGGTGGCGCATGCCAGTAATCCCAGCTACTTGAGAGGCTGAGGCAGGAGAATTGCTTGAACCGGGGAGGCGGAGGTTGTGGTGAGCCAAGATCCCGCCATTGCACTCCAGCCTGGGCAACAAGAGCAAAACTCTGTCTCAAAAAAAAAAAAAAAAAAAAAAAAGAAAACAAATTTATAAAACCTTAAAATAAAATATTTAAACTATCAAATTTTTAAGCCCTTTAAAAGAAAACAGATTTGGGGATGTAAAATTTGTATTTCCACAAAGCACTAGAAATCCAAAGTCCAAACCACATGACTAGAAATTGAAGATCATAATTGAGGATCTTACCCAAAACCTGAGCTATTTAAATGGTTTTCGCTATGCAGTATAATTATATAGTTATACACCCCAGAATCCTGCCTGACAATTGAGCATTCAGAGCACAAGCATAGAAATCAGACTAGAGGCTAATAGAGAGTTCCTTTCTCCTTGAAAAAGCTCCCCCAGTCAGGCAGTGTGGGAAATTTTCCTAGGCTCATACTCACATCTTATTGTAAGGACAAGTAAATGGCTGGAGTGCCCTGAGGCATTCTTTGGGGGGAGCCTGGTCACTGACTTCCAAAAACTGAGCTTTTTTTTTTTTTTTTCACTATGAACTTGTTTGTTAATTTCTCCTAGACTGTCACTTTTCCCCATTTCCCTGAATAAATACAGAGTTAAAAAAAGCTGTTTAAGGCAAATGGCATGGGATGCTTTACTCATAAAAAACTGAGGGACTCAGTCAACATAATGAGGCAGTGGAGCTCCCAGGCAAGTCACTAAAACCCTTCTGCATCTCAGTTTCTCCGTCTGTGAGATAAGGATAGTAACACACATTCCCCTACCTCCCAAGAAATTTCCTGCTAGGAATACACTTACATGAGGGAGCAGGGAATCCCCTAGGAGAGAAAGGAGACCCCTCCCAAAATGAATGTTTGTGTGTCCATTCATTCAACACCCACTTCCTGTACAGAGGGCCTTTATATATTTGGTGCTCGGACAGTTTTAGGACACAACAGTGAAAAGATGCATGAAATTGTAGCTGAGCGAAGATGAGGAAGGGCAGACTGTCCTCTGGCCTGGCCCTACGGACTTGAGCCTGCTTCCTAGGGAGAGGGGACGTAGTTCAAAAGTCACTACTATTGTCTGAAAAATATCCCCGTGCTCTGCAGGGAGCACCTGGTGGCGCTGCAGTAGGATTCCTGTGACAGAGTAAGACCCTGACTCACCGGCTCAAGTCCCCACACCTGGAGCGGGGACAGCATCTCTCAAATGGGCTTTTGTGGCTTTCAGGAGCCTGGGTCTCACTATGGTCACAGGGAGCTGGAGCAAGAGAGGAGGTATCCTAGTTAGCCCTAGCTGTGCAGCTGAGCCACTGCGCCTGGCCTGGTTGACATTCTTAACTATGGTTTTTCTAAAAATAATGAAACATTACTCTTAAAAGAGCCAAAACTAGTTCTTGATTTCTTTTCTAATTATTCTTCCTTTTTGCGGATATCTTCTTGTTGTATCTTTACCACAGCATACATTTCATCTATGCAAAAATGCGGTTCCTAATGAGCACCTACTTTGCCATGGCAATAAGTAACAGTTGTATCTGACACTTCAATTTTTAAACTTTAATTTGCTATTCAGTTCCTTCTTACTTAAGCAACTTTTTGTGGAGTGTTGTATGTTAAAATTAAGCAACTTTATTCAAAAGTGATCCAGATAGTTCGAAAACAAGCTTGGTATGCTGAGAAGTTTTGTACAAAATAAAAAGAAATGGTTATAGCTTTGTAGTAAATGTGATAATTACGTAAAACTATTACAACTTTAGAGTTATTTTAAAATGATTTCTATTCACTTTTTTTTTTTTTTTTTTGAGACAGTCTTGTTCTGTCCCCCAGGCTAGAGTCCAGTGGCACAATCTTGGCTCACTGCAATCTCCGCCTCCTGAGTTCAAGTGATTCTCATGCCTCAGCCTCCTGAGTAGCTGGGACTACAGGCACCCACCACCACGCCTGGCTATTTTTAGTACTTTTAGTAGAGATGGGGTTTCACCATGTTGGCCAGGCTGGTCTTGGAACTCCTGACCTCAAGTGATCTGCCCACCTTGGCCTCCCACAAGTGCTGGGATTACAGGCCTGAGCCACCATGCCTTGCCTATTTCTATTCACTTTTTAAAAGTGATTGATGTACCAAAGGCACATCAGATAATTTAGTATTAGATCAAATGTGGTAAAGGCATAAATCAGTGATGTTTTAGCCACAAGCATCTGAAACTGACTATTGTTACTATAGGCAGCACATTGGGTTTTTAGAAAGGATATTGGTCACTTGTAGAATTTCTACAAGATGTGGAGAAAGAGGTTGGGAGATTTTTTCCAACTTTTTCCTACCTGGGTCAGAGATGCAATGCTTGGAGGTGGTGTAACTATTTTGTGACTGTGAAGACAAAAGTCACACACTAGTTGTATTAGTTAGGGTTCTCCAGAGGGGCAGAACCAATAGAAGTATATGTACATTTATACTTTTATATATAATAATAATATACATAACACATTTTTATATATTTTGTGCATATATATATTTATGAAATGTACCCATGTATATGTGAGTATATTAGAGAGAATTGGCTCAGATGGTTACAAGGTAAAGTCTCACAATATGCTGTATGCTAACTGGGGAATGAGAAAAGCCGGTAGCGTGACTCAGTGCAAGTCCAAAAGCCTCAAAACCAAGGAAGCCTATAATGCAGCTCTTAGTCTGAGGGCGAAGACCTGAGAGTCCCTGGGAGGCTGCTGCAGGTCCTAGAGTTCAAAGGCCGAAGACCCTGGAGTCTGATGTTCCAGGGCAGGAGGAGAAGAAGCCTCCCTTTCGGGAAGGGGGACTAAGGAATCTCAGCAAGGTGGATATTCGCCTTCTTCTGCTTGCATTGTTTCAGCCATGCTGGCAGCCATTTGAATGGTGCCCGCCCACAATGAGGGAGAGTCTTTCTCTCTCAGTTCCTTGACTCACATGTTAATCTCTTCTGGAAACATCCTCACAGACACACCCAGAAACAATACTTTACCAGCCATCTAGCAGCCCTCAATCCAGTCAAGCTGACATCTAATATTAACCATCATGCTAGTGAAGCAGGAAGTTAGAATGGCCTTAGGGACTTGAATTCTTTGAGTTGATACAGCAGCCTTGGACTTCCTACCTCTGAACATTTTCTTATTTGAGAAAAATAAAACCATATTTGGTGCAATCACTGTAGTTGGGTGTTCTGTTACTTGCAGCCAGATGCACTCCAAATTGACATTTTCTGCAATAACCAGGCTGCTGTTAAGGAACTTATCATATCATATTGAAACCTGAAATTTTACTGTGTGTGTCTCCTATTGAACACAAAGATCCTTGAGTTCAGAAATTACCATCTCTGCATTCCTGATATTCTAGCACCTCCTGGCAAAAAGCTGGGGCTTTATAAATGTTAGGAGAATAAATGTGGTGGATAACAGTCTTTTATCATTTACATATTCTATACTGTCTCATTGCAGCTTAGACACTCTGAGTCATATTTAAGAGACTTGGTGATTCATTGGATGTGGCAAAAAGAGAGAGAAAGAAGGGGAGAGATTTAAGATGACTTCTAAGAGTCTGGATCAAGCAATTATAAATGAATTTAATGATAGTTGCCAAAATAGGAAACAAAAAATGAGCAGTATATTTGAGAAGACAATGGGGTTTATTGCTATATAGACAGATGAGAAAACTGACTGAGAGGATTCAATATCTTGCCTAAGATCAAACCACCACCAAGTGGCAGAGCAAGAAATCAAATTTAGGAGGAGCCATACATTTCAGCCACAGCAGTACTACTGGAGTGACTAAAATGTCTACTCCTCTATTTCTGCAAGCATCTGTGAGCACAGCCAGGAGTTGTGACCAGGATGTTTCAACTGCTGAGAGCATCTAGATACATCAATATTAATGTTAGGTCTTTTAAAACATCATAAACTTTTTAGGCTGGTTGCAATGGCTCACACCTGTAATCCCAGCACTTTAGGATTGGTGGGTGGATCATCTGAGGTCAGGAGTTTGAGACCAACCTGGCCAACATGGTGAAACATGGTGAAACCCTGTCTCTACTAAAAATACAAAAATTAGCCAGGCGTGGTGGCAGGTGCCTGTAATCACAGCTACCTGGGAGACTGAGGCAAGAGAATAGCTTGAACCTGGGAGGTGGAGGTTGCAGTGAGCCGAGATCATGCCACTGCACTCTACAGAGTGAGACTCCATCTTAAAAAAAAAAAAAAAAATCAACCTTTTTCAAAGAAAATATCTTGAGAAATTATTTCTCAAATATCCAAATGAACCTGTATTTCTGGGCTGCAATATCCCATATACGTATGAGTGTTTGTGTCCTCATCAAATACTTCTGATTTTACAATTAAATTTTCTTAATTAATTTTATGAGGGAAAGTTCCTATTATAGAGTATAAAATTGTAAGTGCTTAAAAGTCTTCCCAAACTAAAGGCAACCCACAGAATTATAACAGCAGCATACATCCAACCCTCCTTTTATTGTTTTTATCTGTATACTAGGAATATTACTTAATTGAAATGATTAAATGAGTTAATACATTTAAAATACTCAGCATCATATCAGGCACTTAGTAGGGACTTTGTAAATATAGGCTACTATTATGAATGATAGTTTTAATTCCAATTTTCAGTAAGAATTTATTGAATACCTACTCTATTCCAAGCATATATGGACTCAAAACCCTACTGTATTTAAAATTAGCCTTTTCAGCAAAATAAAGTTTCGAAAATTTTCATCCTTTAAACTAATGTAGGATTTTAAAAAATTATTAACATTAGATTTACAAAAATTGCTTTTCTCTGAGTCATGTTTAAGCTAAAATTTCTTATCAAGCATAAACAAATCATATGCCATAATCGTATAAAATTCACTTCAAACTCACATGGAACAATGCACATTTCTTTAACAGGCTAGGAATCACATATTTGTTTAAGCAATTGGAAACTTTACAAAATCTTGTATTTAAGATATTACTTTTTAATATCCTTGCATTAAATAAAAATGATTACTTTTTAATATTGCTGGAAACCATCGTATCCCCAATTGTAAAGATATATTTCTTGTGTAATTTTATTATATGCTTAATAATAGTACCTGTGAGCTCAGATTTCTTTTGAATAAAATTGATTGGAAACAATATCTACCCTAAAGCATCTTTAATGTCATTATAGATGGGTAGGAGTAAATTAAGCGGTATTTAGGCACCAAAGTCTTTAATTTCATTGCATTTGAGTAGGAGTTAGACATTATGAGGTCCAATTTTAAAAGTCGCTAATGTTTTTACATCTGAGTAGGAGTAAATTAAACAAAATCACTCCTGAGCTGCTAATATCATTTTAATTGAATGTCATTCGGTTTCTAACTGCTGTTACAACACTGCAGATAATGAGGCTGTTTCTACAAAGCATCTGAGACAGGGCTGTGGCTGCTGAAAATAAAGCTATAGGTTAGGAGATGATAGGGCAAGCTCTGGAACCTGCAAAAATAAGCCAGCTGCCGTCGATGGGAGAGGTGACATTCTGTTTGATGACATGACCTACATGGATTAGATCTATTGGATCACGGAGTCTAAATATCTGCTGGCTGCAAGTTGGACTGTTATTTGTGGGGGGAATTGACATTGGAAAACTACATCCTTCCCGATCATGAGATTTGTAGACTCTGAAAGCTAGAAGCACTAATCCCATTTATTTTGCCATCATGAATTATTCATAGGGTTTGATTCAATGGAAAGTTTGATGTTGAAATAATAATTAAGAAAGACATCCAAAAAAAAATAGACTGCTAACTTGAAGACATTCAAAGAAATACAAACAGTCAATAAAAAGTTTCTTCTGCACTTACGGTTATTTTTTGGGGCCTTGAAAGATTTTAATAATTGGAGGAAGAAAAATTTTAAAAGTAAATCCAGGTTTGGTATCTAATCCATATAGCACGATTACTATTATTCTCTATTGAAGCTGACAAAGTTTTAGGTGGGAAGCAGATTTGTAAATGAAAGCTGCTATTAGACCTTTTAAAAATTTGATTTATATTTTTATCAAATACTGTTTATATACATTGCTTTACAAGTCAAAGTCAGTTAACATAAAATGTTATATTTACATAACATAAAAATGTTAGCTGTTTTGTTCGCCATTTTGCTCCATGTTTCTTAATATTAATTTTATATATATATATATTTTTTGAGACAGAGTTTCGCTCTCATTGCTCAGGCTGGAGTACAATGGTGCGATCTCAGCTCACTGCAACCTCTGCCTCCTGGCTTCAAGCAATTCTCTTGCCTCAGTATCCCGAGCAACTGGGATTCCAGGACATGCCACCATGCCCAGCTAATTTTCGTATTTTTAGTAGAGACAGGGTTTCACCATGTTGACCAGGCTAGTCTCGAACTCCTGACCTCAGGTGATCCACCCGCCTCAGCCTCCCAAAGTTCTGGGATTACAGACGTGAGCCACCGTGCCCAGCCAGCCTATTTTGTTATCTTCAGCTTTAGAAATTGTCTATTTACTTTGAATTACACAAGATGAGAAAGCAGCACTCTTTGACACTTCCTGCCACCCCCACATACCTCCTCCTAATACACGCACATCAGCGTTTTTTGTTAAATTCATATTTAGAGTTTGATTTTTATGACTAAGTAAATAATACATGGGTTGTACTAAGATTGCATTTTCTTTTTAAGTACAACTTTTTTTATTTTTTATGAGATGGAGAATCACTCTGTCACCCAGGCTGGAGTGCAGCGGTGTGATCTCAGCTCACTGCAACCTCTGCCTCCTGGGTTCAAGCCAATTCTCCTGCCTCAGCCTCTGAGTAGCTGGGATTACAGGTGCCTGCCACCACTCCTGGCTTTTTGTATTTTTAGTAGAGACGGGGTTTCACCATGTTGGCGAGGCTGGTCTTGAACTCCTGACCTCAGGTGATCCACCCACCTCGGCCTCCTGAAGTGCTGGGATTATAGTCATGAGCCACTGCGCCTGGCCTTAAGTACAACTTTATTTTATTATTACTGAAATTAATGACTGCCTTTAAAAAATATATATATTTTTAGTATCTATCACTAATTCTTCTCCAAACTCTCCACTAGAATCATGAAATGCCTTTCAGTGGGGCCATACACATCACCTAATCTCTCAGTTCTACTTTATTTTTTCCCTTAAAAAAAATCACCCCGGTCCCCTTCTGTCATTTGTTCTAATCAGGAGTGAGCTACCTAGGTCTACCCTACAGCTGTCATTTTAGGGCTCATCTTCATCCCTCTGTACACAGGTTACCTGGTGCAGTGGAGACCGTTAATTTCCCTTAATTATCCATTCACCCTCTGTTTCACAATAGTAGAACTAGTAGAATTTTTTAGCTGGTAATGTAGCTGCTGATGTTATAAATAATTCTACATTTTCCAGCTTTTCTTATTCTAGGTGTGGCTATGTGGCTACATTCTGGCCAATGGAATGTAAGTGGAAATGTTATATAACAGATGTAACAGATTCTGGAAATTTTTTTGTTTGTTTGTTTTGTTTAAGACAGTCTTAGCTGGGCGAGGTGGCTCACATCTGTAATCCTAACACTTTGGGAGGCCAAGGCAGGTGGATTGCCTGCGCTCAGGAGTTCGAGACCAGCCTGGACAACTCAGTGAAACCCTGTCTCTACTAAAATACAAACAGTTAGTCGGGCATGGTGGTGTGCACCTGTAGTCCCAGCTACTTGGGAGGCTGAGGCAGGAGAACCGCTTGAACCCAGGTGGCGGAAGTTGCAGTGAGCTGAGATCTTGCCACTGCACTCCAGGCTGGGCGACAGAGCCAGACTCTGTCTCCAAAAAAAAAAAGGCAAGAGTCTCGCTCTGTCACCCAGGCTGGAGTGCAGTGGCAGGATCTTGACTCACTGCAACCTCTGCCTCCCAGGTACAAGCAATTCTCATGCCTCAGCCTCCCAAGTAGCTGGGACTACAGGTGTGAGCCACTAAATTTTGCATCTTTTTTTTTTTTTTTTTTGGCAGACATGGGGTTTCACCATGTTGGCCAGGCTGGTCTCGAACTCCTGGCCTCAAGTGATCCACCCACCTTGGCCTCCCAAATTGCTGGGATTACAGGCATGAGCCACTGCACCTGGCCAGATTCTGGAAACATTATTTAAGAAATAACTAGTATGTTTCCTTTTCCCTTTTTTGAAACACTCTCCATTCTGTTGCTCAGAACATGGATGCCACCTTGGACTAGGAGGATGAGCCTGCCTGGGCGTGCCACAGTGGTGGGCCACCAACAGTGTACAACAGGCTACAGTAACCAAAACAGCACAGTACTGGTACAAAAACAGACATATAGACCAATGGAACAGAACAGAGAGCTCAGAAATAACACAAAAATAACATCACACATCTACAACCATCTGATCTTCAACAAACCTGACAAAAACAAGCAATGGAGAAAGGATCTCCTATTCAAGAAATGGTGCTGGGAAAACTGACTAGCCATATGCAGGAAACTGAAACTGGACCCCTTCCTTATACCTTATACAAAAATTAACTCAAGATGGATTAAAGACTTAAAGGTAAAACCCAAAACCATAAAAACCCTAGAAGAAAAGCTAGGCAATACTATTCAGGACATAGGCATGGGCAAAGACTTCATGACGAAAATGCCAAAAGCAATTGCAAAAAAGCCAAAATTGACAAATGAGACCTAATTAAACTAAAGAGCATCTGCACAGCAAAAACAAACAAACAAACAAACAAACAATCATCAGAGTGAACAGGCAACCTACTGAATGGGAGAAAATTTTTGTAATCTACCCATCTGACAAAGGTCTACTACCCAGAATTTACAACGAACTTAAAACAAATTTATAAGAAAAAAACAAACGACTCCATCAAAAAGTGGGCAAAGAATATGAACAGATACTTCTCAAAAGAAGGCATCTACATGGCCAACAACCATATGAGAAAAAGCCCAATATCACTGATTATTAGAGAAATGCAAATCAAAATCACAATGAGATAGCATCTCACACCAGTCAGAATGGCGATTATTAAAAAGTCAAGAAACAATAGATGTTGGCAAGTCTGTGTAGAAATAGAAACACTTTTACACTGTCGGTGGGAATGTAAATTAGTTCAACAGTTGTGGAAGACAGTGTGGTGATTCCTCAAGGATCTAGAACCAGAAATACCATTTGACCCAGCAATCCCATTACTGGGTATATACCCAAAGGATTATAAATCATTCTACTACAAAGACACATGCACACATGTTTATTTCAGCACTCTTCACAATAGCAAAGACTTGGAACCAACCCAAATGCCTATCAATGATAGACTGGATAAAGAAAATGTGGCACATAAACACCAGGGAATACTATGCAACCATAAAAAAGGATGAGTTCATGTCCTTTGCAGGGACATGGATGAAGCTGGAAGTCATCATCCTCAGCAGACTAACACAGGAACAGAAAACCAACACTGCATGTTCTCACTCATAAGTGGGAGTTGAACAATGAGAACACATGGACACAGGGAGGGAAACAACACACACCAGGGCATGTTGGGGGATGGGGAGTGAGGGGAGAGAACTTAGAGGACAGGTCAATAGGTGCAGCAAATCACCATGGCACATGTATATCTATGTAACAAACCTGCATGTTCTGCACATGTATCCCAGAAATTAAAGTAAGATTAAAAATCAATCAATCAATCAATCAAGTCCAAATTCATCCTTTAGCATGTGGATATTCAGTTGTCCCAACACCATTTGTTAAGGCTGTCCTTTCCCCATTGAATGTTCTTTGCATGCTTGAAAATCAATTGACTATTAATGAGTAAGATTATTTCTGGACTTTCAGTTATGTTCCATTGATATATCTGCCTATCTTTTTACCAATACCACACTATTTTTATGATTGTAGATTTGTAGCAAGCTTTGAAATTGGAAAGTGTGAGCCTTCCAACTTTATTACTTTATTCCAAAATAGTTTTGTCTATCTGGGGTCCCTTGAATTTCCATATGAATTTTAGGATAATCTTGTCCATTTCTGTAAAAAGGTAGCTGGAATTCTGCTAGGGATTGCATTCAATCTGCAGATCAATTTGGGGAGTATTATCATCTTAACAATACTATCATCCAGTTCATGAATGTGAGGGCTTTCTATTTAGGTCTTTTGAATTTATTTTAATAATATTTTGTAGTTTTCAATGTGCAAATATTGCACTTTTTTTTTAAATGTACAAGTTAAATTTATTCCTGTTTCTTTTTGATTCTATTGTAAATGGAATAGTTTTCCTAATTTTGTATTTGGGTTTTTCACTGCTAGTATATAAAAATACAACAAAGTATTATAGGTTTTATCCTTTAAGTTTGTGGAACTCACTTATTAGCTTTAATTGTATTTTGGGGGGTTCTTTGAGATTTTATTCTTCTTTTTTTTTTTTTTTTTTTTTTGAGACAGGATCTCACTCTGTCACCCAGGCTGGAATGCAGTGACATGATTACAGCTCACTGCAGCCTTGACCTCTGGGCTCAAGTGATTCTCCTGCCTCAGCCTCCCACGTAGCTGGGACTACAGGAGTGTGCCACCACACCTGGCTATTTAAAAAATTTTTTTTTGGTGGAGATAGGGTTTTGTCAAGGCTGGCTTCTCTCTCCTGGGCTCAACCAATCCTCCCACCTTGCCTTCCCAAAGTGTTGGGATTATAGGCATGAGCCAAAATACCTGGCCAGGATTTTCTACATACAAAATTATTTCATTTGCAAACGAAGATATTTTGCTTCTTCCTTTTTAATATGAATGCCCTCTATTTATTTTTGATGCCTAATTGCCTATCCAGAACTTCCAGTACTATGTTGAATAGAAGTGGCAAGAGTGGACATCCTTATCTTATTTCTAACCTCAGCGGGAAGCTTTCAGTCTTTCACCATTGACTATGAAGTTAGCCATGGGTTTTTCATTGAAGCCCTTTATTAGGTTAAGGAAGATTCTTTCTATTCCTAGTTTGTTGAATGTTGTTGTTGTTGTTGTTGTTTTAACATAAAAGTCTGCTGGGTTTTGAGGAATGCCTTTTCTGTGTTTATTGAGATCATCACATTTAGTTTTTCCTTTTTTCTATTAATATGGTGTATTACATTGATTGATTTTCATATTGAACCATCTTTGCATTTGGGGGATAAATTCCATTTGATTGTGGTGTATAGTCAGTTCAATATGCTGCTGGATTCAGTTTGCTATTATTTTGTTGATGATTTTGCATCTGTAGTCATAAGGGATATTGGTCTGTAGCTTTTTTCTCTTGTGATGTCTTTGCCTGGCTTTAGTATCAGGATAATAGTGGCCTCATAGAGTAAGTCGGGAAGTGATTCTTCCTCCTCTATTTTTGGCAAGTGTTTGAGAAGAATTGCTACTAATTCTGCTTTAAAGGTTTGGTAGAATTCACCAGTGAAACACTCTGGGATTGAGCTTTTCTTTGTTGGAAGTTTTTCAATCGATGACTCTATCTGTTTATTTAGTATAGTTCTGCTCAGATTTTCTATTTCTTCAAGAGTCAGTTTCGATAGTTTGTGTGTTTCTAAGAATTTGTTCATTTCACCTAGATCAACTAATTTGTTGGTATGCAATTGCTCATAATATTCCTTTATGATCTTTCTATTTTTATAAGATTAGTAGTGAAGTCCCCTCTTTCATTCTTGATTTTAGTAATTTCAGTCTCCTCTTTTTCACTTGTTAGTTTAACTAAAGGTTTGACAACTTTGTTGATCTTTTCAAAGAACTGATTTTAGGCTTTGCTGATTTTCTTTATTATTTATATATTTGCTATTTTGGTTATCTCTGCTGTACTCTTTATTATTTCCTTCTTTCTCTGGATTTAGTTTGCTTCTCTTTTTCTAGTTTCCTTTTTTTTTTTTTGAGATGGAATTTCGCTATTGTTGCCCAGGCTGGAGTGCAGTAGCACAGTCTCGGTTCACTGCAACCTCTGCCTCCTGGGTTCAAGCAACTCTCCTGCCTCGGCCTCCTGAGTAGCTAGGATTATAGCCGTGTGTCACCACACCCGGCTAATTTTTGTAGTTTTAGTAGAGATGGGGTTTTACCATGTTAGCCAGCCTGGTCTCGAACTCCTGACCATGATCCACCCACCTCGGCTACCCAAAGTGCTGGGATTAAAGGCATGAGCCACCGTGCCTGGGGTCTAGTTTCTTAAGCTTAAAGATTAGGCTGGGTGTGGTGGCTCACCCCTGTAATCTCAGCACTTTGGGAGGCTGAGGCAGGTGGATTGCTTGAGCTCAGGAGTTCAAGACCAGCCTGGGAAACATGGTAAAACTGCATCTCTACAAAAAATACAAAAATTAGCTGGATGTGGTAGCATGCATCTGTAGTCCCAGCTACTTGGGATGCTGCATAAGGAGGGTGGCTTGAGCCTGGGATGTCTAGGCTGCAGTGAGCCATGTTGCCACCACTGCACTCCGGTCTGGGAAACAGAGTGAGACCCTGTCTCAAAAAAAGAAAATAAAAAATTTAGTTATTTGTTTATTTGAGGTCTTTCTTCTTTTATAATGCAGGCATTTACAGCTATACATTTCTTCTTGAGCAATGATTTCACTGCATCCCATAAATTTCCCTAGTGATTTTTTTTTGACCCATTAGTTATTTAGGAATATGTTCTTAATTTCCATATATTTGTGAATTTTCCAAATTTCCTCTGTTATTGATTTCTGATTTCATTCCATTGGTTTCAAAGAACATACTTTTTATGATATCAATCTTTTAAAATTTAATGAGATTTGTTTCATGTCCTAACATACTATCTTAGAAAATGTTCCAGGTGCATTTGAGAAAAATGTGTATTGTGCTGTTGTTAGGCAGACTGTTCTATAGAAGGCTGTTAGTCTAGTTGGTTTATAGTGTTTCTCAATTCTTCTATTTCCTTGCTGATATTTTTTTCAGTTGCTTTATCAGTTATTGAAAGTGGGCTACTGACGTCTCCAACTACTGTCCTTGCATTGTCTATTTCTTCCTTCAATTCTGTCAGTTTTTGCTTCATGTATTTTAGGGCTCCATTGTAAACTGCATATATGTTTATAACTATTATTTTTTGATGGATGAACCATTTTATCATATAATATCCTTCTTGTTTCTCATAATCTTTTTTGTTTTAAGGTGTATTGTCTCATTAGTGTAGCCACTCCAATTCTTTTTCGGTTTCTGTTAGTATGGAATATCTTTTTTTTTTTTAAACCTTTTATTTTTAATTTCTTTGAGTCTTTGAATCTACAGTGAGTCTCTTATAAGCAGCATGTAGTGGGACCATTTAAAAAAATCTGTTCTGCCAATCTATATGTTTTAATTGGAGAGTTTAATCTGTTTTCATTTAATGTAATTACTGATAAGGGAGGACTTAATGCTCCTATTTCACTATTTTTTAATGTCTCATATCTATTATTCCCTTTCAATTCCCCCATTACTGGCTTCTTTTGTGTTAAAAAGGTATTTTGTAGTGGACCATTTTAATTCTCTTTTTGGTTCTTTCACTAATTTTTTTTTTCTCTTTTTTGAGTTATTTCTTAATGATCACCCCTGGGATTATAATTAACATTGTAATTTATAACAATCTGATTTAGATTAATACCAACTTAGTTCCAATAATTTACAAAAATGTTGCTCCTCTATGTCTCCATTTACTGTCCTCTTTATAGTATTATTGCCACAAATTACATGTTTGTACATTGTGTGGCCATTAATCTAGATTTATAATTATTGCATTATACAATTATTTTAAAAATCATATAGAAAAACAGGAGTTACACACAAAAAAGTACATTCATACTGTCATTTATGTTTACCTACATCATTACCTTCACTGGTGTTCTTCATTTAAAATGTGAATTCAAAGTTACTGTCTAGTGTCCTTTAACTTCAGCAAGAAGGGACTATCTTTAGCGTTTTTTGTAGGACAGGTCTACTAGCAATGAACTTCCTGAGTTTTTGTCTGTCTGGGAATGTCTTAACTTCTTCCTTTTTTTTTTTCCTGAGACAGAGTCTCTGTCGCCCAGGCTGGAGTGCAGTGGTGTGATCAAGCTCACTACAGCCTTGATCTCCCAGGCTCAGGCTCAAGTGATCCCCCCACCTCAGACTCCTAAGTAGCTAAGACTACAGGCATGTACCACCACACCTGGCCACATTTTGACTTTTAGTAGAGATAAAGTCTTGCTATGTTGCCCAGGCTGGTCTTGAACTCCTGAGATCAAGCAATCCTCTTGCCTTGGCCTCCCAAAGTGCTGGGATTACAGGCATGAGACACCACGCCTGGCCTTCTACTTTTTTTGTTTTTTGAATGGAATCTTGCTCTGTCACCCAGGCTGGAGTGCAGTGGTGCAATCTCGGCTCACTGCAACCTCTGCCTCCTGAGTTCAAAGCAATTCTCCTGCCTCAGCCTCCCGAGTAGCTGGGATTACAGGTGTGTGCTGCAATGCCCAGCTAATTTTTGTATTTTTAGTAGAGACAGGGTTTCACCATGTTGGCCAGGGTGGTCTCAAACTCCTGACCTAAAGTGCTGGGATTAAAGATGTGAGCCACCGCGCCAAGCCTCTCCTTTATTTTTGAGAGAGTTTGCAACATACAGAATTCTGGTTTGACAGTTTTTTCTTTTTCTTTTTTTCTGAGACAGAGTCTCGCACTGTCACCCAGGCTGGAGGGCAGTGGCGCAATCTCAGCTCACTACAACCTCTGCCTCCCAGGTTCAGGCAATTCCCCTGCCTCAGCCTCCTCAGTAGCTGGGATTACAGGCACGTGCTACCACGCCTGGCCAATTTTTTTTGTATTTTTAATAGAGATGGCATTTCACCATGTTGGCCAGGCTGGTCTCAAACTCCTGACCTCTGGTGATCCACCCGCCTCAGCCTCCCAAAGTGCTGGGATTACAGGCGTGAGCCACCGTGCCCAGCCGACAGTTTTTTTCTTTCAGCCCTTTCAATATTATCCCTTGCTTTCTGACTTAAATGATTTCTGATAACAAATCAGCCATTAACCTTATTGAGGACCCTTTGTTATATGTTGAATCACTTTCTTGCTGCTCTCAAGATCCTCTCTTTGTCTTTGTCTTTTGGCAGTTTATGATGTGTCTTGATGGGAATTTCTTTGAGTTTATCCTATTTGGAGTTTGTTGAAGTTCTTGGATGTGTAGATTTATGTCTTATATAAAATGTGGGAAGTTTTCAACCATTATTTATTTAAACATTCTGTCTTTATCTTTCTTTTCTCTTTCCTGGAACTTATATTTTACATATATTGGGATGCCTGATGATGTACCACAGATCTCTGAGGCTCTGTTCAATCTTCTGTATTCTTTCTGTTCCTTAAACAGGATAATATTAACTGATCTACCTTAAACTTCATGGAATCTTCCTTCTTCCTGCCTGAATATGCTGATGAGTCTTTCTAATGAAATTTTCACTTCAGTTATCATATTTTCAACTTTGTTTATTTCTTAAATAATTTGTATCTCTTTAGTGATATTCTCTATTTGATCAGGCATCATTATACTTTTAGTTTTTTAGACACGGTTTCCTTTAGCTCTTTGAACATATTTAAAATAGCTGGTTTAAGTTCCTTGGCTAGGAAACCCAGCATTTGGGTTTTCTTTTTTTTTTTTTTTGAGAAGGAGTCTTGCTCTGTTGCCCAGGCTGGAGTGCAGTGGCACGATCTCAGCTCACTGCAAGCTCCGCCTCCTGGGTTCACGCCATTCTCCTGCCTCAGCCTCCTGAGTAGCTGGGACTACGGGCACGCACCACCACACCTGGCTAATTTTTTGTATTTTTAGTAGAGACAGGGGTTCACCATGTTAGCCAGGATGGTCTCGATCTCCTGACCTCCTGATCCGCCCGCCTCAGCTTCCCAAAGTGCTGGGATTACAGGCGTGAGCCACCGCGCCCGGCTGGGTTTTCTCAGATATAATTTTTGCTGATTTTTTTTTTCTGTATATGGGCCAGACTTTCTTTTCCACAATTTTTACTGATTTCTTTTTTTTTTTTTTTTCCTGTTTGTGAGCCATACCTTCCTGTTCCTTTGAATGCCTCATCATTGTTTTTCTTTGTTGAAAGCTGGATATTTTGAATAATATAATGTGGCAACTCTGGAAATCAGATTCTACCTCCTTCTCAAGGTTTATTTTTGGTGCTGCTTGTTGCAGTTGTAGTTGTTTTGTTTAGTGACTTTACTAAACCAAGTCTATAAAGTCTGTGTTTTCTGTTATGTGTGGCCAATGCTGTCTCTATTCTATTAGCTTAGTGGTCAGCTAATGAGAGAACAGTTGCCTTAGAGGCATGGAATTTAAAAATCTTCCAGACTTTGTGGAAGGGCCACGTGTATGTTTTGGGGCATGCCTTCCAACGCTCAGCCAGGCAATTGATAACTCTGCATTTGCCTTCACTTCGTGCTTGCGCAGAGCCATGACGTCAGTCAGAGATAAGGTCTTAGGGCTTTCTCTGGTCTTTGCTGAGTATGTACATTGCCCTGAGTATGCATGTGGCCCTCTAGATTTCCAGGAGTAATCAAAGCCCATACGTAAATCTCATTCCCCTGCCTTTCTTCTCAAGATTTTGGTTAGTGTGTGGTTTGCTACAAATGTTATCCATTGTCTTAGGCAGCAGCAACTAAAATATTTGCCTGGAAATATTTTTGACAAATGGCCTTTGGGTAGTGGATTTAGCATTTAGTTACCAAATTAGGCAAAATAAAGATAAGCCTTTTGAGTGGGTCTTTCAGGAAGCCATCAGACAGATCGAATAAAGAGAATTCTTTTCAAGTGAGGTCTGTCTGTTCTTTATATTACCAAGAATATGGTATATTATTCTTAAGGATATTGCTTAAGTGGGGAGTGAGGGATGGGTCTAGGGAAAGATAAAATGCCACAAAGCTCATAAATAAATTGTTATTACCAATATTCATTTGTTTTTCTTGAAAAACAGAAAGTTCCCTTGTGCCTCTTCCCAGTCCATTAATCTCTCCCATCCACAATAATTGATGTGATTTATATCACCATAGGCTAATTTTATCTATTCTAAATCTTCATGTAAGTGGAATTATAAGTTATGTACATTTAAACAAATTAACCTTTTCATTTTGAGACAATTTTAGACAGATTCACAGGCAATTATAAGAAATAATACAGAGATTCTGTGTAAACTTTACCCAGTTTTTCCCAATGGTACTGTCTTGCAAAACCATAGTACAATAATCACAACAAAGATACTGATATTAATACAGTCAAGATACTGAACATTTCTATCACAACAGGAATCTTTCATGTTGTTATTTTATAGATACACCCACTTCCCTCCTACTCCCTCCGTATCCCTAACCCCTGGCAATTACTATTTTTTCTCTATTTCTAAAGTATTGTCTTTTGAAGAATGTTACATAAATGAAATAATATAGTATGTAACATTTTAGTTTGGCTTCTTTTTCACTGAATATAATTCTCTGGATATTCATTCAAAATATTGTGTGCATCCGTAGTTGATTTCTTCAAATTGCTGAGAAGTATTCCATGATATGAATATACTGCAGTTTGTTTAACCATTTATTCGTTAAAGACAGCTGAGTTGTTTCCAGTTTTGGCTATTATGGATAAACCTGCTATAAACATTCATGTACAGGTGTTTGTGTGAAAATAAATTTTCGTTTCTCTTGGGGATGCACAAGATTGGAATTTCCAGTGAAACCATCTGTGTCTGGATATTTCTTTTTTGGGAGTTTTAAAATTATGAATTAAACTTTCTTAATAGTTATACGGCTATTCATATCATCTATTTCATATTGAGTGATTTGTAGTGTCTTTAATTGAAAAAAAAAAAAAAGGTCCATTTTGTCAGAGTGTGGTGGCTCATGCCTGTAATCCCAGCACTTTGGGAGGCTGAGGTTGGTGGATTGCTTGAGCCCAGGAGTTTGAGACAAGCCTGGGCAATACGGAGAGACCCTGTCTCTACAGAAAAATACAAAAATTAGCCAGGTATGGTGGTCCACGGTTGTAGTCTCAGCTATTTGGGAGACTGAGGAGGGAGGATCACTTGAGCCTGGGAGTTCAAGGCTGCAGTGAATCATGTTTGCACGACTGCACTCCAGCCTGGGTGGCAGAGTGAGACCTCAAAAAAAAACCAAACAAACCATTTTTTGGTCTAAGTTGTCAAATATATGTGTATAGTGTTATTCTTAATATTCCCTTATTACTCCTTTGATTTCTGCGTAGTCTTTAGTGATATACTCTGTTTACTTCCTAAGTTAGCAATTTCTGTCCTCTTTTATTCTTTGTTAATCTTGCTAGAGATTTTACAGCTTTTTTCAATTAACCAATTATTTTTAAAATCAATTTTCTCTTGTTTTTCTGCTTTCCATTTCATTAATTTCTTCTTTTATCTTTATTATTTTCTTTTTTTAAAAACAATTTAAATCTTTTTTTTTTCCATCCATGGGACTCTGCTTGATAAATCTTTATTATTTTCTTTTTTCTGTTTGCTTTGGGTTTATTTTGCTCTACTTACTCTAAGTTTTTGAGTTGGGAGCTTAGATTATTGATTTGTAATGTTTCCATCTTCTTAAATGTATGCATTTAGTGCATACATTAATTTCTCTCTTAACACTGCTTTAGCGCAAATTTTCATATGCTGTATTCTCATTTTCATTCATTTCAATATACTTAAAAAAAATTCCCCTGAACTTCCTCTTTGATCCTCTTTGACCTCATGTCTTTTTAAAAAGTGTGTTGTTTGGTTTTTAAGTGTTTGCAAGTTTTCCTTTTATCATTCTGTTACTGATTTCTAGTTTGATTCCATTATTATCAGAGAGCACATTGTATGATTGCAATTCTTTTAAATGTTTGGAGGTTTGTTTTATGGCCCAGGATAAGGGCTATCTTATGGTATATGTTCTGTGAGCACTTGAAAAGTATTCGTATTCTGCTATAATGTGCTCTATAATGTTGTTTAGATCTTGTTGGTTGATGTTGATTTTGCAACTTTCCTTTTTTCTTTTAGAGACAGAGTCTCACGTGTCACCCAGGTTGGAGTGCAGTGGCACAATCTTGGCTCACTGCAACCTCCACCTCCCAGGTTCAAGCAATTCTCATGCCTCAGCCACCTGAGTAGCTGGGATTACAGGTGTGTGGCACCATACCTAGCTAATTTTTATACTTCTAGTAGAGACGGGGTTTCACCATGTTGGCCAGGCTGGTCTTGAGCTCCTGGCATCAAGAGATCTGCCTGCTTCTGCCTCCCAAAGTGCTTGGATTATAGGTGTGAGCCACTGCACCTGGCCTATGTTGTTGATTTTTTTTTATATATTCTTGCTCAATTTTTGTCTAGTTGTCCTATCAAATTTTGGGAGAGGTGTGTTGTAGCTGCTAGTTATAATCATGGATTTGTCTGTTACTTCAGTTCTATCAGTTTTTGCTTCTTTGGAGTTTGTTGTTTGATGCATTTAGATTTAGGATTGCTATGTCTTTTTGGGGATTAATCTTTTTCATCATTATATAATGTCCCCTTCTGTCTCTAGTAACCAATTTTTTTTTTTTGCTCTGAAGTCTACTTTATCTGAAATTAATGTAGTCAGTCCTATTTTCCTTAAATTAGTGTTTGCATGGTATATATTTTTCCATCTTTTTAGTTTCCATCTTTCTATATTGTTATGTTTGAAGTGAGTTTCTTATAGACAGCATAGGATTGGGTCATGTTTTAAAAATCATTCTGCCAATATCTGTCTTTTAATTGGTATATTTAGACCATTTACATTTAATGTAATTATTGATGTATTAGGGCTTCAGTTTGTCATTCTATTTTTCGTTTTCTTATTTGTTCTTTCTGTTTTTCTTTCTTTTCTTTTTTTTTGAGACAGAGTCTTGCTCTGTTGACCAGGCTGGAGTGCATTGGTGCAACCTTGGCTCACTGAAACCTCCACTTCCCAGGTTCAAGCGATTCTCCTGCCTCAGCCTTCCAAGCAGCTGGGATTACAGGCATGTGCTACTATGCCTGGCTAATTATTGTATTTTTAGTAGAGACAGAGTTTTGTCATGTTGGCCAGGTTGGTCTCGACCTCCTGATCTCAAGTGGTCCGCCCGCCTCAGCCTCCCAAAGTGCTGGGATTACAGGCATGAGTCACTGTGCCCAGCTTCTCTCTGTTTTTCATTTGTCTGTTTCCTTTTTCCTGCCTTCACATGGGTTATGTGAATACCCTTAAGATTTCCATTTTAATTGAGCTACTGTCTTTTTAAAAAAACTTAAGTTTATCTCTTTGTATAGCTTTTTTTTTTTTTTTTTTGAGACAGAGTCTCACTCTGTTGCCCAGGCTGGAGTGCAGTGGCACAATCTCCAGTCACTGCAAGCTCTGGCTCCTGGGTTCACGCCATTCTCCTGCCTCATTCACTCATTCTCCTGAGTAGCTGGGCCTACAGCCACCTGTCACCAAGCCCGGCTAATTTTTTGTATTTATAGTAGAGATGGGGTTTCACCGTGTTAGCCAGGATGGTCTTGATCTCCTGACCTCGTGATCCACCTGCTTCGACCTCCCAAAGTGCTGGGATTACAGGCGTGAGCCACCGCGCCCAGCCTTCTCTTTGTATAGCTTTTACAGTGGTTGCTATAAGAATTACATTTTACATACATAACTTATCATAGTTTACTGTTGTCATTTTACCATTTTGAATAACATGAATAAGAATAACCTTACCTGGCCAGACACGGTGGCTCATGCCTGTAATCCCAGCACTTTGGGAGGCTGAGGCAGGTGGATCATGATGTCAGGAGTTCAAGACCAGCCTGGCCAAGATGGTGAAACCCCATCCCTACTAAAAATACAAAAAGTAGCCGAGTGTGGTGGCAGGCACCTGTAATCCCAGCTACTCGGGAGGCTGAGGCAGATAATTGCTTGAACCCGGGAGGCAGAGGTTGCAGTGAGCCGAGATTGTGCCACTGCACTCCAGCCTGGGCGACAGAGCAAGACTCCATCTCACACACACACAAAAATAATAATAATCTTACCTTTTTGTGTGTGTGTGTGTGAGACAGAGTCTCGCTGTGTCCCCCAGGTTGGAGTGCAGTGGCGCAATCTCAGCTCACTGCAAGCTCCGCCTCCTGGGTTCATGCCATTCTCCTGCCTCAGCCTCCCAAGTAGCTGGGACTACAGGCGCCCGCCAACACGCCTGGCTAATTTTTTTTTTTTGTATTTTTAGTAGAAACAGGGTTTCACCGTGTTAGCCAGGATGGTCTCGATCTCCTGACCTCCTGACCCGCCCGTCTCGGCCTCCCAAAGTGCTGGGATTACAGGCGTGAGCCACCGCGCCCGGCCTCTTACCTTTCTTTATGTCCTTCTACCCTCTTCCATTTATAACATAATTTCTAGGAATTTCGTCTACATATATTTAAAATCACATCTGTTAACGTTACAAAGATTACTTCAGCCATCAAACAAGTTTCGAAAACTCAAGAGAAGGAAAGTCTCTAGTATTTAGCTATATTTTTGCTTATTGTGTTTTTTCTTGCTATATGATGTCCCAAGATTCTTTCTTTTATTGTTTCCTTTCTAATTAGAGAACTTCCTTTAGTCATTTCTTTTAGGGTAGGTCTACTGATAACAAATCCTCTTAGTTTTCTTTCATGTGAGAATGTGTTAATTTCCTTTTCATTCCTAAAAGATATTTTCACTGGGTTGACAGGATTTTCTCTTTCAGCACCTGAAAAATATTGTGTCACTTCTTTTGGGTTCACATGGTTTCTGATGAGAAATCCACCGTCATTAAAATTGTTTTCCTCTGTAGGTAAGGTATTGTTTTCCCCTGGCTGCTTTGAAAATTTTTTCTTTATCTTTGATATTTCTTGGAAGTTTAATTATTATGTCTCTTGGAGTAAATTTATTTGGGCTTAGCCTGTTTGAGGTTAGCTCAGCTTCTTGAATATGTAGGTTTATGTATTTTGCATATAGTGCACACTTTTTTTTTTTTTTTTTGAGATAGAGTCTGTCGCCCAGGCTGGAGTGCAGTGTCGCGATCTCAGCTCACTGCAATCCTGTCTCCCAGGTTCAAGTCATTCCCTTGCCTCAGTCTCCTGAGTAGCTGGGACTACAGGTGCATACCACCATGCCTGGCTAATTTTTGAATTTTTAGTAGACATGGGGTTTCGCCATGCTGGCCAGGCTGGTCTTGAACTCCTGACCTCAAGTGATCCACCTGCCTCGGCCTCCCAAAGTGCTGGGATTACAGCCATGAACCACTGAACCCTGCCTCAGCCATTGTTTCTTAAGGTAATTTTCAAGCATCACTCTTTTTCTCCTCTCCTTTTAGTACACAGATTACATGAACGTTAGAACTTCTTAAGGCCTGCAGGTGCCTCAGGTGCTTTTTATTTTTTTCTATTTCCTCCCTCCTTGTTGTTCAGGTTTGGTATTTTCTATTGCATTCTTTCCTCAAGTTTACCAATTCTTTCTTCTGCTTGTTTTGTTTTGTTTCGTTTTTTGAGACGGAGTTTCACTCTTGTTGCCCAGGCTGAAGTGCAATGGCGTAGTCTCAGCTCACTGCAACCTCTGCCTCCTGGGTTCAAGCGATTCTCCTGCCTCAGCCTCCCAAGTAGCTGGGATTAAAGGCGCCTGCCACCACACCCAGCTAATTTTGTATTTTTAACAGAGACAGGATTTCACCATGTTGGCCAGGCTGGTCTTGAAATCCTGACCTCAGGTGATCACCCACCTTGGCCTCCCAAAGTGCTGGGATTACAGGCATGAGCCACCACACTCGGCCTTTTTTTTTTTTTCGAGACAGACTTTTGCTCTGTTGCCCAGGCTGGCATGCAGTGGCATGATCTCGGCTCACTGCAACCTCTGCTTCCTGAGTTCAAGCGATTCTCCTGCCTCAGCCTCCTGAGTAGCTGGGATTACAGGCATATGCCACTACACCTGGCTAATTTTTGTATTTTGAGTAGAGACAGAGTTTCACCATGTTGTCCAGGCTGGTCTTGAACTCCTGGCCTCAAGTGATCTGCTCTCCTCAGCCTCCCAAGTGCTAGGATTACAGGCATGAGCCACTGCGCCAGGCCTGATTCTTTCTTTCGTACCCTCCTTTCTGCTACTGAGCCCAGCCATTTTGCTTCTAATTTTTGTTTATTTCTTTTGGATACCTGGAAATGGAATTGGTAGGTCATAAAACAGATGCACATTAACCTTTTAAAGAAATTACCAAACTATTTTCCAAAGTGGCTGTACTTTTATTTTTGGTGGGGATGGAGTCTTGCTCTGTCACTCAGGTTGGAGTGCAGAGGTGCGATCTTGGCTCACTGCAACCTCCACCTCCTGGGTTCAAGCAATTCTCTCACCTCAGCCTCCCAAGTAGCTGGAATTACAGGTGCGTGCCACCACAACTGGCTATTTTTTTTGTATTTTTAGTAGAGATGGGATTTCACCATGTTGGCCAGCCTGGTCTTGAACTCCTGGCCTCAAGAGATCTACTCTCCTCGGCCTCCCAAGTGCTGGAATTACAGGCATGAGCCACCACACCCGGTTGTGACTGTACTATTTTACACTCCAATTAGCAATATGCAAGAGTTCCAGTGGCTCCAAATCCTCTCCAATATTTATTATTATTTTTTCATTTTAGCTGTTTTAGTGAAAAGTGTCTTGTTGTGATTTTGGTTTGTTTTTCCTGATGAGTACTGATGTTCAGCACTATTTCATGTATTTATTCAAGCTTTTTGTCTACTCTTTATTAAACTGTTTATTATTAAGTTTTAGGAATTATTCATGTATTTTTGTGTCCAGAATTGGTAGGTTCTTGGTCTCATTGACTTCAAGAATGAAACTGCAGACCCTCGTGGTGAGTGTTACAGCTCTTAAGGTGGCACGTCTGGAGTTTGTTCCTTCTGATGTTCGGATGTGTTCGGAGTTTCTTCCTTCTGGTGGGTTTGTGGTCTCCCTGGCTCAGGAGTGAAGCTGCAGACCTTCACGGTGAGTGTTACAGCTCTTAAGGTGGTGCATCTGGAGTTATTCTTCCTCCCGGTGGGCTCATGGTCTCGCTGGCTTCAGGAGTGAAGCTGCAGACCTTCGCAGTAAGTGTTGCAGCTCATAAATGCAGTGTGGACCCAAAGACAAAGCAGTAGCAAGATTTATTGCAAAGAGCGAAAGAACAAACTTCACGGCGTGGAACGGGACCCGAGCGGGTTGCCACTGCTGGCTCCAGCCTGCTTTTATCCTCTTATCTGGCCCCCACCCACATCCTGCTGATTGGTAGAGCCGAGTGGTCTGTTTTGACAGGGCACTGATTGGTGCGTTTACAATCCCTGAGCTAGACACAAAGGTTCTCCAGGTCCCCACTAGATTAGCTAGATACAGAGTGTCCACACAAAGGTTCTCCAAGTCCCCACCAGAGTAGCTAGATACAGAGTGTCCATTGGTGCATTCACAAACCCTGAGCTAGACACAGGGTGCTGATTGGTGTGTTTACAAACCTTGAGCTAGATACAGAGTGCTGATTGGTGTATTTACAATCCCTGAGCTAGACATAAAAGTTTTCCAAGGCCTCACCAGAGTAGCTAGATACAGAGTGTCCATTGGTGCATTCACAAGCGCTGAGCTAGACACAGGGTGCTAATTGGTGTATTTACAATCCCTGAGCTAGACATAAAGGTTCTCCACCTCCCCACCAGACTCAGAAGCCCAGCTGGCTTCACCCAGTGGATCCCGCACCGGGGCTGCAGGTGGAGCTGCCTGGCAGTCCCGCGCTGTGTGCCCGCACTTCTCAGCCCTTGGGTGGTTGATGGGACTAGGCGCCGTGGAGCAGGGGGCGGCGCTCATCGGGGAGGCTCGGGCCGCACAGGAGCCCACGGAGGGGGTGGGAGGCTCAGGCATGGCGGGCTGCAGGTCCCGAGTCCTGCCCGGCGGGAAGGCAGCTAAGGCCCGGCGAGAAATCGAGCGCAGCTCCAGTGGGCTGGCACTGCTGGGGGACCCAGTACACCCTCCGCAGCCGCTGGCCCGGGTGCTAAGCCCCTCATTGCCCGGGGCCGGCAGGGCCGACCGGCTGCTACGACGGCGGGGCCCGCCAAGCCCACGCCCACCCGGAACTCCAGCTGGCCCGCAAGCGCCGCGCGCAGCCCGGGTTCCCGCTCGCGCCTCTCCCTCCACACCTCCCTGCAAGCTGAGGGAGCCGGCTCCCGCCTTGGCCAGCCTAGAAAGGGGCTCCCACAGTGCAGCGGTGGACTGAAGGGCTCATCAAGTGCCGCCAAAGTGGGAGCCCAGGCAGAGGAGGCGCAGAGAGCGAGCGAGGGCTGTGAGGACTGCCAGCATGCTGTCACCTCTCATTTTGGAAGCAATTCCTCTGCCAGGTATACATGTGCAAATATTTTCTCCCAAGTGTGGCTTGTCAGTTAATTTTAATAATAACTACTTATGAGCATACCTTTTAAATTTTGGTGAAGTCTAATTTTTCACGTTTTAAAGGGTTAGTGCTTTTTGTGTTCTAAACAAACAATATTTATCTATTGAAGATCTTGAAGATATTATCTTATTTTCATCAAAAACTTCATAGTGGTTGACTTAAGAATGTAATTTTGAAGATGTCTTTAAGGAGCCTGCAGACTTTATTAATTGTTTTAGCTCCATATAGCTTATGGGTTGGAGATTATTTTTTCTTCAGAATTTTTGAAACATTACAACAGTATCTTCTGGCTTTCATTGTTGTAGTCGATACTCTTCTGAATCCTGATCCTTTCACTTATAAAATATTTTTTATTCCTGATGTTCTAAAATTTTGTGATGTCATTTCTTGAACTTAGGCCTTTTGTTATTTATCCCTATTGAAGTTGTTGTTGTTACTGTTTTTAAACCTATTTTTACAAGCTCTATATATACAAAGGTTTTTAACCTTTTGTCATATACATTGCCATTTTTTAAAACCCAATGTATTACTTGTCCCTGGAGGTTATGTGTTTGCCACACAGACATTTTAAATTTTTATGTAATTACATTTCTTAGTGGTTTGTTATGTAGGTTTCGCTTTTCCTTAAGAATGACTCGGGCAGGGTGCGGTGGCTCAGGCCTGTAATCCCAGCACTTTGGGAGGCCGAGGCGGACAGATCACAAGGTCAAGAGGTCGAGACCATCCTGGCTAACACGGTGAAACCCTGTCTCTACTAAAAATACAAAAAATTAACCGAGCGTGGTGGCGGGCGCCTGTAGTTTCCAGCTCCTCGGGAGGCTGAGGCAGGAGAATGGCGTGAACCCGGGAGGCGGAGCTTGCAGTGAGCCGAGATTGCACCACTGCACTCCAGCCTGGGTGCCAAAGCGAGACTCCCTCTCAAAAAAAAAAAAAAAAGACTCCCAGGTCTGAACTTATGCAAGCATTCTCCTAACATTTTCTATTTTCATTGCTTAATTTCTGAGTATGTATTTAAAACTTTAGTTTGTCTGGAATTTATGTTGGTATACAAAGGATATGTGGCTGTAATTTTACTATTATTATTGATCCCAGAAGGATAATGAGCAAAATGTATTAAGCAAATATTTTCCCTAAAGAAATTTGCCTCTTATTTCAAAAATTAATCTTTTTTGCTACTGATTTGGTTTGTTTTCTTTGTGATACATTTAATTTTTATAGGTTTTGGATTATTTTATTCTACTGGTCTTTCTATTCTTGCCACCAAAAACATATTTAATAATTGTCATTCGTAATATTTAGTTTACCACTTTTCATAACTTATCCTTCATTGTTTATTCTTCCAAACATATTCTATTATTTTCTGTCAGATTAAAAATATTCTGTTGATATTTCATTGCATTTACATAGCAATTTTTTTTGCTTTTTTCTTTTTTTCAATGGTCTTCTGTCTACAATGCACAGCAATTATCTAGGAATGGAAAACTTTATAACATTTAACTTTCTTTCTAGATATATGCCACATTTATTCATTTATTGAAATTTTGCTTCATTAACAGCCTTCAACAAAGTAGTCTTCTTCATATTGTACACAGAAAGGTTTATTAACATATTTTTAGGCAATTAGCAAGGCATAGTGGCTCATGCCTGTAATCCCAGCAACTCAGGAGGCTGAGGTGGGAGGATCACTTGAGCCCTGTAGTTTGAGGCTGAAGTGAGCTATGATTGCACCAGTGTACTCCAGGCTGGGTGACGGGACAAGACCTCATCTCTTAAAAATTTTTTTTTTTAATTTTAGGTGATTGATTAACTATTAAGGAAAATGGGAATCAGACGTTTATATCACATACTCCAAATAAACTTCAGATGAATTAAATAGCTATGTATAGGAAAAGAAATGATAGAAACTACTAAAAAAATTAAGCAAATATTTTTCAGAGCTTAAAATAGGCAAGGATTTCCTAAACCTGCAGTTAATGCAAAAAAAAGCAAAGGAAGCACCTATAACTTTTATTACATGAAATTTTTGAATAGAATAAAAAATTGGTGGCAAAATCCTGGGAAAAAATATTGATACATATATAAAGAACAAATGATAGTCTGGGTCTCATGGCTCATGCCTGTAATCCCAGCACTTTGGGAGGCCTAGGTGAGAGGATTGCTTGAGCCCAGGGGTTTGTTACCAGCCTGGATAACATGGCAAAACCTTGTCTGTACAAAAAATAGACAAAAAAAAAAAAAAAAAAAAAAAGCCAGGTGTGGTGGCATGTGCCTATCGTCCCAGCTACTTGGGAGGCTGAGGTGGGAGGATCATTTGAGCCTGGGAGGTTGAGGCTGCAGTGAGCTATGATCATGTCACTGCGCTCCAACCTGGGCAGCAGAGCGAGATCCTGTCTCAAAAAAAAAAAAAAAAAAAAGATAAATGTCCCTTGGTAGGTCATATCATTGTTGCTAACTCCTTACATTCTCTCTGTAAGAGAATTACAAATTGCCTAGTTTATCATGTGACTTGGCAAAGCCTCCAAGTAAAATATGTGGCATAAACATATCGGCTCTTTTGATGTTATAATTGGCCTCAGGACTTGCTTTAGCCAATGGAAAGTTAGCAGATATGATAAAAACAGAGGCATTACATATGCTTACATAGTTTGCTTTGGTCTCTTATGCTTCTGCCATCTGTCTTGGGATGAGCGTGTCCTGAGAAGACACTGGTCCCAGATTGAGAGACGTGGAGCAGACCTGTCTCCATGTAAGCTCAAAGCAGAGGTCCCCCACCATTCTATAGGACTATAAAGAAGAAATGATGCTTGCAATTGTAAACCACTAGGATTTTTTAAGTTGTTTGGAGAATTATAATGGAAATACAGTCACGTATAAAGGACTTTCACAATTAATTAAGGAAATGCTGAAAACTTCAATTGAAAGTAAGCAAAAACAAAAACCAAAAAACAAGACTAGCCTAATATCCCTCTCCATCTCTTTCCCTCTCAGTCTCTCACTGTCTCATTCTCACACATATGTAGGCACAAAACATAAAATGCCAACAAACACTCGGAAAAGTGTTCAATCTTACTAATTATCAAACATATTCAGATTCAAATACCATGGACATATTTTGGAACTTCTCAACTTACTGCAATGGTAGTTTCAACTAGAGCATTGCAACTGGAGTTGAAACTACCATTTACAAAAAATTAAAGAAACTAATGTTTTCTCTTTTTTTTGCAATAACTGATGAACAGGTCTCTCCTGATCCACTCTGATTGTTCACTAATTCATTCTCTCTCTCTATTTTTCTAGACAGAATTTCACTCTTGTTGCCCAGGCTGGAATGCAATGGCGTGATCTCAGCTCACTGCAACCTCCGCCTCCTGGGTTCAAGCGATTCTCCTGCCTCAGCCTTGCGAGTAGCTGGGATTGCTGGTGCCCATCACCACGCCAGGCTAATTTTTTTGTATTTTTAGTAGAGATGGAGTTTCACCATGTTGGCCAGGCTGACTTGAACTCCTGACCTCAGGCGATCCACCTGCCTTGGCCTCCCAAAGTGCTGGGATTACAGGTGTGAGCCACAACACCCGGCCTCATTCTTTATATTGCAGCTAAGAAGGCAAGTTTCAAAATTCAGATCCAATCATGTCACCCGTATTCAAAACTCCCCAGCTGTCTTTTGACCATTATCTCAAGCCACTCTCGTAATACTCTACTCATTTCCTTCAGTGCATTGATCTCAGTTTGTAATATTTTAGCGTGTATGATTTGTTCAATATCTACCTCTTATACCAAATCACACACACCAAGTAATCAGAGATTAGGTCTGTTTTTGCTTGCCATTGTATTCCTAGATAGACACTTGAAAAATATTTGTCTAATCAATTAATGAACATTATTATTTTGTAATTAATTGGGGATGATGAAACAAAGTTAACACTCAGTGTTGGCAAAACTACAATAAAGGAGGCACTCTCAGAAAATGCTGCTAGCATTATAAATTAATGTTATCCTTTTGCAGGAAATTTTTATAACATACAGATTTACAGTTTTCATGCCCTTCAACTCAGTCATTTAACTTTTAAAAATTTAATCTGCTATGATAATTAAGGAAGCACTCCACAATTATGGAAAATGAAACAGTATATATTATAGAAAAAATTAGAAGAAACCCAGTGTTTATTAAGTTGTTAAATTATGATATGACCAAGTGATAGGAGATTATGTAGCCATGGAAAACTGCTCATAATACTGTTTAGTGAAAAGAAAAAGGAAGATGCAAAATAAAATATTTAAAATTACTTATACTATGTAAAACCAAATCAAATACATATACATTTATTTTTTAAAAACTTGAAAAAACCTAAATTTGAGATATATTAAATTTAAGAACAAATTAGAAAAATGTATTTATAATTTTTATCACTTTATGTTTTCTTTAACAGAAGCATATGGTTTTATAATTAGGAAAAATGATCTGAATAAAACTGATAAAATACTAGTTTGTGTATTTTATGCATTTTAACTTACCATTTTTGGTATGTTTACTATCAGACTATATTTTTAGTATAATTTTGAGTATTTTACTTGAATGTACTTGAGTATTACATATTTATCTCACCTCTAGACATCTTTATTAGCTGTTTGATTAATGTCATCTTCATTTATTTACATGTTGGTTTTCTAAACATATAGTCTGCAAAACTATAGTCAGAGAGTGGGCTAAACTGCTATAGGGAACAGACCCCAAAATGCAATCCAGAGTTGAGTGGTCCAGAAAGTTGGGCGGCTCTGGTTTGCTAGAAAGTCAAGGACTCAATTCCTTCCATCTTGTTGTTCTATTTTCTGGGTGTTGTCTTTATCCGATTAATTCTGGGCCACTAGCTTATCACAGTCCAGTCTATAGGAAAATGGAAAGAATAGAAGCAGAAGACAATTTCCTTTAAAATAAGTGACATGGAGGTTGCAAAAATCACTTCAGCTCATCTTCCATTGTTTACAGCTTAGTCAGATGGTCACATCTAGCTATAAAGGAGTCTGGGTAATATAGTTTATAACTGGGCACCATATGGTTAGTGAACATACTGTTACTATACAGTGAAGATAAATTTGGGAGGACAACGAGAAGTCTACCCCTTGGGTCAAATCACATGATGCATAGTGCTAGATTATTCTTTAGAATGGCTGTAAAAGTTTATGCCTTCTTCAGCATTTTATGATGGTGACTACTGCACCATGTCCATTTCCAGCACTGAGTATTATAATTTAAGATTTCCCCATTTGTAGATCAAAATGGTAATTTTTATTTAATTTGCATGAAGTTGAACATTTTTTTCCTCATTTGTATCTCTTTTTCTGTTTGGTTATCTATTGTGATGTTTAAAAAGTATATCCACAAATTCCTTGATACTCTTTCTTTATAAGATGGAGCTTAATTTTCCTCCTCTTGAGTACAGACAGGATTTAGCGACTTGCTTCTAAGGAACAGAATATAGTGGAAGCGATGGTGTGTGATTTCAAGACTAGGTTATAAAAGGCATTTGTGGCTTCCTTTTTGTGCTCTTTCTTGGTTTGCTTTCTTTGGGGGACACTAGCTGCCATGTCACGAGTTTTCTCAAGTGGCCCTGCATGGACGTCTATGTGATGAGGAAGTGAGACCTTCTGCCAATGGCCTTGTGAAACAGATGCTATTTGGTCATGTTGTATTATCCTTTCTACATATTGCTGGATAAATTCAGCTGGCTAATAGTTTATTTGGAATTTGGATTGATTTTCATGATTAAGCTGATCTGCAATTTTTTCTTTCTTACAAAGTCCTTGTCAAGTTTTAGTAACCAGTTTACTCTTTTTTTTTAATAAAAGAAGTTGAAGAATGTTCCTTTTTTCCTACTATTTAGAAAATTTTATGTAAGACTGGCCTTTCTTAAATATTTGGCTACATTAGCTGATAAATTCATCTAGACCTGGGGTTTCATTATGAGGAGATTTTTAATGACAGATTCAATTTCTTGATTGCTATAGAACTAGTTACATTTGTATTTCTTATATAACTTCTGGAAAGTTTAATTCTCTAGAGATTTGTCCATTTCATTTAAAATTTTCCAAATGTATCAGAAGAAGGTTAATTTCTTTTATGTAGGACAAAGTATGAGTATATTTCCTTTTCAACTATTTATATATTGTTTAATTGTCCTTCTCTATTTTTATCTTTATAAGTCTCACCATGGCTTTATTAATTTCATTAGTTTTTCATTTAGCCAACTTTCAGATTTGTTAATTTTTATATTATCTTTGTTTTATATTTTATTAATATCTGCTCTTTATTATTTCCATTTTCTACTTTCTTGGAGTCCATTTTGTCTTTCTTTTCTAATTTCTTGAAGTGGATTGTTAGTTCGTTAATTTCAGCATTTTTTTCTTTTCTAATGTATGCATTCAAGAGAAGAAATTTCCCTATAAACATTGTTTCACTTATATCTCATAAGTTTTGATTTGTAGTGTTTTTATTATTGCACAGCCAGTCCAAACTATTTCCTAATTTTTATTTTTATTTCTTCATGAATTTATGTGTTAAAGTTTTATTTCTTTTTTTCCTTCAATAATTTATCTTAAAAGTTATATTTCTTAACTTTCAAATATGTGGGGGGTTTTGGTTATTATTATTATTTTGTACTTTTAGTTTAGTTGTATTATAGGACCACTCTGTATGATTTCAAGCTTTTTAAGTTGTTGAGACTTGCTCTGTAGCCTAACTTTTGATTAATTAATATGAGATTTGAAATTGTGAGGTGGCACTCTTCTTAGTCCAACAGATTAAGTCCTTTAATTGTACTGTGCACATTTTCTGTATACATACTAAAACATACTGATGTTTTTTTCTTCAGCAGAGAACACAAACACATACTGGTATTTAACTGCTTTTTCTATTGGTTACTGAGGGAGATATGCTACATTCTCCCATTATAATTTTGTATTTTTCCTCTTACTCTAATTTTACCAATTTTGGCTTGATATATATTGAAGTTATGTAATTAGGTACACACAAATTTAGAATTATTTATTCCTAATATCTTCTTCAATTTGAAGTGTTCGTATGTATCTTTGGTAGTGCTTATTTCTCCAAAGGCAACTGCTCTGATAGTAATGTTAATTTTCACATGGTGTATCTTATTTCATTGTGATTACATTCAGTCTTTCTGAATCCTTGTGTTTTAGATGTGTCTCTTATGAAGAGCAGAGCTTTTCAGAATTTGAGTTGACTGTCCTTATATTTAAATTTAGGCTTTTGGGTACATTGTCATTTAACATTTACATTTAATATAATTACTTTTATACCCTGACACTTATCTCTGCTATTCTGTATTACATTTTCTTTTCCTTTTTCTTTTATGTTTGGAATCAGTAATTTTTATTATTACATTGTAAAAAATTAGACTTACAGTGGTTACCGTAAAGATGACTATAAGCCTCCTTGATTTATAAAGAAAAATGTTAATTGGCGCTTTCATTTTCTTCCCAGAATGTACAAGGACCTTAAAACACTTAATTCCATTAATTCCCATTTTGACTTATATGCAAGTGTTGTACATTTTATTCTCCTAAGGGGCATTATTAATAGTTGTTGTATTTTATGTGGCTAGCATTCATTTATGTGTCTTTAAATATTTGTTTTTTGAATTGCTCTTCATGTCTTTCTGCATTTCCAAGCTTTCATGTAGGATTATAAATGGCCCTTATTATTTCCTTTAGGAATGAATTATCAGCTGGGTAAGGTGGCTCATTCCTATAATCCCAGCACTTTGCAAGGCCAAGGTGGGTGGATTGCTTTGAGTCCAGGAGCTCTAGACAAGCCTTGGCAACATAGAGAAACCTTGTGTCTATAAAAAGTTTTAAAAAGGCTGGCACAGTGGTTCATGCCTGTAATCCCAGCACTTTGGGAGGCCAAGGTGGGTGGATCACTTTGAGGTCAGGAGTTCAAGACCATCCTGGCCAACACAATGAAATCTCATCTCTACTAAAAATACAAAAATTAGCGGGACATGGTGATGCATGCCTGTAGACCCAGCTACTTGGGATTCTGAGGCAGGAGAATCACATGAACCTGGGAGGCAGAGGTTGCAATGAGCCGTGATAGTGCCAGCCAGGGTGACAGAACAAGACTCTGTCTCAAAAAAAAAAAAAAAAAAAAAAAGGAATGAATTCTCTGTTTTTGTTTTTGTTCTTTTTACTTTTTAAGAGACAGGGTCTCACTGTGTTGCCCAGGCTGGAGTGTAGTGGCTCAATTATAGCTCACTGCAGCCTTGAACTCTTGTCCTTAAGCCATCCTCCTGCCTCAGCCTCTCAGAGTTCTGAGATTACAGATGTAAGCCACCGCTCCTGGCTTGTCTTTATTCTTGCAACTATTTTTCACTATTGTAGAATTCTAGATTTTTATATTGGCATTTTATTTTCTTTTCAAGATGATGATATCTCTTCATTGTTTTCTGGTTTCAAATCTAACAATACATTTAATAAATGTTTAATGAGCACTACTGTGTGCCAGGCAGTATTCCAAACAATGGACCTACAACACTGAATAAAACAAAATACCGACCACAACAAAAACCAGCATCAACAACCAAAAACCAAGACAAACCCAAGAATATGTGCAAAATAGAACTTTTCCTTTAGGCCACATTCAGTGATCCTTATCATTCTTCCTGACTGCTGAACTTTTTTATTCTTTGTGTGCTTGTCATATCCTACATGCTCCTACCTGATCTTAGGTACGCAGATTACTCTGCACAGCTTTATCAAACGCTCTGTGTGGACTATTTTTTTTTCTTACCCTGAATAAACTTTTGAATAGATTCCATAAGTTTTCTCAGAGACATGTGAATCAGAGCAACTCCATCTTGAATAGGGGCTGGGTAAAATGAGGCTGAAATCTACTGGGCTGCATTCCCAGATGGTTAAGGTATTCTAAGTCACAGGATGAGATAGGAGGTCAGCACGAGATACAGGTTATAAAGACCTTCGTGATAAAACAGGTTGCAGTAAAGAAGCTGGTTGAAACCCACCAAAACCAAGATGGTGACAAGAGTGACCTCTGGTTGTCCTCACTGCTACACTCCCACCAGTGCCATGACAGTTTACGAATGCCACGGCAACAACAGGAAGTTACCCTAAGTGGCCTAAAAAGGAGAGGCCACCCTTTTTAAACATATCATCAAGAACTGAGTAATCCACCCTTTTTAAACATATCATCAAGAACTAACCATAAAAATGGGCAACCAGCAGCCCTAGGGGATGCTCTGTCTATGGAGTAGCTATTCTTTATTCCTTTACTTTCCTAATAAACTTGCTTTCACTTTATAGACTGGCCCTGAATTCTTTCTTGCATGAGAGCCAAGAACCTTCTCTTGGGGTTTGGATTGGGACCTGTTCTAGTAACATTAAGTCTTAAGAACAGGCTCATTTCAGTGATTGATTTATCCAGCCAGTTTAATAACTGACACTCAGAGTCTCCTTCAGAGTTGCATGCTCTCCATCCTTCCACCTTGAGCCTGCTTCAGGTCAGCAAGCCTGCAGCTGGGGATGTGGAATGTGATTGGATTCTTTCACTTGTCTGCATTGTTCTTCTCTTGCTCTTCACCTGGTTCTTCTGTTCTTTACCTAATTGTCTCTGGCTCCTTCAGGGTTGAAGGGGAGAGTGAAGAGAGCTAAGTCTCAGGATAGGATTCCCATGATTGGCACAAATCACATTTGGTGATGGTGCCTGCTGGGTGTACACTATTCTCAATTTGGTTCTTTTTTTTTCTCTCTCATTTGATGTTTTAGTGGGTTGCTTGCAAGAATATCCATGTTGAGAACCCTTAACTGTAGTTTCCATGGCATATGAAAGTCCACTCTTTGGCTGGTCACTCAGAATTCCTTCTCACCCCTGGACTTCCCATGGTCCCTCCCTCATTTGGGTCACTTTGCTCCTTGAGAAAGTCTCTTGGGCAAGATTCAGCTCAGTCTGATCTCGTACATTTTTACCCCGCCATTGGTGAAGAAGAAATTTTCTCCCAATGCAACCGCACAGTCTTTCTACTCTTTCTCTTACAGGAAAGGGGTCCCGATCCAGACCCCAAGAGAGGGTTCTTGGATCTTGAACAAGAAAGAATTCAGGGTGAGTCCATAAAGTAAAGTGAAAGCAAGTTTATTAGGAAAGTAAAGGAATAAAATGGCTACTCCATAGACAGAACAGCCCCGAGGGCTGCTCTTTGCACATTTTTATGGTTGTTTCTTGATGATATGCTAAACAAGAGGTGGATTATTCATGCCTCCCCTTCTTAGGCTATATAGGGTAACTTCCTTTCATTGCCATGGCACTTGTAAACTGTCATGGCGCTGGTGGGAGTGTAGCAGTGAGGATGACCAGCGGTCATTCTCATGGCCATCTTGGTTTTGATGGGTTTTAGCTGGCTTCCTTACTGCAACCTGTTTTATCAGGAAGGTCTTTATGACCTGTATTTTGTGCTGACCTCCTATCTCATCCTGTGACTTATAATGCCTTAATCATCTGGGAATGCAGCCAGTAGGTCTTAGCCTTATTTTACCCAGCCTCTATTCAAGATGGAGTTGCTCTTGTTCAAATGCCTCTGACACTTCTACTCCAGGAGACATGTTGGGCTTTTTGAGTGATCCTCTTCCAGTTCCCTCTCTCACAAGCTCCTCCATCCTTTTGCCTCACTTGGGGAGAAAGGAATGCACAAAACATCAGCAACTCCAAATACATTTTCTCTATGTTCCTTTACAACTTCAAACCTTTTATATCCTTGTTTTATTATCCCTTTTATATTCTTAGATGGGGTGGTGGGTTAAGGGCCAACAAGTATTTTTTAGCTACCCTTTTGGCAACTCCTGCCTAGATGGCCTAGCACGCAAATTAGAATGCCACGAGCCTTGGCACTTTTCGGCCATTAGGCCTCATCTAAAATGGAGGCAGAAGTTGTTTCATTTTTAACATCCTGTTGCATTGACTGCAAAGTAATTGCATTCTGGCACAGTGAGAAGAAAAACATTGCTATTGAAAACCAAAAACTAACTGCATCTGCTGCTACTTGTATCTTATAAGGGGAATGTCATAGTTCATTTCAGGGAAGATGAATTTTTATTTATTTAAGAAAATAACCTGATGGAGGTCTTTGATTTGAAAAGGTGACTCCAGCAGTTCTGCAAGGAGGGGGTGAAACAAAGAGAGTGCTGATTTGTTGTGCTACATAGGGGAGAGGAGTTCTTGAGTTTCCCAGGAAATAGGGGCATAAGGGCTGGAAGAGAACACAGTGGGGGAGCTGTAAAGCGATTTGGGGAAGAGAGAGGGCCCAGAAGCCTATTGGGAGGTCAGAGCCCAAGAAGAAAGGATGATTAATGACAGGGATGGTCAGGGAAATTTAAAAACAAGGATGCCTAACATTTACGGTTGAATCTTTCATTAAAAGTGGGCTATAGAGAGTAACCTTGTATTAGTGGTGGCTTTGGGAAGTTAAAGAAAAAAAGAGACTTGTGCAATCTTTGGGATGACATTAAATGTAGGAAGTAAGACTTACTAGTGAGCCTAAGAGTCCAGTGGGAGCAGGAAGTTATAGTGAGGGTTGAATGCAAGAGATGAGTCTTGGGAGGCACTAATCTTCCCATGGTCTGTGATTGAATGGTTGGACACTTACAATTTTTTGTCATTATAGGAATTTTGAAAAACATTCAAAAATAACCAGTAGACTACAATGAGATCTTGGTTACTCATCATTTTATTTCATACTGGTTTTTTTTTTAAAATTTTTAAGGAAAAAATGAGTTCAGAAAGACAGAGGACTTGGGGCAAAAACACAGGGAGGGCTCATCCGGGTTACAATTGCAAAATAGATATTGGGAAGCTTCTTACAAGGTTCTAGGAATGGCGGTGGAGTCAGTTAATTCACATATCAATAACTTTTCCAATAGGAGAACTATTATCCTTAGAAGACAAAAATCATACACTCTCTTCTGTGAAGAAGTCATTTCAATGTCCCCCACCCCCCGCCATTTCTCCCCAGTACTAACAGTTTGAGAGAGATGTGTTTTTGTTTATTTTGTCACATATATTTGAGTTATAAGTGTATGTGTACCTGGTAAGACCTATTGCATATAGTACGCGGTAGTCTTAGAAACTTGCTAAATTTTCTCTAGGTGCCTGGTTCCCTGGAAAGCGATTGTATCATTTAAGATACTTTCAGTACCCTAAAACTGGTTTAAATTAAAAAATACATTTGTTATCTTGCATACAAGAAGTCCAGAGGTGGAGTGGTTCCAGGGTTAATTCACTGGTTCTATGATATCAAAGATTCAGGCTCTTTCTATCTTTCCACTGTGCCATCTATAGTCAGGTCAGTGTTTTGACTTGTCCTTAGCTTTGACTCTCATATTCACATGATGACTGGTACAGACCCAGGTTCCATATTCTCAAGCATCCACAGGAAGAGAGAGGGAGATTTTTTTCTCTTGTGTCTTCTTGGAGAAGAAAACGATTCATAGCCATCCTCAGCAAATTTCTTACCAGAGTCCCTTGGCCAAATTTGAGTCACATTTTCATGCCTTATCTGCAAGGAAGGTTAGGAAAATATCAGGTTTTAAAAAATTTATCTTAGGAAGAAGTCTTTGCCTATGGAAGATGTAGATTGGGAACGACTATTAGTAGGGAACCATTGGAGTCATAAGAAGTACTTACGATTAAATAAAGATACTTATTTCTGTTGCATGCTAATGCGATCCTACTATGTGCGGGACACATGTGGTCTGCAAAGCAATGCCAACATAGTGCCCTCAAAACTACTATGCAAGGGCAACAAGTCCCCGATAATGAGAAGCCAGAGTTACAGTTGCAAAATGGGTGATTGGAAGGCTTCTTATAAGGTTCTAGGGAATGGTGGTGGAGTCAGTTCATTCACATGTCAATAACTTTTCTAAAAGGAGACCTATTATCTCTAAAAGACAAAACTATACACCTTCTTCCATGAAGAAATAATTTCAATGTCTCCTCATTTTCCCCTGGTACTAAGAGTTTATTTGAGAGAGATGTGGTTTTGGTTATTTTGTCAGATATGTTTGCACCAGAAAAGGTCTAAGTGTGGGGCAAAGAACCCAGATCTGGGAGTCAGAGGACTGAGGATTGGTCCTGGCTCTGTCCTCTTCCAGTCTGACACCCATACAAGTAACCAAATCTTTAAAAGTCTTGTTGTTCTTAATTTTTAATTATCTGTGAAATAAAGATTTATATTTCCTTGCCTTGAAATAATTTCCTTATAGTCCAATAAAACCTCCATTTTCTTTCATGGCTTCCAATCTTGTTGGGTCTGTTTCCTGCCCTACCCTGCCCAAAGGGCAGGGAGAGAATCCCAGCTTCCTTGCAGATAAGGCATGAAAATGTGACTAAAAATTGGCCAATGGGCTCAAAAATAGATTTGACCTCCTGGAACTCTAAAAGAGTTTTTGAGACTCCAGGTGTCCCCCAAACAGTACTTTGAAAACCACTGGTGGCCGGGTGCGGTGGTTCACTCCTGGAGTCCCAGCACTTTGGGAGCCCTAGGTGGGTGGATCACGTGAGCTCAGGTGTTCAAGACCAGCCTGGGTGACATGGCAAAATCCAGCTCTACAAAAAATACAAAAATTAGGCAAGGGTAGGGGTGCATGACTGTAATTCCAGCTACTTGGGAGGCTGAGGTGGGAGGATCTCTTGAGCCCAGGAGGTAGAAGTTGCGGCTAGCTGAGATTGTGCTACTGCACTCCAGCCTGGGTGACGGAATGAGACCCTGTCTCAAAAAACAAAACCAAAAACAAACAAACAAACCCACTGGTTTAAGTTTTCTTCTATTTGTTATTGTTTTTGGCTATAAGAATATATCATAAAATTTTAGTCTTAGAATTTTCTAAGGTTAAATATGTGCATATTCAAATAATAATTCAATCTGTTCTCAGTACTCCTACTGTGTTTTTACTAACTTGTTTTAATTATGCCTGCAAAAATCTCTGTAGCATTGTTATCATCCAATAAATCATTATCTTGAAATCCCAAAGTTCTCCTTGAGCTTAGTGGAAACACAATAAGTAGTAAATACATGCTCTTGTCTTGTTTTGCATAGCCTGTAAAATATTTTCCAAAAAATTTTTTAAATAATTACATTTTATTTATAACTACTATTGTTTAGAATTCAACAATAGTGTACATCCTAAATGAAAATACATTTTCTTTGTAATATATTTTTCTCATATTTAAGGACAGATTGTTGGCTTTAAAAAGAGAATTAGAAGACTCACTTTCTCAACCCACAGATGCTCCATGTATATCTGAAGATGCTGCACAAGATAAAACTTATATGTTAGAGAATTTTCTGATTCATGTAAGGGAGGAATTTACTCCAAAAAAAATCCTGGGTGAAAATCTAAATAAGAAGCAAAAATATGATAAAATCTATCTTGCCTTTGGCATTAGAGGTGAAATGATTTGCTTTTTTGTGTCTTATGCAACAGAATAGTTTCAAATAAGATTATGGTGCCATTTAAGTTGTGGCATCATTTTAAGACCAATCATTCAGAGGTAAAGAAAAAGAAACTGAATATTTTAAATTAGGAAAAATCACGAGCTCTTTCAAAGCCCCAAAATATTTCTAATAGCTATTCAAATTAGAAATGAAAAATCCATTGAAATATCTTGCAGGATAAGTTATCACATCACATTGCCTTGAAAGACACCCGTAATAGCCGAGAGACTAACAAAGCCTTGTACAGTTGGCATTGCTGGATGCCAGCTGGATGAAGAGTTAGCAAATAAGTCATAGCATTGTCACTAACAATGCAGTAAGACTGTCTTACTAACACAAGAGTTAAATCTATTAAAATCTCTGCTTTGACCCTCTCCATGGAAAGCATCTGTTTCTTTCCGTAAACATATCCTCAGTATATGAAAAAAATGGATGAAGAAAACACAACATAATTCAGGACGTAAAATCTTCAAGAATTGAAGGGCTATGACCCAGGGGATCAGACTGGACACTTCCTTCACCGATTTCACATTTTATACAGAATGTATTGAAGCCATAAACTACCTGCTCAGAGACAACTACTGTTAATGCTTTCATGTGTGTTTTTCTAAATCCTTTTCTGTGCATATTTGTGGGTGTGGATGTAAAGAAAGTGGAAGATTCTATCTTACAAACTTCTTTTCTGAAATCAGAAAATTTGAGTATTTTTTCCAATAGATATAATTCTGTATCATTTGAAATAGGCATACAATATTCCATGTGTAAGTAATCCTTTTTTTCCCCTCTACTGGTAATGGTACAGGATTTATTATATGGATTTGACCTCACATAATTGTGGGAGCTCACCTTGCCCATTCATACAGCAGGCAGCAAGTGCCAGGAGAACTAAAAACTGAACTGCAGAGCAGCCCTCAACCAAAGATGGCAGGACTGTGAGTGGAATAACTAGGGAACATGTTCTATACTCCTTCCTAGAGCTCCCAATGATATTAAGGTCTAGTTGACTTCACATCCTCTATTCGTTTATTTTCCTTCTTTGTCTTACTTCCCCACTATGCTAATAGTATTTTTTGGAATAACTTTCCAAATAAAACTATTTGCACCTGAATTATTTTCTGAAGGTCGGCATCTGAAGAATCTCCAACAAAAACACATGGTAATACCCAAGACCTTATCATCACCAGTGCTTGCATAATTTCAGTTTTAATCATTCCACCCTGGGGCACCATCTCCTAGCTTTTCTGTTCTGTTCTTCCACTATCACCACTCCACTGAACCCATATGAACCAACAATCCATGGATCTAATCTCTTTTATTCCCATTACCCATCTGGTAAATAGGATTAAGAAAACTCTTGGGGAATATTGAACAGAACTACATTCAACATATAACATAATTTGGAGAAAATGAACATCCTTACAATAGTGAATCTACTTTGGATTAGCAGAGATTGGATGGAGAGAGCCCTCCTCAGCAGGATCCCCTGATTTAAGCGCAGTTGTTGATCAACTCATGGGCTTGGTGGGTGTGATGGTTGATTTTATGTATTAACTTGGAGGGTGCTTTTGAATGAGATTAACATTTAAATCAGTGAACTTTGGGTAAAGAAGATTGCCCTCCATATTGTAGCTGAGCCTCATCTAATCAGTTGAAGGCCTAAATAGAACAAAAAGACCAACCTCTCCTAGCAAGAGGGAGTTTTTCAGTAGTGTCTTTGGACTTCATCTGCACCACTGGCTCTTCTGGATCTCCAGCTTGCTGGACCACAATGCAGGTTTTGGACTTGCTAGCCTCCATAATCACGTGAGCCAATTCCTTATAGTAAATCTCCTCCTATATGTAAAAATATCCTATTGGCTCTACAGTGGGCAATGAAATTGACAGGAGAGTAAGAAAGAAGATTGAAACATCAGACTAGTTCTTGTGAGGAAACTTCTCTTGGAAGCCCCTGTGGCCAGGACTGGGGCATGGGTGTGAGGAACAGTATGATCATCATTACAGTGGTGCCAGGGTGTCAACTACAAAGGCTGCCAAATTTTGTAATGAATTTAGTGGATAGTCACATATTTTGTTTTGTTGAATTCTTTTTTTTAAGAGTCTTAAAATATCTGACTTGTAATTTCATAGGCTTTAAAACTGGTAGTTTAGTGCTATGGTTCCCCAGTGTGATTATTTGGTCATTGGATTCACCTGAAGAGCTTAAAAAAACAAAACAAAACAAACAGAACAAACTTCCTTTCCCTACCAAAGTTTCTGATTTATAGATTTGTGGAAGGGTCTGGTGATCTGTGTTCGAAAAACACTTCTCGGCCAGGCGTGGTGGCTCCCGCCTGTAATCCCAGCACTTTGGGAGGCCGAGGTGGGCAGATCCCGAGGTCAGGAGATGGAGACCATTCTGGCTAACCCAGTGAAACCCCGTTTCTACTAAAAATACAAAAAATTAGCCAGGCGTGGTGGCGGGCGCCTGTAGTCCCAGCTCCTCGGGAGGCTGAGGCCGGAGAATGGCGTGAACCCGGGAGGCGGAGCTTGCAGTGAGCCGAGATCGCACCACTGCACTCCAGCCTGGGCGACAGAGCAAGACTCCATCTCAACAACAACAACAACAACAACAACAACAACAACAAAAAACAAACAAAAAAACAAAACAAAACAAAAACTAAAAACACTTCTCAAGGTTTGGCAATCACTTCATCACTTCTATGGAGATAATCTAGTCCAGTTATCTTGACTGGGCATGGTGGCTCACGCCTGTAAGCCGAGGCCGAGGCGGGTGGATCACGAGGTCAGGAGATCGAGACCATCCTGGTTAACCCGGTGAAACCCCATTTCTACTAAAAATACAAAAAATTAGCTGGGCGTGGTGGCGGGCGCCTGTATTCCCAGCTACTTGGGAGGCTGAGGCAGGAGAATGGCATGAACCCGGGAGGTGGAGCTGGCAGTGAGCCGAGATCGTGCCACTGCACTCCAGCCTGGGCGACAGAGCGAGACTCCGTCTCAAAACAAAAACAAAAACAACAGCAACAACAACAACAAAGAAACAAAAAACAAAACAAAACAAAACAAAAACTAAAAACACTTCTCAAGGTTTGGCAATCACTTCATCACTTCTATAGAGATCATCTAGTCCAGTTATCTTTTCGCACATGAGAGAACCCAAAACATGAATGGCTCAAGTGACATAGGTGCTTTTCCCACCCTTCCAGGTTTGGTAAGCAGGTGCAGGTGAACGTATCATTCAGCATCCAGAACTAAAGTTTTCTCTGGTGTCTGAGAGTCATCCTTGGGAAATCTCAATGGATTCAATGCAATTCAAGAACAGCAACAACATATACATGTACATGCTTTTCTTATCTTTGGTCCCTTTCTCTTACAAATGAGAGTAAACAATATCTGCTTAATTGCTTAACTGAGAGTCTGGTTAGACAGAATCTCATTAAAAAAGAGCAATAATGACTTAAGTTTTCTGTTGGACAGAGAGAGAGAGATGGACACACAAACACGTAGCAGACTGCTTTTCTCTATACAAGTTGAATTTATCTCAGCAGCTTCCTCTTGGTTCTTTAAGAAGAAAATATAAGACTGCCAGCTTAAAAAATTTCATAATTGGTTATTTGGAGCTAAGATCATCTGATTGTCATGCTTAATTGTGCAAATAATGTCTCTAACTTTTTTTTTTTAGCCTCCCAAATCATTGGCAATGTTTAAGAAAAGGAATCTATATACCTTCCTATGATACTTATATAGTTTTCTGATTTTAAATTGCCTTTTCTTCACAGTAAAAGATTGTTTAAACTTATCAAAATCACTTTGATTTTACACTTAGAGTCAGGATCCTAACATTTTGATTTTTGACACTTATAAATGCTTTAATAGATACATGGACAGTAATTTAGTTTGACTTAAATATAATAATCTGGCCCATTTATCCAGGCTGACAAGATTTCATTTCCTAATGATCTTTTATTGTAAATTTATTTGATTTCCTTTAATATATTATCTCATTTCTCATCTCCTTTCCTTTTGAAAAAAATGTGAATAATTTCTTATGGAATTATGAAGACTTGGCCTTAAGCTGACAGCTCTGAGAAGCAGTGAATATCTCCACCCTTTTAAACAAATTATATAGTTTGATAACAGAGTCCTAAGAAGAAGAGAACATTAGTTTATCAATAATTTATTCTAAGAGACATCAAGGATTGTACTTTCAGGGGCTCTTGTTTTCTTTGCAAAAAACGAGAACCAAAATAATCAGGCTAACCTGATTCCAGTTCTGTATATTCAACTGCCTACTTGACCTCTGTCTGGATGTCTTATAGTCAATTCCTGCTCATTATTTGGTTACAAAACCAAACTTGCCTTCTCTTCTCCAAAATGGCTCCTCCTCCTCTGTTTTTATTTTAATTTTAATAAAATCACCATCTACTCAGTCAGTCAAGCTGAAAACTTCAGATATTTTGGAGATCTCTGTCTCCCCAAAATAGTCAATCTGAAACTTCCAAATAGTTCTCAGAACTGTGCCTACTTCCCTATTTCTTCTGGTCCTCATGATTCTTGTTTGGATAACCACTGCAACCTCCTAATTGGCTTCCCTGCCTCTAGTTTCATCCATACCACCCATCATCCATGCTGGGGCAGTAATGATTCTTATGGAAATACACACCTGACTCAGTCCCTGAATTTTTTTTTTTTGTGACAGAGTCTCACTCTATCACCCAGGCTGGAGTGCACTGGCATAATCTCAGCTCACTCTGTCTCCCTCTGTCTCCCGGGTTCAAGTAGATTTTCATGCTTCAGCCTCCCAAGTGGCTGGGATTACAGCCACGACACCCAGCTAATTTTTGTATTTTCAGTAGAGACGGGGTGTCATCATGTTGGCCAGGCTGATCTCCAATTCCTGATCTCAAGTAATCCACCTGCCTTGGCCTCCCAAGTGCTGGGATTACAGGCATGAGCCACTGCACCCGGCCAACTTCCTGAATATTCTTCACTGGCTTCCTTTGGCCTACTATAGCAAATCCACAGTCCTCAGCAAGACATCAAGCCCTTTAGGACCTGATTCCAGCCTAGCTCTCCAACCTCATCTCTTGTGGCTCTTCTCCCTTGCCTCCCCTCCTAGCTGAAACTCCCCTATATCTTTAAAGAGTAAAGTCAATCATGTCTCCTTTGATGATGCCCCAGCAGAGGTAGCTATGGTGTTATGGTTTGAATGTATCTCTGAAAGTTTATGTGTTGGAAACTTAATTGCCATTGTAATAATATCAAGAGGTGGGGCTTTAAGAGATGATTAGACCCCAAGGGGTTGGCTGTCATGAAGGGATTAATTCAGTTAGCACAGGAGTGAGTTAGTTATCATGGGAGTGGGTTTCTGATAAGAAGGATGAATTCAGGCCATTTTTTCTCTGTCTTGCATGCTTGCATGCTCATTTGCTCTTCAGCCATGTTATAACACAACAAGAAGGCCCTCACCAGATATAGCCTGTTGGACTTCCCAGCCTCCAAAACAGTGAGCCAAATAAATCTCTTTTCTGTATAAATTACCATCTGTGGTATTCTGTTATAGCAGCAGAAAACAGACTAAGACACACACTCTCCTCTGTACATTCATACCCTGTGTGTGACTCTAAGATATTATTTCCTCATTACTGTAATCATTCATTTATGTCTTTCTCTGTCATTGCTCTGTAAGATCTTCAAGAGAAAGTACTGTATTCTACTCATTGTTTCCTTAGTTCCTAGTGCAATGCTTCGTACTTAATAGTTACATAATGAATAGTCATTGAATGAAGAGTTGAATTATTGAATAAGCTCCAAGGGGCTGTTTAAATTATTTTATTTTGCTGGGTGTCTTGTTGTTTCTGTGAAGCATTAACTGGAATTTGTCATGTATTGTAATTATATTTGTTGAAATGTCATTTGATCTGTATTTCACAATTCCATTATTTAAAAAAAGCCAAAATTAGACTGCAATTCAGAAACCTACAGTTGTAGCCTAAACACAGTTTACTTGCAATTTTAATCATTACAAAAAACCTGTTGCAATATTATATTTTTTTCCTCTCCCAGCCCCGCTTCTTCTGTAAACACCATATACATGTTTATTTGTGTATGTTATTGAGATACCTTCTTTACAGAGTTTTGCAACAATCCTTTCATTTCTGCAAAATCTAGTTGGTAAGCATCCTTTCCTTACTCCCAGGATGTGAGGCAACTTTACATATACAGGGGCAATCAAAATGCTGCAGGTATTTCTGTGAGTGGGAACAAAGTACCACTAAAATCTGTTTATGTGCTGATATCTTGTCGTGTTTTAAAACAGACTTAAACAGTTCATAGTCTTTAAATGCAGTATATGCTCTTAATGAAGTAAAAGGACAAGCACGCTTAAATTGGGAGTAGTTTGTTAAAAATATAGGACAGACAAAAAAAGATGCCTAAAAGTTACTTTTTATTCATCAAGCAGCACTTTAATTTTGTTTATGATTATACCAAAACCTCTTTAAAGGTCAATGTCTAGGTCCACCTGACATTCATCTGAATTTGGGGATTACACAGTAATCATTTAAGAATTAAGTAGAAAGGTTGGGAGACTTCCAATAATGGTAAATAAAATTCTTATTTTCTTTGGGTTCTAAACCTTCAAGATTGCCTTAAGAAAACCTTAAATTGGAAAATCAAAAGCAAAACTAGTTTCAGCGTTTGTTGCTGTTGTTTTTTTTTTTTATGCTCCAGTGAGCACAAAGGTTTTATATAGTTGTTTTTGTATTTTTTTAATTAAAAATTTTATTTTTTGACTAGCAGTTTGAATATAGGATACTTTAAATAATTCATAGAAGGATATTATATTCTGTAAAAGCCTGGGAAAGACATAAGATGAGAATAAAATTAGTTTTTCTCTCTTTAAAAAAATTAGCATTTTGGCCAGGCATGGTGGCTCATGCCTTAATCCCAATGCTTTGGGAGTCCAAGGCGGGAGGATCACTTGAAGCCGAGGGTTTGAGACCAGCTTCGGCAACATAGCAAGACCCCGTCTCTACAAAATATTTTTAAAAAAATGAGCCAGGTGTGGTGGCACACGCCTGTAGTCCTAGCTACTCAGGAGGCTCAGGCAGGAGTATCACTTGAGCCCAGGAGTTTGAGGGTTCAGTGAGCTGTGATTGTGCCACTGCACTCTAGCCTGGACAACAGAGCAAGACCCCATCTCAAGAAAAATTTAGCTTCCTGTTCCAAAAGAAAGATGAATGATAATTGTGTTAAAAATATTTTTATTTTCTTGGCATTTAAGGACCTTTTTCAGTCTACCCACAAGTTACCTTCCTTGATTGCCACTGACATGACTGCTTTAAGGAGAGCTCATCATGTCTTGCTTCTCTGTAACTTGATAGGATCTAATCCCTGTCTCTCAGCCTTATCATCTATATTTGAGTTTTCTAAATGATGCTTGGCTCTCCAGCTAGGTTATGGGCTTCTTAAAATTCTTTTAATTTACATATAATATTCCTAAAATGCACTAATATTTAGAGTACAGCCTGAGGATTTTTTTTACATTTCCACCCCGATGAAGCCACACAGCATTTCCAAAACCCCAGAAAACTTCTCTAGGCCTCTTCTTAGTCAAATATCCCATCCTCAGAGGTGACCACTCTTCTGACATCTGTCATAATCTGTGACTTCTATCATAGATTTATTTGGCTTGTTCTTGAACCTCATATAAATGGAATCATATTGGATGTACATTTTTGTGTCTGGCTTCTTTCTCTCAACATGGTGTCTTTAAGATTCATCCATGTGGTTGTGTGTAAGGCATGGATACCGTTTCTATCATCTTTATATCCCCAGGTTCTAATATAGTACTTGGCACATAGCAGATGTCCAACAATAATTTACTGAATTACTTGATGACTAGATGTATTAGTAGGATTCTTGGGTTACAAATAACAGAACTTCTACCCAAGTTACCCAAGATGACCTTATCTCCTATGTGAAGCTACCATCTCATGCAACTCAGAACTGTCTTCCCAATCTCCTGTGAACTCTAGTCACATATGAACTCTAGCTGCAAGGGACTCTGGGAAATGTAGTTTTAATTTCTAGCCTCTATAGTACAAGAAGAGATGCCAGAGGGCTTAGAGATGATACTGGATGAGCCATTATGCATTATTCTGTATTATTCTGATGAGCCATTATGCATTATTCTGTATTATTCTGATACAGAAATGGAAGGGTTGAAGTTGTCTAGGAAACAGAATCAGAAAGAGACAAGAGCAAGGGCTGCTTTGGAGGTCTAGGTGACAGCAATCAAGACACATTTCTTAAAAGGACATCATTCTTCCCTTCATTATGAAGACTTGAAGTCTTGGAAAAGAGGTCGTAGTTGGCAAAGCTAGGGTCACATGCCTATTTCTTGGGTAGGAGAGGATTGCACTGACAGTCTCACCAAGATAGCATTTGATGGAGAATTAATTCCTCAAAAGGAAATGGGATGTTACTGACAAAACAAAGGGATATAAACTTAAGGATAAAAGCCCACAAGTGCCCAGTAACAAAGTTTAAAAAATAAGCAATGACAGTCTAAGTGTTCAAATTGCATTTCACACATTCTGCCTGAGAGCTGACATCCCCAAGATTTCTAGCAGTTAGAGACAAAGGGGGCTTAGAGACGTCATTTTATGGGGTCATGTATATTGTGATATAGTTTATATACAAGAAAGACACACTTTTTAGGTGTAGAGCACCAAAATAAACATATGGAAGATTTTCATTCCTCGAAAAAGCTCCCTGTTCCTCTTCGTAATCAGTTCTTTCTTCATCCCTAGTCCCTCCCCCAGTCCCTGGCAGCCACTGATTTGACTTCTATCCCTGCAGTTTTTCCTTTTCCAGAACGTCATATAAGTGAAAATGTAAGTTCAACTTATTTCAAATAGCCAGGAGATCATTTTGTCCAATGGTTTTTCCCTTTTTTTTCTACTCCACTAGGAACTGTTTTTATTCAAACAAACTTGTTTTGTTTTGTTTGAGATGGAGTCTTGCTCTGTTGCCCAGGCTGGAGTGTAGTGGTGTGATCTCGGCTCACTGTAACCTCCTCCTCATGGGTTCAAGTGATTCTCCTGCCTCAGCCTCCTGAGTAGCTGGAGCACTACCAGCGTGCACTACCATGCCCAGCTAATTTTTGTATTTTTAGTAGAGATGGGGTTTCACCATGTTGGCCAGGCTGGTCTGGAACTCCTGATCTCAAATGATCTGCCTGCCTCAGCCTCCCAAAGTGCTGGGATTACAGGCATGAACCGCCATGCTCAGCCATATTCAAATGAACTTTTATGCAGAAACCTAATATTTGAGACAGGTAGAAATGGATTGCTTTCATGAAACTGAGGTGAGGAGCTCAAGTCCAGAGTTCTTTCTAATAAAGCACATTATCGTTTGCTTGTGGAATTTTATTTATTTTGTGTATTCCAGAATCACAGTCAGTTCAGAATCTCTGAGTTTTTTCAAAGTTGGCTTCTTGTTGCAGAAATGTTCACAGAACATTTTCCACGGAGGGAGTCATGGCCTGGGAAGACTATCAGAAATGAGAAAAGATTTCTTTTTCTTACATTTTTGTTAAATTATGGATTCTTAGTTGATTTTCTTGCTAAAAATGTTCATTTCAGGTCCACTAGGTGTCAGTTGCCATCTCTTACATCTTTTTTTTAACTGCCTTCTTTTAAATGCCACTGTTAACCATTAAAATGGCAAGTGCCCAGATATCACTTATGCAAATAAACCTGAAGGGAAAATTCTGCAGATTATGGTTTTTTTGATCTGTGCTGTCCAATATAGTAGTCATTAGCCACACATGACTACTGAGCATTTGAAATGTGGTGAGTTCAAATTGAGGTGTGCTGTAGGTTATAAAGTACACACCAGATTGTAGACTTTGTACAAAAAAAAGTAAAAATATTACATTAATAAGTTTTTATTGATAGCACTTAAAATGATATCTTAAATATATTTTAACAGAATATATTATTACAATTAATTTCCCCGTGTCATTTTATTTCTTGAAATGTGATTAGAAGGAAATTTAAAATCACATATGTAGCTAATATGTGTGGTTTGCATTATAAATTTCTAGGAGACAGCACTAATATAGACAGATTGCTGGTTATGCATTTGCTAATCTCTTCCAAGAAGGACCCAGAAACTACAGTTCTCCAATCTGGATCTCAGAGATTATGAGAGAACCAGGCCACTTTCTTTTTTTTTTTTTTTGCTTCTTAGTAAATTTTTAAAGATGGAAAATGCCAGAAGCAGAGTTACATAAATTGCTCCATATTTTTGTATTGCAAACATTTATACCTAACAAATCACCACTTTTAATATAAAAATACATTGCATTGTAATATATTGTGCCAGCCTTAATACAATTTTAGGATTTATAGAAAGGACAATACGGGTGATATGATCCAGTTATGCAACAATTTGAAAGTTGGTAAAAGAACTTCTTTCCATCTCTTGGTTTATATCTGTAAACTGTATGTATAACCTTATTCAGAGATGACTTCAGAAGTCTAAATTAGATGCCATATTTGTAAGTGAGGGCTGGGTCCAGTGGCCCACATGTCGCCACCCCACCCCACCTCACCTCAGTAGTGACAAGCCCTGCTTTTGATCTTTTACATCTGCTACTTGTACCTTTTATGTGCCAGGCTCTCTATGTACACTTTACATTACTTGGAAGCCTTGCAACAACCTGTGAGAAAGATGTCATTGTTGGAGGGTGAGAAGATGACTGCTAATTCTTCCCCAAACTCCTTTCAGCAATGATGTCCTTTAAGGGGTGAGGGCGATCAGAAGTTTTGGGCCGAAAGGATAATGCATAATAAAGGCAGAGAGTGACACGAAATGAAACCCTTGTTGCCTGTCTACCTATAGTTAACCTTGTCTTCTCACCTGTGCTGCATGGAGACGCTCCCAGAAAGTACTTTCTCAGGAACTGATTGTTTGCTTTTGTGTATGCTAGACTGCCCTAAATTGGAAGTATTTTCAAAACTATTTTCTGGAGGGGTGGGAGGAAAGCTACAGCCGATGCCTTGCATGACAGCGCTACCTCTTAGCTACAAATTACTCATTTCAAACCCTGCATTAGGCGGATACCGCTTTGCCAACGGGGTTCTCAAGTTCTTACTCTCCTCTATGTATATGCCCTTTATGTCTGTCAAGTTGGGTTTTGTTTTGTGACTATGTAAATCGGAGCCAAGGGAGTTTCTTTTTTCTCCATGGTTGGAACCACGGTGAGGCTTTCTCCACAATCCAGCACTTTATACACTTCTGCACTGTGTGGGCAGAAAGCAAGGCGGAGGGAGCTCTTGAATGCAATTTTCACCTGGTTTAAACAAGAGCTTTGATTTTTTCCTGTTCTTAATCATTATGGGGCTTGAAGTGAAAGCAGGATTCATAGAGTTGTTTTTTTTTTTTTTTTTAAACTCTGTTTTGGGCTATAGCATGCTTGGATTTTAACACTTACATTATTGATAAAAGGATCCCACAGACTTCTGGAATATGGTAGAATGCTGATTTTATTTATTTATTATTTAGTTAGTTAGTTAGTTTAGGGAGGTTTTCTGTCCTTTTCTGAGGCATCTCTGTATGTGGCTAATTACAAAGGCCAACTAGATATTTTCTTCACCAAACTAGAGCTGGCTGGAAAAAACTTCTCTCACATATTCATTTAGCTAACATTTACTGAGCCTCTACTATGTGCTTGTGCTTAGATCCGGGGATCCAAAGACAGATGAAACAAGGTCCTTGCCCTCAAGTGGCTGAAGGTCAAGACGAGGAAGACATGAGAAAGTGAACATTAGCTAGGAGGTGACCCACGAGCTACATTTTGAAGGGCAGGTAGCTTTAGCTAGGTGAAGAAGGTGGGGATAAGGTTTTTGTTTTTTTTTTTAATAGATTTTATTTTTTAGAGCAATTTTAGGTTTACAGCAAAAATTGAGCATAAGATAGAGAGAATTCCCATACACGCTCTGACCCCACCAAGGTGTAGACTCCCCCATTAAGTACAATTGTTACAACTGAGGAACCTACAATGATACATCTTTATCACCCAGAGTCTGTAGTTTACATTAGGATTCACTCCTGGTGTTGTACATTCTGTGGGTTTGGACAAATGTATAATGACATGTATCCCCCATTATAGTATCATACAGAGTAGTTTCACTGTGCTAAAAATCCTCTGTGCTCTGCCTACTCATCCCTTCCTCCTCCCTCAGCCCTTGAAACCACTGTCTTTTCACTGTCTCTACAGGTTTGTCTTTTCCAGAATGTCGTATAGTTGGGACCATACAGTATATAACCTTTTCAGATTGACTTCTTTTGCTTAGTGATATGCATCTAAGGTTTCTTCATGTTTTTTCATGGCTTGATAGCTCATTTCTCTTCAGCACTAAATAATATCCCACTGTCTGGATGTACCACAGTTTATTAACCATTCACCTGCTGAAGGCTATCTTAGATTCTTCCAACTTTTGGCAGGGCTAGGTATTTTAAGCAGATATGCTAGGACTTGTGAAGAGGATGAGAACAAGGTCCTTTTGGAAACTTGTACTTGGTATACAGAGTAGGGGGAAGTTTTATGCACAGTAACAGAGAAGGCTCATCCATCATCCAGGGGATCAATCCCAAACCATGTTGTGGGTCCTGTCACTTTTCCACCATTATAATGTGTCATCTTGTAGAGCTTGCTTAGAAACAGATATAGGAAAATCTTATTTCATATAATTCACAAGCTTATTTGGTTAATTTTTAACCTTACTTAAAAACAAAAAGCTTCCTTTAGGATGATTTTAAGTTATGGGTTATGTTACAAAAATTAAGTGAAGGGAAATAGTAACTGGTGGGTTTGAGTAGTTTGGCCTACTTATGACTCAAAGAATTGTTTCGTTTTGGTTTTTGGTGAGAGCTCCATTGCATATTTTGGACAGAAGCCCAACTTTGGAGGTTGTTGTTGTTGGTGGTGGTGGTAGTAATGTATCCAATTTAGCTGAATGCTGGTGAGCCACCCTCCATTTCGAAATAAACTAAATAATAAGTGAGTCACTCTGAGAACATAGTCTACAGCCTCATTAACAGGAAAACAATTACTGTTCCTGTTCAATACTTTATGAACTAAGTGGAGTTTACATGACAGATGTAATTATGCCTTTAGCATGCTTGTGATCAATCTGATCAATATTTCACTTAAATAATCTACAGGCACCTTAGTTTTTTTTCCTTGACAGACTTTATCTCTTAATTTAACAAACATTTTTTGATCTTGTGATAGTCTCTCTTAAACACATGAGTTATTCATGAGCTCTTTCAGTAACTGTGTCCCTAAGAAAGTCAGTTGTTTACAGCTTGGCGAAGTAGTATTTTATTTCCATTTGCAAAGGCACTTTGAAAAGTATAAGGTGTGATGTAAATGCCGACTATTATTATTCTATAATTTTTTGCTCCTTCTCCCCTTTTTTTCCAGGACAATGAAATAATTCAATATGGGGATCTCTGTTTTATACTGTTGAACTATTAAGAAATCATCTCATGAACATAGAGATGTTCATATGATTTTACTCAATAATCCCATACCTAAGGATAGTTACTAAATAAATAAATCCACAGAAATAAGTCTCTTTGCCATTCACTGCTTGGTCGTAATGGTGCTATTTACAATAACGGGAAACTCAACTCAACTTGTAAGCTAACAAAGTAGAAATTCCAAACATTTAACATGATGGAAATGCTTTAATAACCAAATGCAGGAGAAAATACTATGTTGGCGTGGTTTTGACGGTTGGCACAGAAAGTTGGAAAGAAGCTTATGATAGATTGTATGAAAGAGCAGAATATGAATTGAGCCATGTACACAATCATATAGAATGGATAAGCCTATGGGAAAAATTATGACATTAGAATATGGGAGAAGGGAATTGGAAGACGGAATTTATTGTACTATTCTTTACTGAAATGTTTCTTAATATTGATGTAATATCTTGTCAATGATTTTAAAATTAAAGCCTTGTAGGCCCTTAATCTAAAGAGTGCCCACAAAATTTCATACTTGTGGCAACCTTTAAAAGAAACTATTTGCTATGGGGTGACCAAAGGCATCATCACATTCAGAGCATATTTATTAGACATCATTCGTTTGTGGAGGAGGATTATTAATACTTGCCCTCTAGTGGCTTAAAGTTGTAAACAAACAATTTTGGCTTAGTTTTTGGTTGCTATTGCTAATGGCCGTGTTTGTGAGGATAAAACTGATATGGTTTGGATCTGTGTCCCCGCCAAATCGCATGTCGAATTGTAGTCCCCAGTGTTGGAGGTAGGGCCTAGTGGGAGGTGATTGGATTATGGAGGTGGATTTCTCATGAATGACTTAGCACCACCCTTTGGTACTGTTTTCAGTAGTGAGTGAGTTCTCAGGAGATCTCGTCATTTAAAAGTGTGTGGCACCTCCCACTCCTTTCTTTTGCTGCTCCGGCCCTATCTGTTCCCTCCTGGCCTTCCACCATGATTGTAATTTTCCCGAGGCTTTCCCAGAAGGTAAACAGATGCCAACATCATGCTTTCTGTACAGCCTGCAGAACTGTGAGCCAATTAAACCTTGTCTCTTTATAAACTACGCAGTCTCAGGTGTTTCTTTTCTTTTCTTTTTTTTTTTTTTTTGAGACTGAGTCTTGCTCTGTAGCCCAGGCTGGAGTGCAGTGGTGTGATCTCGGCTCACTGCAACCTTCGCCTCCCGGGTTCAAGCGATTGTCCTGCCTCAGCCTCCCGAGTAGCTGGGGTTACAGGCGCCTGCCACCACACACGGCTGATTTTTGTATTTTTAGTAGAGACAGGGTTTCACCATGTTGGTCAGGCTGCTCTCAAACTCCTGACCTCAGGTGATTCACCAGCCTCGGCCTCTCAAAGTTCTGGGATTACAGGCGTGAGCCACCACGCCCAGCCTAGGTACTTCTTTATAGCAATGTGAGAACAGACTAATATAAAAACTTACTGTAAAATGAAAACTCACATGGAGTATGTCCAAAAAGCACCATATGGTCAGTGTCTCCTATCCTAAACCTGCCCGTTGTAGCTTTTTTGCCCACATTTCTGAGGGCAGAGCAGCATAGACATTGGGAACCTGGCCTCTGCAATGAAAAGAACTGGCTACGTGAACTGAGGTTCTGCCGCACACCCACCTGCTTGGTGACCTTGGGCACATTCTATCACTTTGCTTTCCTCATTTACTAAAAGGGGTAATAATAATGCTACCATGCTACATGGCATGTAAAGTGCTATTATCATTACTACTTTTCCACCACTGATTCTAAGGCTCTAGTGCTGATCTTGGTGCTGGGGATGAGCAGAGAAATATAAGATGTATAGGCTTTTAATGGGATTTTCAACTGCTTAAAGAGATAAGATCTATTTCCATGCAATGATTTTGAAAATACATAGTAAATGCTAAAGGAGTAATAAAATTATATATTATTGCTTCTAAGGTAGTATTTTTCACATTTTATGTCTATATTATTGGGATGCATCTAATAAGTGATAATGATTTACTATTTGGCAGCTTAATTGGCAGCATCTTTTCATTTTTAGTGGTATATAAAATAATGTTACATCTTAAACTGATGATGTCTCAGATTCAGTGCAATGTGGTAGTTAGTACATATGTTACATTTAAAAAATATTTATCAAGGACCAGGTAAAGGATAAAATGAGTTATAAGCATTATCAAAAATAATCCTCAGAGTAAGTTCTGTGAATTTGGGAAATGGGAAAACCATGGGAGAAATTATCAATGAATTTTAAGGCAGTGAGGTTATAAAGGATTCCCAAGGTCTGACTTGAACTAAGCTGCACAATAAGGAGAGCCGATTTGGATAAGCTGAAAGAAGAGGGGTAGGGATTCCGGGAATAGTTGCTGTCAGTGAGTTGTGCTCGGATTATTCATTCCTTAGTAGAATCTCTCCCATCCTTACTGAATTTTTTTTAAAGGGAGGACTTGCGACAGCTTTTCTTTAGTCTGATATCGTCTCTCATCTATTTTGCTTTTTATTTTTGAGACAGAGTCTTACTCTGGAGCGCAGTGGTGAGATCTCAGCTCACCTTCACCTCCTGGGTTCAAGCAATTCTCCCAACTCAGTCTCCCAAGTAGGTAAGCTGGGAGAATCAGGCTGCTACGGGTGCACACCACCACGTCTGGCTAACTTTTGTATTTTTTGGTAGAGACGGGGTTTACCATGCATGTTGGCCAGGCTGGTCTCAACTCCTGACCTCAAGTGATCCACCCACCTCGGCCTCCCAAAGTGTTGGGATTACAGGCGCGAGCCACTGCACCCAGTCTATTTTGCTTTTGAATTTTAATTGCTTTAAGCAAGTTTTGTTGTTGTTACTGTTTTGTTTTGTTTTGATCATTAAATGTAGGCACTATTGACATTTTGGGCTGGATAGTTTTTTGTCATAGGGGGCTTTATTGGCATTGTGGGATATGTAGCCTCCTCCCTGGTCTCTACCTACTGGATGCTAGTAGCACCTTCCAGTTGTGACAACTGAAAGTCTCCAGACATTGCCAAATGTTCCCTGGGGCGGGGGGTGGATGTGTAAAATTGCCCCCCAGTTAAGAACCACTGGCCTAAAGAAAAAAGCACACCTCTCATTTTTTTCTCTCCCCCTCTCTCTTTTGCTCTCATTCTTGTTCTCTGTGTTAAGGAAGAAAAACCTAGATTTTTTTTTTTTTTAACAACTTTAGAATTTTTTTTTTACAACTCTTCTCTCCTGGTATTGAAGTCTTGCCAGTGGACCACAATGATGCCATTGTGTGTAAGTCTAACAAGCACCCGATCATTTGCCAGTTTACCATTAATTCTTAAGTGTGATGGGGTTAGGGGAATTGGTACCCCAGGGAGCATATTTTTAAAAACGTATTACTTTGAATAATTTTAGATTTGAGGAAGAGTTGCAAAGATGGTACAGAATGTTCCCGCATACCTTTCTTCCAGTTTCCTCTAATGTTGGCACCTTGCATAATAACTGGCCCATTTATCAAAACTAAGATCTTAGCATTGATTGATACAATACTATTAGCTAAACTGTAGTCTTTATTGGGATTTCCTCAGTTTTTCAAAAAATGTCCTTTTTCTGTTCCAAGATTCAACCTAGGATGCCTCATTGCATTTAGAAGGAGCATAGTTTTTTTAATGGAAAGAGTATAGAATGTATTTCTGGAAAACTGGTGATTCTCAGAGAAAATCTAAAAAACATTTGCTGTAAAAAAAATGTGAGCCACATTGACATAGGTAGGATAAGTGACAGTGAGCAGACTTTTCTAAGTAGGGGCCTATCCCCATTAGCACTCACTGAGCTAAAAATTTCCCCTCTTTCTGCTTAAAATGAAAATCTTTAGCTGGAATCGACACTCTCAGAGGCAAAAACAACTATACTAGTACATATTTTTCAAATATCTGGTAAATAAACTGAAGGCAGCTTTTGTCTTGACTCTCAGTCTAAGCTATCCTCATTACATATTTTTTCTACAAATGATCAATGCTAATAGACTGAACCAAAGGTACAGTCCCAAACTGCTGTTTCATATTTAGGGCAAGCTTAATGGTTGTTTTCCAATTCTGGCTCACAAATACAGCATGAACACAAAGCAACATGAAAAGGATAGACTCTATTGAACCTGATAAATGTGAGTTGTAAGTAATCGCAGTTTCTTCTTAGTCTCATTTGCTGCTCAACCATTTCTCATTATGTGATCCTTTAAAGTCAACCTGATTCAGGAGCAGATCAATACTAGGGAAACCCTTTTGTCTTCTTTTAGGGCATAAAATTTAAAAAATGCTTAAGTCAATATTCCTTTTAATAATGTGTCTTACAGAAATTCCCGGGTCCCCCTTGTTATATAATTAATTGAGCTGCCTGCCACCCACAAGGTATAGTCGTTGCCTCCCATAACTCTCCTTTGGCCTAATTGCCATTCTGTTTTCAGTTCTATTTGTCTTTAGATATTTCTCCCCCCGCCACCACCAATAGTGTTGGGCATGCTTTGTACTTAGTTTTATCTTGCTGTGCTTTTGCTTCTAAATGTCAGCATAATTTTTCTGCCTTATAATATTGGAGATGTTATAACCATCAATCAGCCCAATAGAAGAGCAGAAAAGATTAGATATCATTTATCTGTATTGGTTGTTCATTGTAATGACCCAGTGGACAACATGAACAGATAATCTGTTGCTTTGATGGAAACTAATTATTCTTAAGCATGACAGCATCGAAATAGCTTTTGTGACATTGTTTTTAAAAATGACGGCTATCTAGTCATTATTAGTGCAAGCTGAGGTTCAGTCGTGTTCTCTGATGATTTCCCTACATAAGCAAGACTACAGCTGGGACTTTTTATTTCTGCTTCACAGGAAAAACTGAACTAAAATTCAAGAAGTTTAAAATTTCAATTGACATTCAGATACAAGGACTATCCAATAAAAATGTCCTAATGTGAAATAATTTACCACTTCCTAAAGCAAAAGTATAATTAGAAGGTAATTTTGCTAGTTGGGATTAATATAGCTTGATTTTTATTTTGCTGCTGAATTACCAGCATAAAATCACCAGGAGGTTTGGAGAATAAAGTCACCATGAATTAAAAATATTTCACATAGAATTTCCTAAATAAAAGCATGGCTCTATGATTAATTTTTAAAATATAACTTATCTGCATAGATGGGAAACTTTTGTGCATATTTATATGCAAAATTCAATAAAAACCTTAGAATACTGATGTATTTAGATTGTTATATACTATTCCTAAAATGCTTTAGAAGCTTAATTAATATTCTAAGATCGTATTTGTATTACTGACACTACTAATAACCAAGTCAAGATTTACGTATTATTATTATCGGGCCATAGTAGAGATGCAGCTTCACTATGTCTTAGTTTGAGAACAGAAGCAAATTAGCTTCATATGCCAAATATTTCCCTTTGTTATCATAAGTTTTGCAAAAGTTTTGGGGATGCTTTGGGTGATAATAGATCATGGATAATATATTGAAATATATGAAATAAGCTTATAATTGCACAAGTAACATTTACTGTAAAAAAAAGTTCTTTCTGTAAAAAATTCAAACCAACTGAAGTAGGTAGAAAAAAAAGAAAGTGTCTTTTTGCCTTCTACTTATTCTTGTTTCCTTAATCCCATTTCCTTCCTAAGACGGTTGCTAACAATTTGGTGCAAATCTTCAATTTTTTTTTTCATGTACTTATGTACGTGTACAAACACTCAGGCTCTCTCCTGTCTCTCTCTCTCTCTCTCTCACACACACACACACACACACATGCACACATGCCTGTCTATGGATTTTTTTTTTTGAGACAGAGTAATGCTCTGTCGCCCAGGCTGGGGTGCTCTGGGCTCACTTCAACCTCCGCCTCCTGGGTTCAAGTGATTCTCCTGCCTCAGCCTCCCAAGTAGCTGAGACTACAGGTGTTTGCCACCACAGCCAGCTGATTTTTGTATTTTTAGTAGAGACGGGGTTTCATCATGTTGGCCAGGCTGGTCTCAAACTCCTGACCTCAAATGATCCACCAGCCTCGGCCTCCCAAAGTGCTGGGATTACAGGTGTGAGCCACCATGCCTGGCCGTTTTATGGATATTCTATAGACTCTTCTGTACTTCTTTTCACTTAAAAATATGTTTTGGATATCTTTTCAAGTACATGTATATGGCTCTCCTTTTTGAAAACTGGTCATGTCTATTTTTAACCATTAAATCATTCAAGTACATATATATAGCTCTCCTTTTTGAAAACTGATCATGTCTATTTTTAGCCATTAAATCATTCTATAAAATAAGGTTTGCTCTTTTATATCATCCTCATCCTTTATTTTAGGAAGTCCTCGCTAGGTAAATTGGAGGAAAATCTCAATTTGAGCCCTAGCTAGTTAACTGGTTGACTTGGGTCAATCACTTCTGACCCATTGCAAAGATGAAACTCATCCCGTGGTTAGAGAGGATGTGATCCCCTGATTGGGAGGCAGTGCAGGTGGGAGATTTCGCTCTGGATTCAGTTCTGACACAAAGGAGCAGGTCCCCCTTCTGGGCTTCAGGTTCTCCACTTGAAAATGGGAGCCAGGGTAGAGCAGACTAGATTTGCTTTTGTTTCTGTCCGGATCTTACATTCTCTATTTCTGTTTTCCGAACTAAATGCTGTGTTTTGACTTGGGGTAATTCTTCTATGATTAGTACTAATCTTATGCTAGTGACAGGCAGCCAAAATTTAAAGAATGGATAGACTCAGGTCTATTTTTACCAGTGGTGGGCATATGTGTTTGTTTTTAAAAATACTGCTTGGAATGGCCTTTGTCACCAACAAGTTATGGCAGTGCTAACTAACAGGGAGAACAGCCTGCTCTTCTTGTTTCACCTTGCAAATCTGCATCAGAAGCCTTCCTTGTTATTACAACCCTCTGAAGATCATTCTAGATACACTCTCAACTATCATTTGTAACCTGTAGTTAGCTTTTGAATCTACACTGCGCAGATGATGCTTATCAACTGGTGGCTTTTTTTTTTTTTTAAATCACATTCACTTTTAGAATGATGGACTCAAACACCATAATAGTAATGATACCTGCAGGTAACATGAATAAGCACTTACTATGTTCTAAGCCCTTTAAAAGTCACTCACAGGCAGACGCGGTGGCTCACACCTGTAATCCCAGCACTTTGGGAGGCCGAGACAGGTGGATTGTTTGAGCTCAGGAGTTCGAGACCAGCCTGGGCAACATGGTGAAACCCTTTCTCTATTTAAAAATAAATAAATAAATAAATAAATAAATAAAATAAAAGTCACTCACAAAAACCATATAAAATAATTTACAAATGAGGGCGCCGAGACTCAGAGAAGACAGTAACTTGTCCAAAGGTACAGAGTAAGTGATAATGCTGGGATGGAAGGGAGGAGTTAACTGAATAGTTATATAGCTATGGCTAAAAATTTACCTAGTACTTAACATGGCGACATATCTGTGTGTGTGTAAATGATAGTAAATGCTGGTGCTTCTCGTTCCTAGGATGGTGCTGTGAGGAGACGTGACTTGAAATGGTCCCCTTTTCTGAGGCACGCTCATGGAGCTGCCTATTGAAGTCAGTCCTTTAAAAAATATATAAACAAAGCAATTCCTTATATTCTTTCCGCAGCTACAGATAATTTACTCTGACTTTTGCAAAGCCCTTGCCCTGGCAGACAAGCCCTGGTGTTGGAATCTGCAAAGTTGATGATTAGTCGAAACAGTCTGGACTGCATCCACAGGACATCTTGTAGCACAATCAAGCGCCACTTCATCATGCCTGGTGACAGTTTTCCCGCTAAGTCTCAGTCAGGAGCAGGGAGCCAGGGAACAGCTCAGCAGCTAATTAGACAAGGCAACATACAAGGCAAGTACATGCCTTCTTCAATAGGCTGGAGTGGTGGACATGTCAAACAGATCTGTCTTGCCCTCTGTGCTTTATACCCATCACTGTACCTGGTTGAACATTAACACGTGGAAATCTGCTGATTTTTTCCAATATCCTGGCCCATGCAGAGAAGGAACTGAAAAGGAACTGTATGTCTGAAAGGTAGTTCCATGCTTCATTATCCCTAAAGGCATCAATCTTCAACTCATTGTTAAAGAAGCATCACAAGATGTGGAAATGCAGTGTTTAGACCTTTTAGTGTCTCTGGCTATGATTTCCTCCCTTCCTTGTGATGTTTGTTTTGAAAAAAAGTCTAAGATGTTAAAAAAAAAGAAAAGAAAAAGGTTTTCCTGTTGAGACAAAAGCCAAGAAATTGCACGTGTTTCCTTCTCTTTTGCTTCTCTGTCTCCTAAAAGATTAAGGTTAAAGAGAAAATCTGAGATTTGTGGGTATGTTTTTCAAAAGTTTTCAAAATATAAAGGCAGATACTCCAAAAACTTTGTAAACAAATATCTGGAAATATAAAGAAAATATCAAAGTATATCTAAGCATACAACAGCAGCAGCTACAACAACATAAAGATAATTATTTTACATCAGGACAAAATACATTAATTTTATATCTTTTCTTTTTTTGTTTTTTTGTTTTGTTTTGTTTTTTTGTTTTTTTGAGACAGGGCCTCACTCTGTTGCCTAGGTTGGAGTGCAGTGTACGATCATGGCTCACTGCAGCCTCGATCTCCTGGGATCAGGTGATTCTGCCACCTCAGCCTCTCAGGTAGCTGGGATTACAGGCATGCATCACCATGCCTGGCTAATTTTTTGTATTTTTAGTAGAGACAGAGTTTTCCCACATTGCCCGGGCTGGTCTCAAACTCATGGACTCAAGTGATTTGCTCACCGTGGCCTCCCAAAGTGCTGGGATTACAGGCATGAGCCACTGTGCCCAACCCAGAATATATTCTTGGCCACTTATGCAATGAACCCTATACGATGTGTCATTCCTTAAAGATGTCATTATGTGTGTGGTGGTATGTGTGTTTTCATCAGAAAACCTCAAGTCAGTTACCACTAGCTGTGGTAGGAGAAGCAGAGGATGCTGAAACTTGAAGGAGACTCTCAGAGTCACCTCGTTTAATCCCTTCACGGAGGAGAAAACTGAATGCCAGAGTAGACATATTCATTGCCACTGCTCTTTCCTGGCTCAGGGCCCACTGCTCTTTCTACACCACCATGGTCTCACTCTATAGAATTTGGGGGGTAGAACCCCTTTGTCATAGGCTCAGACACTTGGGACCAAATCTACCCCAGATTTTGAGAGCTAGAAATGGTGGCTACAAGAGTTCACTCCAGCCTTCTGCTTACAGTCTGCCTTTCCACTCACAATGATTTAATTGTGTATTTTTGGGTGAGATACTATCATCTTCTGATTGAGTAATTTCAGAGGAAAAAATGTATTCAGCGGTGAGTCATGATGTGCTTATGCTGATTTGTGTACCACTCCTCTGTGTAGCACAGTAGACCCTGCCAATCACAGAGCAAGGAGCAATGTGGCTACATAGGAAGCCCGGATTCAATGCTTAGTGAACATGAATACAATATAATAATAATAATAATGATAATAACGTGGTAGTTTGTTGTCTCTGGAGCTAAGTAGCTATTGTGATATGCCATCCAAGAATAGATTCCAAAATGTATGAGCATGACTGACAAAGGATAGTCTTCTTTTTACTCTTTTTAGCTTGGTGAATATAGTCTCCAATCAAATGATAGTATCATCAGAACAGCTGATAATGAAAACCACATTAATGATGAAAACTGGAGACATGGATCTTAGCTCCGCTTTCCTGATTAGCTAGCTATTTTTCTAGTCACCCCCAAACACTGAATCTCTTTGGGCTTCAATTCCTTCGGATGTAAAAGGAGTGGACTGAAGCAGGCTTTATGTTGAAGGAGATTTCTATGCCTAATGTTGAATGATCCTGGGAGTTTAAATTTCAATATTATTGCTATGAAATATTCTTTCATTGTTTGGTTGACTTATCTTTGTATGTCTGGGATTCAACTCAATGTGGGCTAGACTCCCCACCAGGACATACTTTTTTTAAAAATAGAAGTGTACTGTAAGAAAACAAATTATAGGTTGGGCACGGTGGCTCACGCCTGTAATCCCAGAACTTTGAGAGGCCGAGGCAGGCGGATCATGAGGTCAGGAGATTAAGACCATCCTGGCTAACATGGTGAAACCCCGTCTCTACTAAAAATACAGAAAAATTAGCCGGGCGTGGTGGCGGGCGCCTGTAGTCCCAGCTGCTCCGGAGGCTGAGGCAGGAGAAAGACGTGAACCCGGGAGGCGGAGCTTGCAGTGAGACGAGATCGCGCCACTGCACTCCAGCCTGGGCGACAGAGCGAAACTCCGTCTCAGAAAAAAAAAAAAAAAAAAAAATTAGCTGAGCTTGATGGCGGGCGCCTGTAATCCCAGCTATTCAGGAGGCTAAGGCAGGAGAATCACTTGAACCTGGGAGGTGGAGGTTGCAGTAAGCCGAGATCATGCCATTGCACTCCAGCAGGCAAGAGAGCAAGACTCCGTCTCAAAATAAATAAATAAATAAAAAATAAAAGAGAAAACAAATCAACAAATCCTAGCTTTACTGAACCTGAAGTTGTGTGCTGAATTTAGATTTAGCCAAAATGAAGGGCTGTGAGCAGAGAGTGACAGGTGAAGGCTGAGGGCTGGGGGTTGGGGGATAGGAGAGAGATGGGAAATAAAAGCAAAGAAACCAAACTAATTACCCTCTCGGGACCTGAAAGCAGAGGTTGCACACAGGTTTTATGTTTCGGTTTTTTTGTTTGTTTTTTGGTCCACACAGTGTTCATTGGAACCATGCTGTTTAAAACAGCAAACAACAACAACAAAACCAAAATAAATTGCCAACATGGACATACCCAAATTTCTGGCTTCTCTTGAAACATCAGACAGGACCCTGGGTCCTGAATTCCAGCATGCCAGCAATCTGCTGCAGGTGTGCAGTGGCTACCACCTTTAGATGGGCTTATTGCTCTCCTATTTTCCACAGTCCCTGCCACTCCCTACTGCCCACATTAAGGCCTAGTGTCATTTGCCATTTACCACTGAATTTGGAATGTTATTTTTGTGTAGTAGAGTTAAGGTAAAAACAATCTATTTCTTACATTCATGTCTTCATTAAAAGTGGGAAAATAAAGCTAGACTGAGTGGGATGTGTGCTTCTCACACCCAGCCTGCTATATGTGTTGATGTTATATGCTTTTCTCCTGTAAATATCTGTGTTTTCAAGCACTGTCCTAGCTTAAGCTCTGTCCCTGATTTAAGCAATAAAGAAAAAAACATCCAGCTAAACTAGGGAAGCATAAAATATAAAATATTAGCCCAAATCCTCTTCCTACACCACTGTATGTTCAATTTGATTGTAGCTCCTAAACCAATTTGAAGCAATCAGGGCTAGGACTGTGAGGTTCTTCTCTGTTTTTTAAGTAGGGGCTGGGGGAGAAAGTGCAGGTAAGACACGATGTGGGAGCAGAGATTCTTCCTCCAGCCTCTCTGTTGTGGAAGCCAACACATCAAGCATGCCAAGGAATGCCCTTGCAGTAAATTTGCCAGAGCAGCTACTGTCTACCAGTTAGCTTGCTTTAATTATCTGTGGTTCCCAGTTTAACCTGAAAACCTCTCCAGAGAAATACTCTGGGGTTTGAGGTTTGCTGTCTCAAATTCTGGAAAACCTGGAAAGACTGTTGCAATGACCTTTATTAGTTGCTTCTCAGATTAGATCCACAGTAGCTGTTTTGGAGTGATTTTTCACTCCAGAAAGAATACCTTGATGGTAAATCTAATTAGTATTCAAGTCTTGCACTATGCTTTTGTTCTTGGTTGGCCTTTTCACTCTTACCTTTTATGTTCTTCAATTCTTTAATTAATGAGATTATGGAAATTTCAAAGAAACTATACAAATGTGGCACCATTAAATTGCTAGTATAGACTTGAAAATTGGATTATAAAATTGGGAGTAAAGACAAGTCATAGCACTTCAATTATATCCTAAGTGCAACTTAAAAATTCTATTTTATTTTCAGCTGCTCATTTATTTCCCCAAGAGAGAAAAAAAATCCAGAGATATCAGGGGAGAATTGTTAAATGACTGTAGAAATTGGCTTGTTTTCTGGGACTCTTGTAGAAACATGGAAACATAGTCTTTTTGTGTGCATACTGGTGGGAACTTGATGGAGTATTTAGGTAGGGAAAAGTCAGGCTCAAGACTCAGATAAACATCCCGATATTTCAGTACTCACCCAGTGCTTGGACAGCCCTCTTTGGTTGGGAAACAACATGAGAACAGCCTTTGTTTTTATATTCCAGTTCATTACTGGTGGGACCTTAGCCAACTAGAAAATGCTGTCAGAACAGCTTCAGAATTCAGACAAAGACTCACGTCAGTTCTTATTTTAGGCGAACTGGTTCAGCCGTTCCTCTTTCAGAGAAGTAGAGTGGGTTTCCCCTGATGAGCTTAATTGAAAGAACTTGCTTCCACTTGAAAGCTGTGATAAACATCTGGCAAATGCAGGAGAGCTTGGAACTGTGTAGAAATCTTGGAAGAGACCAGGAGCCGGAGGCATAACTAACTAGATTTGGGGCTAGGGTCACCAGTTTCATGCCTGACTCCTCCATTCACTTGACTTTGACCTCGGATGTGACTTAGTTGTGTGTTTCCCCTCTGTTGAATGGGAATGATGAGATGATGAGTCACATTTACCACTGGAACAATTCATTGTGAATAACTAAAAAGCACTTTGCAAGCAAAGCCTTCTATAGGGGCCTAATCATGCTAAAAGAGTTGGAAACATTTGGTGGCATACAAATGTCAAGGCAAAAACAATAAACTATAGATTTTGCTGCATAAGAAAACATGTTTCCTCATGATGCCAGGACAATTGTCAGTTTTTATTATTAAAGGATACTCCATGGTAGAATAAGGAGTGTAGGAACAGTTGGTAAGACCAAGAATATTGAAAGGGATTTTCATTCATTCATTCACTCAGCATATATTTATTGAGCTCCTTCCATGAGCTATGCACTGGGTGGGAGATAGTAATTAAGGTGTGTGCAATCCTTGCCCTCATGAAGCTCACTATCTCGTGGGGATTCAGAAAAGAAATGATAGTCAGAAGTTCTAATCCTAGTAGTGTGAGCAAACAACTTCCTGTGTCTCAATTTTTACATCTGAAAATTGGGGACAATATCCACCTCCAGGGTTCACTCAAGAAGTAAGTGAGAATATTCATATAAAGTTCTTAGCCCTGTGCCTGAGAACATTGAGATCTTTATGATAATAGGGAACCCCTATTGCAAATGCATTTTCTTTTTAAAAGCTAGATCTTCATATAATTAATCATCAGATGAATTGTTGTTTACTATAGGAAAACTCCCATGGATAGAAGTAGGCTTGAAAAAAAAATAATAAATTATCCATTGCAATAGCACCACACACAATTATAGCTTCATGATGCCCAAGAGGCATTATGGTAGGCTTAAAAAATATGAAAGGAGGGGAGCTGGGTTCTAATCTTGGTTGTGCTACCATTGACCTGTGAAATCTTGGAAAAGTCACAGCTTTATGTGTGTCAGTTTCTCCCCTGATAAAATGTGTTGGTGATTATACTTGTATTTGTGGACTATTGCAATTCTAAATTTTTATAATTCTCTGTAACAAATATTATTGAACAGTAGTCTACGGTCAACAAAACACAGTGCGGGTGCTAATTTCTTTTAGGGGAACTAAGACATGGGCCTATGCTAATAAGCCTTGTTTGTATGTATAGCAAGAGAATAATAGTATAAATAAGGAAAAATATTCTAGATAAGACAATCCTTAATAGAAAGATTAATATATAGATAGATGTAAATAAAGATAAATATGAGTGTTGCAGATTACCATGGATAGTGTTGCTTAAGAAAATTGGTAAGCCAAAAAAAAAGAAAATTGGTAAGCAAATCAGACCACTGATTGAGAATAGGCCTGAGAAAAGTGGTGAGTGAACATAGAATCTTTAATTGACTGAAAATGAACCTTTTAAAAAAGCTGAGATCCCATGAAATCTTTGGATAAGATAGACCATTGGTTCTCAAAATGCAGTTCTGGACCTGCAGCATCAGTGTGTCTCCTGGGAACTTGTTAGAAATGCAGATTATTGGCCACACCCCAGACCTAGTAAATAAGAAACTCTGAGAGTTGGGCCCAGCAATCTGTTTCACAAACCTTCCAGGTAAATCTGATGCATGCTCTAGTTTGAGTACCACTGAAATAGACTTGGGTCCAGATAAGTGGTAAAAACTGAGTAAAGAGCAGCAAGAGAAAAACAAGCTTGGGATTCATTTATTCATTAATGTATTTACTATGCATCAACAATTTGCAAAGTGATCTGCTTGATTCTATAGGGAGATGCTAAGATATACCCTGAAATAAAATGAAACAATGTCAGGATTGACCACATCAGAGCCTAGTGAAAAAAACAGATTATGAAGAGTTAAAATGTGAAAGAGATTTTTGCTTCTCTTCCTCCTGCTAGTGATGAAACCCTGGACACACCATCTCCAGTCTCTGACTCACAGTTTCTTCTGCTGAACTGCAATCAGGGACACTCACTAGGGGTGAGGTGGGTTTAACAGAACCATCCAGAAGGTTGTATTCAAGACAAGAAAGCGTGCTCCACCTTGTCTTTGAGAATGTGCTGTATCCTTCAGATGAGCTGAGGTGAGGAAAACAAAAAAAGAAAACAAAAGACAACTAGGCTAGATGCCCTTGAAGTAACCTTGACCAGGACCAGATATGACCTCAGGAAAGCAAACTGGGTGGGGAATTGTGGTGAGGAATTGTAAACGTTAGATGGAGTGATCTAGGGAATGAGGCCATTTTTAGACTGAGAATAAGCCTGATAGTTCTCAATGGCCAAGAAGTAGCCTTACTTAGGGACCAGGTGCTCTGGCTTGATGATTAATATTAGTGAGCTCTGAATACACCTAGTGCTTTTCTTCTAAGGATCTGATCTCCCTTGTTTCTTTCACTCTCTTGGCCTCTCCGTGAGATAGGCGTGGGCTGGTGCTGTTTCCCCATCTCATGGTAAACAAGAACACCAAGAAAAGCAGTGCCTTTGATTGGAGCAAGCTCAATCAGTCAACGAATATTTACTAAGTATCTGACATTGTTTCCTGGCATCCCTTTTTTTAAAGGTATGCATAGGAAAATCTATCTACACATACCTTTAGGGAGTATCTATTGGGAGTATCTATTGCAAGCTATGTCCCTTCATTTGGCACAATATGTAAAGAAACTTAATGAATTAAAGGAAAATTAAGATTCTATCACTTGAGGCCAGGTGTGGTGACTCACGCCTGTAATGCCAGCACTTTGGGAGGCTGAGGCAGGCGGATCACTTGAGACCAGGAGTTCCAAGACCATGGTGGTGGGCACCTGTAATCCCAGCTACTAGGGAGGCTGAGGCAGGAAAATAGCTTGAACCTGGGAGGCGGAGTTTGCAGTGAGCAGAGATCATGCCACTGCACTCCAGCCTGGGCAACAGAGCGAGACTCCTCAAAAAAAAAAAAAAAAAAAAAAAGGTTATATTGCTTGGATAATATCATAGTGAAGGGTAACAGTACTTTTCTGTACTTTTTCAGTACCTTTCCTGCTAAGTACCATTTATGGCCCATGACTCATCCCTGTCATTCAAGGTGACTCTTCCTGGAGCCTGCTAGTGACAGGGTGTGAGGTTGGAGTGTGGTAAGGTGAGACCTCTAACCAGGAAAGTTGGTTAAATCAAGTTTTCCTGTTAACCAAAGCTCAATCAGAAGGAAAAAAAGTCAACACTGCTTGTTTAAGGTAAAAAAATCTGTAGGAACAATGAAAGAGTGCAAAACAGTTTTAAAACTGGAGGTGGGAGATCCTTGTTCCAGCGTTGACATCCAGTGACGATGTTTGACTTGTCACTTGACTCTTGGCTTTAAGTTTCTCATCTGTAAAATGTTTAGAAGGCAGTTCCAAGGGATCTTTATGGCTCCTTTGAGTGCTCCTTTGAGGTTCTATCCTTTCTTTTTGATGGCCAGGGACAGCAGCATCCCATTATTAATTCTTATCCGGGCCTGTAGCAATATCTGAAGAGAATGAAAGAGAATGGGCCCCGCGTGCTCTGGCAATAAGCAAAACATTTAGTGTTACCTTTTGGAAAAAAAATAAATCAATGTTTAATTTATTGCAGGATATTTGGCATAGCCTCATTTTGATATATTTACAAATAAATATATATTTATTTGTAAGTCCAGTTATCTCAGAGTAGTAAATCAGCAAGTGATTTTAATTTTGTTCTTTATTACTTGTTTGTTATAACTAATGAAGATATATTGTTTACGTAATAAGAAAAATAATAAAAAGAAGACATTGTGAAAATAGAACATAGATGTTGGAAGCTGAAAAAGTTTATGATTCTAGCCAAACTTGCCCGTTTTCATGTTGGAAAACTGAGGACCCGAGAGATAAGTGATGTGCTCGCCCTCTCTCTGAACTTCCTAGAAGCAGTCTTGAGGACTACAAACCACATTTCTAGTTTCCTAACCCAGTACTTCTTTTACTCTGGCACACTTTTATGGTAGTTTTCCATTTTCTTGCTTAAAAAAAAGGAGGCAAACAACAATAATTGGACATTCTTTTTATTTAGATTCTGCTTAATGGAGACCTGTGAACTCCTTGCCTTAGCCAGCAGTGATATCTTGCTCTCTAGGGTGATTCATTGGAATCCAGCCTTCACCAATAGACTGTGGCCAAAATTCCTCTGGTGCACAGTATGGTAACAGCGGCCGCCATTTTGGTGTTTTTTGTCTCTGCAGTGCACATTGTAGGAGTCTTTTACGTAAAATACCCTCATGATCATAATGGAGATCATTAGTGATATGTTCAGAAGACAAAAGAGGGCAGAAGAACAAGGTGGAAAAGAGATACGAGAGCCAAGGAGGAGAAAGTAGCAACTCCCTAGGCATGTTAATCCAATGATGTAAGTGACTAGGATGTTCATTCATCATCAGCAGTGCCTGTGTGAGAAAACTCAGCACTCTTCATATTGGCCTCATTCATTGTCCCACCCCTGATTCTGATGATTTCGGAGAAAAATAAAAGCAATTTATTTTGTCAGTTTGGAGTTAGCTGATTTGTATAAACAATATAATTGCATTATTCCCACAAACAAGAGGTTCTTTCGGAAAATGAATGACAAGCAAATGTTCTACACAATCATGAATATTCGCAAGGGGATACAATAGGAAACGTCTTTACATGGAAACCAAGTTAGCTGAATACTTTGGCTTACACTGTGAACAATTTCTTTAAAAACAAGCCTATTTTCACCCTAATCTTCGTATATAATTTCTACTAATAAATGTTTCTTATGCTTTACATCTATGTGGAAAAATTGCCTCCTACACAAGCCTCACCTTCCATCAAGGTCTAAACTTCTTCCCACCAATGTTGTCATTATACTTGGGATTCCAGCTGCCTTGGGTTATGAGGATTTCATGCAAATATGAACCAAAGGGAGCAACACATAAAATACTGCCATTTTTTTCTTCCCATTTCCCCGAGTTAAATAACAGTTTATTCTGCAGGCTTTCAAATCACTCCCACAAAATTGGCAATCCAATACAATCGACACATTCATGCTAATCCACCCAGAAGTAAATACACTGTGGTGAAACTGTGACATTTGCAAAGACCACAGCTCCCCAATTACTGAAGAATTAACTAGGGATATAATGAGGAGGGTCAAGTGGGATTCAGGGTGGAGGGAAGCCAGCTTGCCATTCTGTGTCTAATCCTCAAACGGAACCTTCCTATACATTTAAGAACTTAAAAGAGAAGAGTGGCTAACTTCTACATTCGCTGTAAATAAAAATACTGCACCACATTTTCTTGGTTTCCTAAGAACCTGACAAAATGCCCCAAAGCGTGCTGGCTTAGCGATTTTTCTGGATTTAGCCAACACTAGGACATGCTTGAACCCTTGCGGGAATGTTTGTGTCATGAAACCACAGTCCATTGGGTCCAAGATTTGTTGGCTGTTCATGAAAAGTAAGGGGGATTTAGCATTTTAGCCCATTTGGCTTTTCTTGGGTCCTGGAAATGGAGGTCAGCAGACCTAGAGTTGAGTCCCAGCTTTACTCCAGTACTAATAATGGCATGAGGAAGAACCAATTTGTTCAGTACTCTACAAATTACTGGAGTTTTTATGTGCATTTTAGCCTCACAGTGACCCTGTGAGGCAACAAAGACACTTGCTAAAGTCAGTCCTGTTTTATAGATGAGGAAGCCGAGGTTCAAGAAGGTTGTTAGTTGCCTGTTATCTTGTAGCAACCACTTTAAGCTTGTAGCAAACAAGCCAAGGCAGAGGTTCAGAGATGGTAGGTGCTTCACCTGGCATCACACAGCAAGCCTGATGATGGAAAGGGCATAATTAGTCTGGAATTTCCAGCTCATTGCTTAGGTCACTGGACCATGCTGTCTCCATGCGTCCAGCCTGGCCTGGGAGGTGAGCCACCTCACATTTCATCCCTTAGGCCAGGAAACCATTTCTGTGCCCTGATTGGATGAACGTGAGCACAACTACCACAGACAGGTAGTCAAGAGGAGAAATCAAATGCTAATGATTGTCTCTGCTGTTACAAGAGCAACTCCCGTCCCTATAAATGGATAGCTTGGATAGACCACTCCGCAGTCATAATAAATAAAGACTTGCCACCACTTTAATCTCTGATCCCAGTCCACCCACAGGCCTCAGGAAAATGCCTGACTGAGCAGAGAGCATCACAGATTTCAGCCTGTGTCCGATCAGGAGGGGAAGAATATTCTGGAGGCGTGGGCCCTGTGGGAGAAGGCCCAGTCTGCTCTTAGATTGCACACAGGCAGCCTGGAGTTAGGACTTTGCTTTGCCAAGAGAGCTTTGGACCTCCAAACACCACAGTGGAGACTCAAGAGGAACATTTTTCCCTCTTTCACTGAACACTCAAATGTAATGTAACAAATTTTATTGAGCAAATACTGAGTGGAGAACCAAATCCAAATACCTAACAAGTGGTGCAAAACTTCATGTGCCGAACCTTCTTCTCCTAAGATATGAAATTCAGTTAAAATTTTAAATTAAAGCGGGAAAAGAAATCTGTTTTTTGAAGACAGGTAGAAAAGAGAATGAAAACATTATTAAAAATAAAACAGTTATTGATGTTATATTTGTTAAAAGCACCATTTACACATTCGAATTCACTTGGTTTAGAAAGAAAGGATGCATTTTGTTTGTTTATAAAATTGTCAAATCCCAAAGTGAAAAAAACCAGAAGGATATGGGACAAAGGCCCCCATATCTCAGAAAAGTCTTCAGGAATAAGTATCTTTTTCTGTTTTATTTTGCTATTTTATTCAATAACTTGATTTATTAATATATTTAATTTTTTGTAGTTTTCAATTAATTGTAACAAAGATCATTGTAAAAAATATGATTGCTAGCAAAAAACCCCCAAAATCCAAAAAGATCCCCAAACTAGGAAGCTCTGGATATAAAATCTATATAGAATTTAGACTCCCTCCCCAAATCCATGCAATTAAAACCACCGCGTTATTTAGTTTCTAGCATTTTATATTTAATTTTACTCTAATAATTATTTATCTAATGACTCCATAATTTCTATGATGTTTTCCCCTACCAAATTCACATTTATGTGGCTGGAAGAACCTATTATCTTTAGTTGCCTTTGGGGAGATGTCTGCACTTCTTGTTGCTTTTAAACCTCCAATCTCTCCATCAGAGAGGAGCTCATTGGGGATGCCTTATACTTAAGTTTCTTGGGCAAATTCACACATGTCTTGCACAGGAGCTTCCTCAGATTTCCTTTTGGGGTTGTGTAAATATGTGGGAGGAGGAAAGAAGAGCAGCTGGAACTCCATATTAGGATAACTAAACTCATTAAGTTTCTGCTGCTCATTAATGAGCAATGTCTAATATTTGACGTGGCTGCCAGTAGATATAAGAAATAGGGATTTTTTTTTAGAAAGGAAAGATAAAATAATTTTAAAAATAAAAGATAACATAAGAAAACCAAAGCTTTCATTTTACTGAATTAAACTTTGAATCAAGTGCATGTGTATTTTCTCCCTCTCTGTGTCTGCTTACTTTTCAATCAATTTTGAGTAAACATTTACTGAGCCCCTATTATGCGTTAGGCCCAAAGGTTTGTACTGGGAATTCAGAAATGAATGAAACAATCTTTTCTTTCATCCAGCTCAAAGTTAGCAGAAGAAGCAAAAACATAGTCCCCACAGTGCCTAAAAGATTGCTCTTACGCAAAGCAATAATAGTAATAACGAGAAAAATAACAAAACGTTTAACAAAATTTTATTTAACATTCTGTATGTGTCCTTTCATTTAATCCCCACAACAGCTCTTGGAGAGGAATACTATAACCCATTTTACAGAATAGAAACTGAAGCATAGAGAGGATAATAACTTGTCCAAAGTCACAAAGCTAGTAAGTGGCAGAATCAGATTTCAAATCCAAGTCTGCCTGAAGCCAGAATCTATACTTTTTAACACCCTTCCTAGGTGATTTTGATCTAAAGCTCACGTGCTTTGGAACTACACATGGGCATTGTTTTGAATTTCATACATTTCACCTGTCCAAGGTTCTTAATACAGTAAGAGAAGGGAGAGCCCCATGAGAAGACTTCATGATGATGGAGGGGTCATGGGAGGATGCCTCAAGAAATAAGGTCAACATTTTGATATTCCCATCTTTTATTCCTTATCAGAAAGATAAGGAATAAAGCCTCCTTTTGGTAGGCTTTAAAACAATAAAGTGTGGCAATATGGAGATGCATATGCTATTAGCCAGGCATGGCAGTGCACAACTTTAATCCCAGCTACTCAGGAGGCTGAGGCAGGAGAATCGCTTGAACCCAGGAGGCAGAGGTTGCAGTGAGCAGAGATCACACCACTGCACTCCAGCCTGGGTGACAGAGTGAGACACCATCTCAAAAAATAAATAAAGAAAGAAAGAAAAAGAAAAAAGCCAGAACACAAAATGGTACGACTGCTGTAATTGTAATTCAACGGTGTAATAGTATATCTGTATATGGACTGGGAACATCTAAACAAATGAAAACATAATGAGCTACAGTGGTGGGATTATAGGTAGTTTAAACAAATAAGTCCTTAAGATATTGATTTTCACTACTAATGTCAAAATGTTTGTGCAATGAATTTTTAAAAAGCAACCAAATTGTTTACCAGTAGATGGGAGCAGCCCACCGGTCTCTTGCTTTAGGCGGCACATTCTCTTGCTGTTCATTTGCATCCCTGACCTGGAAGCCAATACAGTGTAAGCACACGTGTCCTCACAGGGGTATCCAAGCTTGTATGTGCATCACTGGTGAGACAGCTGCTGGAACTAGTGGACCATGGGAGGAGCAGCTTCTGGGCTACAGGTAACTGTCCAAAGCAGGGCCACTGGAACATTGAAGCCTCAAAAAAGAAGATGAAATTTCAGGACAGGCAGAGGTAGGGAAGGCAGCAGAAGCCTGTATTTGATTTGTTTCTATAAACATTGCCCACTATATAGGCCACATGGTTCTAATGATTGTACAAGAAATGCCTGTTAAAGAGAACTGGTACTTCTTGCTCCAGACCCATGCATTTGCCACCTGAAATATTCATAACCATGACAGTGATATTAATAACAATTAATTGTACAGTATCTGGGCCAGGCATTTCTTACACATTATTTCAATTATGTCCTAAGGTACATATTCTCACCCCAATTCCACAGATGTAGAAATGGTCTTTGAGAGTTTAAGCAACTTATCCAAGGTCAAGTAGGGATTAAATGGAGATCTTGGGATGGCTTGATAGTCCCAAAGTTCATGCTCTCTGACACTGGCTGTGGTTGGTTACAGCCTCTCCAAGTATCTGACGAAAGACTGTAAGATCTTAGAAGAGAGGGAGCTCCAAAGAAGGGTGGTGGGGTACAAGGAAGATGAGAAGGCATGAATGAAAGTGAAGAGGGAGAGCCAGCCTGTCGAAGGGGAAAGGCAGAAGGAGGGAACACAACATAAACAGTGTGTGTTGGTGCGGGGTGGTGTTGGCTAAGCAGGCATGGCAGTATCTTGGGTAGAGGCTTGAAAACCTGGCCAGAGAATTTGAATGTGAAACTTGTTTTGAATATGAGATTAAACTTTCTGAAATCATTGGATCATTGAAATCACTGGAGGACGCTAGAAATTGTATGTTGGTGGGAAAAATAAATTCCCAGTGTGTTATGGTATGGCTATACCATAAGTGCTGAGAAAAGAGACTACTTCAAGATCTGTTTATAACCCTGGGTCCCCAGATTCCTCTACTGTTTCAATTGCTCCCTTCAGGTCTTAATGCTACTACATATGCCCAAGAACTCCCCTTGGGAAGGAGTTCAAAGATCTCAAGTATAGGACCTCATGTTGGTTAAGTCTATAAAAAGAAACAGAAAATAAAGCCATTTAATAGGCAATTGTTGTACACCTACAATGTGAAACATGGTTCTAGGCAAGGTTGAGAAAAAGACATCATATACAGAAAACGTACCTAATGGTGTTGGGACATGTCGATATATGATGTCATAGTCACACGATTAAATACTTTCTGTTGATATAAATTAACATGAAGAGTGGCCCATGTGGTGAGGCAGAATGAAGAAATGTCAAAAGAGTATCTAGAGGCCAGGCGCAGTGGCTCATGCCTGTAATTTCAGCACTTTGGGAGTCCGAGGCAGGTGGATTGCTTGAACCCAGGAGTTGAAGACCAGCTTGCGCAACATGGCAAAGCTCTGTCTCTACAAAAGATCCAAAAATTAGCCGGGCGTGTTGGTGTGCACCTGTAGTCCCAGCTACACAGGAGGCTGAGGTGGGAGGATCACCTGAGCCCGGGAGGTTGAGGCTGTAGTGAGCCATGAGAGTGCCACTGCACTCCAGCCTGGGTGACAGAGTGAGAACCTGTCTCCAAAAAAAAAAAAAAGTGTCTAGAGAAAGGGCACTGGCCAGGCGGATCTGTTTAAGTTAGGATTAATGGGAAAAAATGCATGGAATTCTTTGACCTCTGTGAACTGGAAGTTCTCTTTGTTTTACAGGGGGTAAAAAATGACAAAGGTGAGAAGGTGGTGATGAATATGATCATGGTGAAGAAGATGATGGTACTCATGATGCCTGGGAGATAATGGTTCTGACCAGTAACTGCTCTTTTTGCTGAAGCATGAAGGCCTGGAAACGCATGGTATCTGAAGGACCTTCAGCTGACTGCAAACCAATATTTCATTTGCTACAAATCTTTTTTTTTGTGTTAATAAACTTTGGCTAGTAGGATTCCTTAGGGCAGGGAGTATATATCCTGGAAAGAAATATTGAAAAATTAGAGAAACATTCTTATTGCTAATGACTGGGTCAACTGAGAGTGGGTATTATGCCTCATTTCTGTTTGTTATTAGGCACAACATGTTTTATTCCTTAGTGTAGAAAATATGAGCTTTTGATATCACTGCTTAGTATAATTGACTCTTCTGAGCCCTGTTTGAACTTAGTGATTCATCATTTTTCAAATTAGTAGGGACACAGTTAGGGTAATCTGAAGCTGTAATCAGTAAAACCTTCCAAATGCCTTCCACGATAATGGATTAGGCTGTCATTTGTAGTATCTCTTATATCTGTGATCGTCTGAGTTTAGGATGCCAATTTAAACTCATTAGTTTAACTTTTAAGACATTTCTCCTTGCTTCTGACAGCCATAGGAAGCATGTCCATTTAATGTGTGCTGCCTTATTTGTTGAATTTGGCAAAAGTGACCCCCCCTTATGAAAGACAAGATACTCAAGTGTCCGGCGCTTACAGGGCCATCCATCTTCTTTGGCCCTTCCACCCACTGGGGCTGGGCCACAGGCACCCACCGTTCAGGCCCCTTCTCTGCTTTCTCTTTGTCATTATGCTGTTGTCAATTCTGCCGTTTATTCAGTGATTAATCATCATTTGGAAGCTTCTGCTGGGAGCCCACAGAAAGGAGAGTATTCCTGCAGGTGGTTTCCCTCTGATTAGTCAAAAGTGATAATGACTTGCTGCTGGGGCTTTGTCATAAGGAAAGGAAGATGGTGAATTCTTTTTCTTTTGTGGGAATGCAATTGCATTTTATAAACCTGGGAAATAAACGTAATTGTAAGAAGAACATTAGAATGGGTCTTTTAAAAGTATTCCCTAGAGATACTGTTTTCAGTTAAAGCACATTTGGAGTCACAACTTGCTTACACTATTACCTCAATTTCTTTTTAAAATTTAGGGAATTAAGATGCACATTCATGTCAACTTAACTGCCTAAAAATAAATCCCTGGAAGATGAGATACCTGATGGTTTATCAGTGCTTGCTGCTCACCAAAGTAATATATTCAATATTTTTACCTTTGACAGCTACAAAGATGGATAATGTTGATATTTAACTTGGTGCAGTATTCCTATTTTATATTATTTACTTAGAAAAAAAATCCTCTGACAATGAAGGTTTCAGTTATATGGTTTAAAGATGACTGCTTCCATGGAAAAAAAAAAAAAAAGCATGTGGAAGGATGGGCAGCCTAGCAGACTTCCAGGGTGGGGTAGAAGGTGAAGGTGCTTTGTTCATGGTGATGAAATGTTACCAGAGGAGGAAGTAAGTGAATCTTTGGGTGATGGAGGAAAGAAAGAGGACTGGGGAGGGTGGGGAGGAGCAAAGCATACTTGCCAGCTGACTTCCAGCCCAACCAGTCTCCCCACTGATGAGCATGTATAAGATACCTAGGAAAGCAGGCAGGGTTTCTTTCTGTAAATCTTTCTGTGGAAAGTGAGAAAAAATCTGAGTATGAGTGTACATGAACCCTCCCTTTCTTTTCCTTTTCTTTTACTTCTCAGTTGATCAGTGTGCAAAGGGTGAAGGGACTCAGAGATAATTCATTTCAGTCTTTTCCTATGGGCAAAATCAGAGATCCTGGGTACCCGAAACCTGCTCTGTGGATACATTCATTATTTTCATTTTCTCCTAATTGGGAGTTTCTCTCATCTGATAGGTGTACTAACCCCACTTTTGGGTGTAAGAGGTTGATGCCAGCTTGAGTGCCATCCATTCCATGTAGAGGCTTGCTTTTGAATGGGCGTCTAGGCCTAGAGCAATGGTTCTCAAAGTGTGGTCTCTGGATCAGTAGTATTAGCATCACCTGGAAACTTGTGAGAAATGCATGTTCTTGGGCCCTCCTATAGACCGCCAGAAACTCTGGAGGGTGAGATCCAGCAATCTAGTTTAACAAGCCCTCTAGGTGATTCTGATTACAGTAAAGTTTGAAAATCACTGACCTAAATTGACCAAGCTATGACCCAGTAGTATTGAGGCATTTATCAGTCAATTGAGGTAGAAAGGCAGTATGGAGAACAGGGCTTCTTGAGCCTCTCATCATTCTTCCCAGGAGACCACCTACTCCACTTGTAACTAAAGCCACCTCACCCATGGAACCCAAGAGCAAATGCAAGAGCAAAAACAGCCTTAAGAATGTAATTAATCTAAGAATTTCAGCTCAGGACAACTTGAAAACTGGGGCAGATGTGGTTTACCCTTCCTTTTTCTAGAGCACAGTTTAGGCTTTCCAGTTATCCTTCTGGAGTTGAACCATTGCCCTTTGGTAGATGATTCTCCAAGGTCTGGGTGAGGGAGAAAGGACCCTATTATTTTAAGATCTGGTCAGTAAATCATGCTTATAAACAGCAAAAGGATATAGGAAAATTCTCAGTGGTTAGCAAACTCTCTCTCTAACCCAGCTTGTTTCAGTAGTGGAACCAAAGAATATATGATGGAAGAAAATGAGATCTTCAGAAAGTCCTTTGAATGTTCCTACACATTCAAAGTTGTGGTCAGAACGTAGTAGTAGGATCCTTGGTAGATTCCTATTGAATTGAAGGCCTTCTTAATCTTATCTCAAGAGCCTGTTTGTAACTCTTTATTCATCCATTTATCTCAACCTTCTTGAACCTAATTTTATTTTTGGTTTATATAGGCTCTTGCAGTAACAAGTTCCAGATGAGGTAATGAATTAACTACCCACAGTGTAAAAGAATGTTTGCCTTTACTTATCCTAAAACGACCTCTTCCAAGTTTCAAGTATGCTTATCTGAAATCTTAACTCTTGGGTTTGGGTGTTGATGCTTCCGACCTTGTCTGAGATAGTCTCTTGGTAATTGTGCAAAGATGAGTCAGTAGCATTGATCAGTACTGCCACACCACAATAGGGAGGTAGCTCTCCAGGAGAAGAATTCAGCTGACTCAATGCCAGGGCTGGGCTAACCTCTACTAGAATTGGTGGTCCTCTGTTTAGCATGGTTTGAGGAACTCATGAAGACCTCACCACGTTCCTCTTAAAACTCAGTTTCTTTGGGTAACGTATTTCCTTTACCAGTATTTTCTCCCACTAGATTTAACCTTCATGAAGGCTAAAGAACATGTGTCAATCACTTATTAGCCCGTACCACCTGTCATAGAGCCTGAAATAATAGGCTTGCCATAACTTTCTGTGTATGCCTATATACATAATCTCAGAGAGGGATAACAAGTTATTCACTCACACCTTATTATGAATAGGATGTGAGAGTGAATTTGTCTCTACATTTGGGAACAAATGACCGAGGCACGCTCCTTGCCCTTGTGAAAGTTGAATCTAGTTGGAAAAAACACTTGTAAAGACATTGTTTTACCCCCAAAAACGAGCTTCCAATGGCAGAGATTTAGGCATTTGTTGATCTGGCCAATAGATCTGGCCAGACAGGGGTAACCTTCCTCATTTCTCTGTGTTGTATGTAGGAAGGACCCTGTCTGACAGGAATAGTTTTTTCCATTCACTGAACCAAGAAGACCAGGGTAGCATGAGTATTCTAGTGACTGGGAATACAAGAATAGGATATGTTGAAATAATAGCTAACATTTATTGAGCATTTACTATGGATCAGGAACTCTTTAATACACTTAATATTTATCAGCTCAGCTCATTTGATTCCTTCCTTCCTTCCTTCCTTTCTTCCTTCCTTCCTTCCCTCCCTCCCTCCCTCCCTCCCTCCTTCCTTCCTTCCTTCCTCTCTGTCTCTCTCTATCGTCAGCAGTATCTCACTCTGTTGCCCAGACTGGAGTGCAGTGGCACCATCTTGGCTCACTGCAGCCTCAACCTCCTGGGCTCAGTTGATCCTCTCACTTTAGCATCCTGAGTAGCTGGGACTACAGGCACATGCCATTCCACCTAGCTATTTTTAATTTTTTTTTTTTTTTTTTTTTTTTTTTTTTTTTTTTTTTTTTGTAGAGATGGGATTTTGCCGTGTTGCCCAGGCTGGTCTTGAACTCCTGGGCTCAAGTGATTCTCCCGCTTCAGCCTCCCAATGTACTGGGATTACAGGCATGAGCCACCACGCTCGGTCTGATTTTTTTTTTTTTTTTTTTTTTTTAAGGCGGAGTCTTGCTCTTTGGCCCAGGCGGGACTGCAGTGGCGCTATCTCGGCTCACTGCAAGCTCTGCCTCCCGGGTTCACGCCATTCTCCTGACTCAGCCTCCAGAGTAGCTGGGACTACAGGCGTCCGCCACCGCACCCGGCTAACTGTTTTTGTATTTTTAGTAGAGACGGGGTTTCACCGTGTTAGCCAGGATGGTCTCGATCTCCTGACCTCGTGATCCACCCGCCTAGGCCTCCCAGTGTGCTGGGATTCCAGGCGTGAGCCACCACACCCGGCCATGATTCTTATGTAATAACTCTATAATGTAGGCACTCTTAGTATCTGCATTTCACAAAAGGGAAAGCCAAGGAACAGAAGGGTTAAGTCACCTGCCAAAAAGACCTAGCTAATAAGTAGGAGAGCTCGAATTCAAACGCAGGCAAATCTGATTTGTAAGAGGAAAAGGGGACACAAAAAGGCAAAATCAGGGTTGCAGACAAACTCCTTCTTCTGTTTCACCATTTTTGGTCAAGGAAGAACCCAATAGGACATGTAGCACTGCTCTAGGGAAGCAAGATTGGGTATTGGTAGGATTCTGGGAGGGAAAGCATTAAATAAATGTTCTATGAGGTCCCCATTTTGTCAGATAAAGGGAGGAAAGGGTTATTTAGAGTTAGATCAGAAGGTTCCTTTCAATTCCTGCAGTGTCCTCTCCTTTCCTGTTCACCTCTCCCTAATAATTTGATCAGGTCTTTGTGGAAAGCACTTAGTTGCTATGGTAATGAGTACACTATAAATATAAAGAGAATAAAGCCAAACAGAATATCGCTCTGTTAATGCAGAGGCTCAGGGAATTAGCCTTGAACATCATGGTTTAATGATGTGCCACTCAGTCATTTTGCTCTAAATCCTATTGAACACATGTGCTAGTTCTGGACCTCATAGTGATGCATTACAAAGATCCAGAGTAAATGCCATCATGTTGCTTTTTAAGCCCAACCTACTTCTTCTCAAGTGCTGTGCACACCATACATGTTCACTGTTACCATTTGTTTTTTTAAAGTGGGACTTAATAGAAATAACTGCTATTCTAACTACTTGATATTATATTTGGTAGTTTAACTCATGAGATTTTAGCATTGAAGGAATATAGATTCATCAAATTTAGAGCATAAAAGGATCCTAGTGATTGCTTGGCCTAGGAGTCTCAGACTCAGATGATTACAAAGTTGAGGCAGATAAGATAAATGAGAGAGGCAGGCTGTACACAAGTCAACTGGGAATGATGGACACTCTGGCATGCCAGAAGTTTGGAATCTTACACTAGCTGCAATGTGTTAGTTTATTTACTTATTTTCCTTCCACCTCAGGATTTAAGGTAATACAAATAAATGCAATAAAAAGTAAACAAATAGGGAATAGGGTTGGGGGGGAAATAAAGATTGGAAAAATAAACTAAGGATAAGGTTGTTGAACATAATGATTATAAAGTTCTGTGCAGTTGCTAGATGCATGCCAAGTTTCTGAGCTTCCTAGCAACCAATGTAAAGAAAGGAACACAAACCAAATATTCAGGAGAGGCAGACTACTTCTGAAGCCTGTGAACTCTTTTCATTAAATGTTATCCTCTTTCCTTTCTCACTTGGTTCTCCTTCCATTTCTCTAATAATTCATCCTGAATTGCTTTTGTGGGCACCTTTCCTTCACTGACCTCTTTGACCCTCTGAATAATCTTCATTCTGGTTTGTTCATCCACTGCTGAGATTCTGACCACCAGCAAGCAAATGTTGAGCACACACTTTCATCCTCCAGTTTGAATCCCTCACCTAACTTCCAGATTTGTATATCCGATTCCAGTGGCCTAGCACTGATCTTGTTGCATATGTCTCTCATGTCATCATATCCCCCAATTAAATTTATCCTCTTCCGTTATCCTACTCCTAGCTCCTTTTACCCTCAGACTGGCTCCTCCTCCTGTTTTCCTTAAGTATTCAGGAGTTGGTTTCACTTCCATCTATCAGCTTTGATTTTCTATTTGCTGAGTTCCATTCCAGGCAGACTTCCCTGTGTGAGAGCCCCTAGCAGCCTCATACCTACCTTAAAAAGCAAGCAAACAAGCAAGCAAGCAAGCAAAGAAGCAAAAATTCCACAAATCTGCTCTACATCCTCCAGTATCTTTCCATTTTTTTCCCCAATAATGATAACATCTTTAACATGGTGATATGATTTGTCTCTGTCCCCACCCAAATCTCATCTTGAATTGTAGCTCCCACCCTGTGGGAGGTAATTGAATCATGGGGGTGGGTCTTTCCCATGCTGTTCTCATAATAGTGAATAAGTCTCATGAGATCTGATGGTATTATAAAGGGGACTTCCCCTACACAAGCTCTCTTGCCTGCCGCCATGTAAGGCGTGACTTTGCTTCTCCTTTGCTTCCACCATGATTGTGAGGCTGCCTCAGCTATGCTGAGTCAATTAAATCTCTTTCTTTTATAAATTATCTAGTCTTGAAAAGAAAAACCCATTTTCTAAGGAGAAATTTAAGCCTGCTGCAGAAATTTGCATAAGTAACAAGAAGCCAAATGATAATTGCCAAGATAATGGGGAAAATGTCTCCAGGGCATGTCATAGGACATGGCAGCCCCTCCCATTATAAGCTTGGCGGCCTAGGAGGCAAAAATGGTTTCATTGGCCATGACCAGGACCTTGCTGCTTTGTGCAGTCTTGGGACTTGGTGCCCTGCATTCCAGCTGTGGCTAAAAGGGGCCAACATAGAACTCAGTTGGTTGCTTCAGAGGGTGCAAGCCTCAAGCCTTGGCGGCTTCCATGTGGTGTTGGGCCTGCAGGTGCACAGAAGTCAAGAATTGAGGTTTGGGAACCTCTGCCTAGATTTCAGAGGATGTATGGAAATGCCTGGATGTCCAAGCAGAGGTGTGCTGCAGGGGCAGAGCCCTCATGAAGAACCTATGCTAGGGCAGTGCAGAAGGGAAATGTGGGGTTGGAGCCACCACCCAGAAGTCCCCACTGGGGCACTGCCTAGTGGAGCTGTCAGAAGAGGGCCACTGTCTTCCAGACCTCAGAATGGCAGATCCACCAACAGCTTACACCATGCACTTGGAAAAGCTGCAGACACTCAACACCAGCCTGTAAAAGCAGCCAGGAGTGGGGCTGTACCCTGCAAAGCCACAGGGGTGGAGCTGCCCAAGACCATGGGAACCCACTTCTTGTATCAGTGGGCCCTGGATGTGAGACATGGAGTCAAAGGAGATTATTTTGGAGCTTTAAGATTTGACTGCCCCACCGGACTTCAGACTTGCATGAGGCCTGTAGCCCCTTTGTTTTGGCCAATTTCTCCCATTTGGAATGGGGGGCATGCTTATGCCCCCATTGTATCTAGGAAGTAACTAACTTGTTTTTTATTTTACAGATTCATAGATGGAAGGAACTTGCCTTGTCTCAGATGAGATTTTAAACTATGAACTTTTGAGTTAATGCTGAAATGAATTAAGACTTTGGGAGACTGTTAGGAAGGCATGATCAGTTTTGAAATGTGAGGACATGAGATTTGGGAGGGGCCAAGGGTGGAATGATGTGGTTTGGCTGTGTCCCCATCCAAATCTTATCTTGAATTGTAGCTCCCATAATTCCCATGTGTTATGGGAGGGGCCCCATGGGAGGTAATTGAATCATGGGGGTGGGTCTTTCCCATGCTATTTTCGTGATAGTAAGTCTCATGAGATCTGATGGTTTTATAAAGAGGAGTTCTCCTATATAAGCTCTCTTGCCTGCCACCATGTAAGAAGTGTCTTTGCTTCTCCTTTGCCTTCTGCCATGATTGTGAGACCTCTCCAGCCATGCTGAACTATGAGTCCATTAAACCTCTTCCTTTTATAAATTACCCAGTCTCAGGTATGTCTTTATTAGCAGCGTGAGAACAGACTAATACACATGGTATATAAGGCCCTACAGAATAGCCTCTTCCTGCTTCACTAACCTCAACCTCATTTTGTTTCCAATGAGGAGTCAGTTGTCAATGTTTTGTCTCCTTTGAAATAATGTGTGTGTGTGTGTGTGTGTGTGTGTGTGTATTTTCCTGGCTGCTTTTGAGATTTTCTTTTTTCTTAGGTTTTTAGCAGTTTTAATATAATATGCTTAAGGTTTTATTTGTTTGTTTTGCTTGTATTTAACCTGCCTGGGTTTTTTTGTTTGTGTTTGTATTTAACCTGCTTGGGGTTCACAGCGTTTTCTGAATCTGTGGTTTTATGCCATGTCAATTCTGAAAAATCCTTAGCTTGCTTCTTCACATTTTTCTTCTACCTCATTCTCACGTTTCTTCTATCTCATTCTCTTTCTCCTCATCTTCTAGGATTTAGTTACACATATGTTACAACTTTCACTCTATTCCAAGTGTCTCATAAACTTTTCTGTATATTCCATCTTTTTTCCTTTCTGTTCTTCATTCCATATATTTTCTACTAACCTATCTTCTCATTGAACTCCTCTTCATCTTTGTCCAATTTTCTTTTGAAGACACCTGATGAGTTTAAATTTCAGCTACTGTATTTTCAGTTATAGAATTTCCATTTTGTCATTTTTTATAGATTCCAGTTCTCTGCTAAAATTCTCCATCTTGACCTCTCCTTCAGTATACACTAACCCCAGTCATTTTGAAGTCCATATGCAATAATACTGATTCTGTATCACTCATAGGTCTATTTCATTGTTTATATTTTTTCTCCCTGTCTCTTGATCCACCTGATAACTTTTGATCAAATACTGAATATCTTTAATGAAAATTCCTCCAGGGAAGATTCTGTTTCTGGCAGGCATTAAGAGTAGGAGTAGCTTGCATTAATCCACTGAGGGATTAAGCTGGTTCTAGGCTTGGTTTCAACCATCAGGAGACCTAGTCAATTTCTCACTCACCCTTATTCTTAGAAAATAGTCCCTCAGGAGTTCAATCTGAAAATCTGAGGAATTTATCAGATGCCCTTCTCCTCAGTATACTTGAACTCATTTTTATCTCCCTAGCATACTAAAACTATTTAATTGCTCATTTAGCTGTCCAGGCTCTTCTATGCTGTTTTCTGCTCAGCCCTTCTGCCTCATAGTCCAGTCAGCTTATGAGTCAGCAAATGCTTTAAGGGAAAAGTGGATCAAACTATCAGTCTCAGCCTTTCTTTTTCTATGCTTCTTTTTAATTTGTGATCTTAGTCCCCTACATGCTGAATGACTTTGTGGCTAGGAACCTCAATTTCTCTTCCCCAGTCCCAGCAGACTGTGAAAATCTCCACTCAGCTTCTCTGCCTCTTTCCTTTTGCTTTTGGCTGGGTTCCTCAGTTTATCTGAGCAAACTGTGTATCAATCAGCAAATGCCTTGATGAAAAAAGAAAGGTAGAAGTTAGCTTTCTCTCAATGAATGTCTCTTTATTGGGGATATTAGACCCTCAAGTCCTAGCTGTCTTTATAGCTATCCAAAGCCTTCAAACATTGTGTGTGTGTGTGTGTTTGTGTGTGTGTGTGTGTGTGCGCGCGCATGCCTGTGCACATTATCCAGCTTTTCTAGTTTTTCTTAGCAACAGGGTTTGTCTGCTTAGTTGATCTTTGTTTATGAAGAAGTATCCTAAAAGTCAAAGAATGCAAATAGATTCATTCAACAACAGCATTAATTATATAACAAGCACTTACTATCACCCTGAAAAAGTATTAATTTCTTGGGGTCCTTGTGAGAATAAATATGTTTTATAATTATGGCACTGCTGCACATACTTTTAGGAGGACTTTTTTGGGGGATAAAAGTCTCATCACTAATTAACTAATTAATTAACTAACTTCACCAACTAACATCTATTGAGCACTTTTTGTGTGCTGGAGTGTCTAAGAATTTTACATGTACTATTTCATTTATATTTTACAACAACTTTAAGAGATGGATTCTTTTATTTATTTCAGTTTTTCAGTTGAGAAAATTAAGGCAGAGACATTAAGTGATTTGCCTAAGATTACTCACTGTATCACTTATGTGTCTATTTTATTGTTTATATATTTCTTTCTCCCTTGGACCTTCCTCTGTATGCACCTGATAACTTTTGTAAGTAAATGCTGAAGCCAGAGTTTTAGCCCAGAAAATCTAAATCCAGAGTCACTATTTCTAATCAGTAAATTACTTGTCTTTTCCTAACCATGAAATTATTATCTCCTCAGTGGTGGGAAAAGCAAATGAGGAGTTCTAAAAGTATTTTGCATAATGACGATGCCTTAGGAATAAGTTGATAAGCCTAGCATAGGAGTCATCTTGTTTAGATGCGTAAACTCAGTTATGTTGTTAGAAGGCAGCCAAGGTCTTTATAAGGTAATTTTTTTATGGTAACAGATATATACAGCTAAAAACCTATAATACTTCTACTTAAGGATTAATATGTGGTGAATTTGCTAGATAGAATCAAATTTATACTTCTATTATCTGTCAAAAAATAAAGTCATTTAGACTTAACATCTAGGTCTTCTTGGTTTATTAAGATCATAACTTTGAGAAGAGATACTTACTTTAATTTTTCAAATACATATGATTCACATAATTTTTATCCATTTCTTAGTAAGCCATTTCCTAGTCAGAATTATTTTAAAATTACAATTACTTTCTCAAGATGGCACAGTCTTTTTAAAGCTGTTTTCCTTCTTCTGAACAAATCAAAACATTGTGACTAAATCTTCTAATAGTAGTTGTTAATAAGTTTAGTCTTTAGCATGATTTAAGCACCCAGTTCGGTCTTAGGTACTAAGACCACATATCTTGGATTTTCTAGAACCATTTTGGTTTCAAATATTGTAGTCCATTGTCTCCATAAACAACAACCATATTTTCTAATTTGGGATTCAGAAAATCTGGTGACCACACTCAAGCTTTTTTTCCATCTACTTTCAGTAGAAGACTTTTCTCTACAAGAAATCTACCCGGTTCTCTTTTGGCTAAGTATCTAAAAAGGCACTATATTTATTGTTAAGTATTTGACATATTAAGAATTATAATTGGTGGAATATTATTTCGCCTTAAGAAAGAAGGAAATCCTGCCATTTGCAACAACTTTGATGAACATGGAGGACAGACAGTATGCTGAGTGATTGCCAGGGGCGGGGGAAGGGGAAAATGAAGAGATGCTGGCCAAAGGGTACAAAGTTTCAGTTTTGTAAGATGAATAAGTTCTGGAAATCTAAAGGACAACACTGTGACTGTAGTTAATACTGTATTGTATACCTGAAATTTGCTGAGAGGGTAGATAGATCGTAAGTGTTCTTTCTCACCACACACAGACACACATACACACACACAAAGAAGATGGAAACTATGTCAGGTGAGGGATATGTTGATTAGCTTGATCGTGGTGATTATTTCACAATGTATATAAATATTAAATTATCAAGTTGTACATCGTATATATACAATTTTAATTATCAATTATCCTTTAATAAAGCTGAAAAAAGTTATAATTGGCACAAAATCTGAGTTGTTTTTGTTTTTGCTTTTAGCCTCTAAATGGAATTGAGTCTTCATATATTAGAGTAGCTTTGTTTATAGAAATTGTTTCTTCAAGGAAACAAATAAATTGGTCCCTCTTTCTTTTATTATTTTTCTTTGGGGCGGGGTCTTGCTCTATCACCCAGGCTGGAGTGCAGTGGCACAATCTCAGCTCATTGCAACTTCCACTTCCTGGGCTCAAATGATTCTCCCACCTCAGACTCCCAAGTAGCTGGGATTGCAGGCGCGTGCCACCATGCCCGGCTAATTTTTGTATTTTAGTAGAGACAGGGTTTCACCATGTTGGCTATGCTGGTCTTGAACTCCTGACCTCAAGTGATCCACCCACCTCAGCCTCCGAAAGTGCTGGGATTATAGGCATGAGCCACCACACCCGGCCCATCTTTCTTTCATTCTTACAGTTCAGATAAACATAAGGTTTGTGTTTCTCCCAGGATAGAATTAATTATTGTATTAGTTATCTATTGTTATATAACAAATTACCCAAAAACCTCGTGTCTTAAAACAACAACAAATATTTATTATTGTACAGTTTCTGTTGGTCAGTAATTTGGAAGTGGCTTAACTGGATGGTTCTGACTCAGAGTTTCTCACTCATGTTGTTAGGATTGAGATGTTGGCCAGATTACCAGTTATCTGAAGGCTTGACTGGGGTCAGAGGATTCAATTCTAAGATGGCAAACACTGGCAAGCCAGTACTGTCTGTCTGTCGGCAAGAGATTTAATTCCTTACCAAGTGGACCTCTTAATAAGGCCACTAGAGTGTCCTCATGATGTGGTGACTGGTTTCTCTCAATAGAGTGATCCAAAAGAGATGAAGGCAGGAGCTGAAATGACTTTGACGGATATAGCCTTAGAAGTCACAACATTTCTTTCTAAAATATCTAATTAGGTGTACAGGTCAGAGCTATTCACTGTGGGAGAGAACTATAAGGGCATGAACGCTAAGGGGTGAGAATCATTGGGAGCATTATGGAGGCTGGCTTCCACAGTTATTCACTCGACAGTTGTTAATGGAGTATTTACTTGTCAGTGTGAAAGATAAGAAAAAATACCATGTGTGGTCCCATTTGCATAGTCCTTACAGTCTAGGAAAAAAACACTAACAGTAAAAGACAATGCATGTTCAATAAATAATGGTCATTTCAAGTGACAATATCTGTCAAGAGGCGATGCTACATTGAAATAGCCAGTGAAGGCTTTTAGAGAAGGTGTGATGGCTGCTGTTGGAAGGGTGGGTAAGGAATCGGAAAAAAGAAAGCCCTGGTTCTTTCTACTTCCCTCACTGAGCCACTGTCCATTCCTAAAACAAAGTACCAAACTCTATCAGGTGAAGTTCTTTGGTTGCAAGCAAAGATGGTTACTTGAGCCAACTCAAGAAAGAGAACACGTGTTATCAGGAAAATGCCAGGGTTCCTTACAGAAGCCAAGGACAGATAAATAACAAGGTCTATAAAAGCAAGTGGTCAAAACAGCCCTAGAGATTATGGCAGCAGGAATACACAGCCAAGTTCTCTAGGATGCTACACTGAATGAATCTGCTTCATTGACCTTCCTTTTGAGTGCCGAGAGAGAGAGATTGATTGGTCCAGCTTGTGTCATGTGGGTACTCCGGTGGAGGAGGTGTGAGTTCCCATGATTAGCACCCTCTTGGAATCACAAGGAGTGGGGAAGGGCTGATCCTCCCAAGAGAGGAAGACTAGATGGATACCAGACCTCATTTTAAACCCTAATAGCTCTCTATTAAAAAAAAATTGGCTTTGCATTTTTATAAAAATGGGAGTCCATTGAGCCTTAAACACTATCATATATATATATATATATATATATATATATATGGAAGGAAGCACCTTCCAAAGCTATGAGTTGTAAATATTCTATATGAAACATATATATACACACATATATACATATATATACACACATATATATACACATATATACATATATACACATATATATACATATATATACACATATATACATATATATGTGTATATATATATAATGTTGATTGTGCTGTTGGGAGCGATGCCACATTTCAGAGGAAAAATGGCAGAGCCATTGCTTTAGGCATTGTATTTTTATTTTATTTTTCCAGAAAGACAACCCATTCATTTTGGGTATTTTGTGTATTGGGATTTCTAGTTAGTTTGCCTGAGATTTTCCAAAATGCTGTCCTCTGGACACGACCAGTTATCCTTTCCTGCTCAGAAGCAATAAGCCATCTAAAATCTCCCAATAGCACTCTGTTTTGTCCTTCATGGTACTTGTCATGGTTTATAATTATTATTATTATTATTTTTTTTAAATTTATTTATTTTTATTGATCATTCTTGGGTGTTTCTCACAGAGGGGGATTTGGCAGGGTCATAGGACAATAGTGGAGGGAGGGTCAGCAGATAAACAAGTGAACAAAGGTCTCTGGTTTTCCTATGCAGAGGACCCTGCGGCCTTCCGTAGTGTTTGTGTCCCTGGGTACTTGAGATTAGGGAGTGGTGATGACTCTCAACGAGCATGCTGCCTTCAAGCATCTGTTTAACAAAGCACATCTTGCACCACCCTTAATCCATTTAACCCTGAGTGGACACAGCACATGTTTCAGAGAGCACAGAGTTGGGGGTAAGGTCACCGATCAACAGGATCACAAGGCAGAAGAATTTTTCCTAGTACAGAACAAAATGAAAAGTCTCCCGTGTCTACCTCCCTCTACACAGACATGGCAACCATCCGATCTCTCAATCCCCCCCCCGCCCTTCCCCCCCCTCTATTCCACAAAACCGCCATTGTCATCATGGCCCATTCCCAATGAGCTGCCGGGTACACCTCCCAGACGGGGCGGTGGCCGGGCAGAGGGGCTCCTCACTTCCCAGTAGGGGCGGCCGGGCAGAGGCGCCCCTCATCTCCCGGACCGGGCGGTTGGCCAGGCGGCTGGCCGGGCGGGGGGCTGACCCCCCCACCTCCCTCCTGGACGGGGTGGCTGGCCTGGTGGGGGCTGACCCCCACCTCCCTCCTGGATGGGGTGGCTGCCGGGCAGAGACGCTCCTCACTTCCCAGACGGGGTGGCTGCCGGGGCGGAGGGGCTCCTCACTTCTCATATGGGGTGGTTGCCAGGCGGAGGGTCTCCTCACTTCTCAGACGGGGCGGCTGGGCAGAGACGCTCCTCACCTCCCAGACGGGGTCGCGGCCGGGTAGAGGTGCTCCTCACTTCCCAGACGGGGCGGCGGGGCAGAGGCGCTCCCCACATCTCAGACGATGGGCGGCTGGGCAGAGACGCTCCTCAATTCCTAGATGGGATGGTGGCCGGGAAGAGGCGCTCCTCACTTCCTAGATGGGATGGCGGCCGGGCAGAGACGCTCCTCACTTTCCAGACTGGGTAGCCAGGCAGAGGGGCTCCTCGCGTCCCAGATGATGGGTGGCCAGGCAGAGACGCTCCTCACTTCCCAGACGGGGTGGCGGCCGGGCAGAGGCTGCAATCTCGGCACTTTGGGAGGCCAAGGCAGGCGGCATGCTTCGCCGGGTGGTCAGAGCTATTCGCCCATAGTCCGTAGCCCAGAGCCGGGGCTGCTCGGCTCTCCGTCCCGGGGGGGCCGGGGCCGGGCTGGAGGCGTGCGAGCCTCTCACCGCCGCCTCCCAGCGCAGCCAGCCAAGCCGCCGCCGCCGCCGCCGCCTCCCTCCATGGCTGCGGCGCCGCCACCTGTCCCGCGGGTCGATCCAGCTGGTGGTGCGGTTCGTGTCCGCTCGGCGCTTGCTCCGCGCTCGCTCGCTCGCTCGCGCTCCCCGGCGCCGGCTGCGGAGGGATATAATTATTATTAATGATTACTTACAATAAATAATCTATTTAGTCATTTGAAGCATCTGTTCCCATCACTAAACCAAAATATTTACTAGAACTTGACTGGCTACAGTGGCTCATTCCTGTAATCCTAGTACTTTGGGAGGCTGAGGTTGGAGGATCATTTGAGCCCAGGAGTTCGAGACCAGCCAGCATAGTGAGACCTCATCTCTATAAAAAGTTAAAAAGTTAGCTAGTCATAGTGGTAAGTGCCTGTAGTCCTAGTTACTCGGGAGGCTGAGGCAGGCGAATTGCTTAAGCCCAGGAGTTTGAAGTTACAGTGAGCTATGACTGCTCTGTTGCACAATAGCCTGGATGACAGAGTGGGATGCTGTCTCTCAAAAACAAACAAACAAACAAAAAAAGAAAGAAAAGAAACAAAAAAAAAAAACTAAAAAAGTAAAAAAGGAAGAATAAAAACATTTACTAGAACTTACTGTAAAGCAAAGTTTCTCAACCTCATCACTATTGAAATTTTGGACTGGATAATTCTTTGTTATAGGGGGTTATCCTGTGCATTCATCAGCATTGCAGAATGTTTAGCAGCATCCTTGTCCTCTTCTCACTAGAGGCCAGTAATATTCCTCAGCTGTGACAACTAAAAAGAGTGTCCAGATATTCTCTTGGGGGAAAATCATCCCTAGTTGAGAACCACTGGTGTAAAGGAATGCATGCATGCATGAATGAATGAATTGATGAGTGAATGAATGAATGAGTAAATGATGAACAGCCTCATTAAGAAATGCAACAGTTTTCCGAATCCTTGAATGACATGGAAGTGGTTCTTTTGGTCTATTCATTTATTCTGATTCTCTGTTCACCAGACATTTATTGAGGGCCTGCTATGGGAAGAGGTCAGGGGTGCTGCTTCAGAGCCTGCAATCCTCAGGGGTCCTGTGCTAGGCGTTACAGGTTAAGCCTGAAGAAAATATGAATTAGCCTCAGCTTATTGTGCTCTGGAAAGGAGGGCAGTTTGAGCAGCACATTTTGGATCAAGCTTACCCTGCCTGCAATACCTCCCTGGTTCTTCCCTGCTTTTCTGCCTCTTAATTATCCTTTACAACTGATTCAGCAGAGAGGGTCCAGAACTGGAGTTCTCTCCCCACACAGCTTTCTTAATGCATCTTACATTGGTCATTTGGTTTTTACATCTACCATATGTTATTGGTGTTTTATAAATCCTTTCAATATGTCTGGATTTCCTAAATAAAGGTCTTGAGGAAGTTTATTAGAGGGGGAAAAAAGTTCTTAGACAAGAATATAGTTCTAATCCTACTTCTGCCATCAGTTTAGCTTTCCGACCCGGGCAGAACGCCTAATTGCTGAGGTTTCATCAATAAAATGGAAATGGTTTTACCTGTTGTGCAGCTACCTTCCAAAGATACTGACAGTGTTAAATAAAATAATGGATAGAAATATGTTTTATACATTCAAAAGCACTATGCAAGTGTAATATACTGGCATTATCAGCATTGAGAATAATAATAACAAACATCTTGAGGCAGAGACTGTATTTTATATGACTTTGTATCTCTAGAACCTGCCACATGGCTACATATCTGTAGTAAACTCCACAAATGATAGTTGGTGATGCTGATGGTGTCTTGTGAAGAGTGGATCTCATTCATTATATAAACTTGTTATCTCTGATTATACAGTAGTCAATATGTAGTTTTAGAGTCAAATTGAATTTCAGATAATCATCCAAGAAGTCTGTATTATTGCTCATGAATATGTATGCTGGCACCTTCCAAAGCTATGAGTTGCAAATATTCTATATGAAACATATTTTAAGGATCTAATGGTATCTTATGAATTTTTATTGAGAACTTTAAAGAATATTTTATTTCATACAGGAACACATTAAATAAGGTAGAAGTTCTGGTAAGATTTCACTCTGAAGTATATTAAGATTAAAAGTAATGTATTTTCAGCACTTGGATAGATTCTTTTCTTTTCTGGTTTTATTCTGAAAGAAAGTGACACATCGTCTAGAATATAGTAAGAGATTCATCTATCTAAAATACTCATTTTTCCCAGCTATTGCTTGAGTTTAAAAATATTTTAACCAATGTATAAATTCAATTGACTAAAATTTGTTATTGCAAAACTCACAGTTGGTTTTGCCTTCCTGATATTGGCCTATTTCTTGGTAATGCTAAAATTGAACACCATAGTAACAAATTTGTTTTACTAAAAATATTGAGATAACACAAATAAGACATTAAGCAAACTGATGCATTAGCTGAGTTGACCTTTCTTGAAAAATAAATACTAAGGAAATATTTTAAGGGAGTTCCTTTTTGTTTTCTCAACTTAGGGTTCACTTCCAGTCAAATATTGCTTTTGTTTAAAAAGAATTAGGTTAATACCTGTTAAATGTGGTAGTAAAGTTTTACTACATGTAATTAAGTTGTAAAACTAAATGGACTTTATGGATATAATCTCCAATATAAGCTTTTATATATTTTAATGAAAAATAACTGACTAGCTCATGGTACTATATACTATACTAGTTACAAAGCTTTGAAAATACTTAGTTTGTTTTTCTAAAATGAGAAATTCACGATGAGGTTTTTTAAAAGTTCTTAAAAAGAATGATGGATGTTGTGTTTAATTAGTATAGCACTAAACTTTTTCTCTAAATAAATTCAGATTCAGAGAACATTTATTGACTGTTTTCTATGGGCCGAATATTGTATTATATTAGCTTCTTCTTCATATATGATCATTTAATCTTCAAACAATCCAACGATGTCATCTTCAGTCGAGAGAAGAAGAATCTAAAGTCTTTGAGTGGAGTAACTGGCCTACAGCTACAAACTTTAAAAAGTTCCAAAGCTGGAATATAAACCCAGATTTTCTTATTGTGAGGTCAGCATTCTCACCAGCACATTTATTCAGGATGCTGTGAAATTAGATGCCGTGAAATTAGATGCCGTCATGGTAGTATTATAACCTTTCCCAAGTCTCATGTGCTAAGAACTATTGACCTCAGGCAGGACCAACAGACATGTCTATAACCTCCAAAGTTTCCCTGAATTTGACAAAACAATGATTACTTATGGTATGCCTATTTGAAAATGTTTATCGGTTACTCTTTTATTTCAATATGGTGGGATGAACTTGAGATTTTTATTGGTTAAAATTGGCGATTTGCTTCTTAAGTTTTCATGCAGAGGACAAATATAATATACTCAGTGGTTAGGTTGAAACCAAAGCCTCACTTCATTCAATGGTTATTTTATTCATCTATACGCTTCTGTTTACAAATGCAAATTCATCAAAAGGCGAATTTAAAGAGGCATTTCCATAAGACTAAACCTACTTTGTGATCAGACAAGAGTGATTTTTTTTTTTTTTTAAGTAACCAGCAGTGCTTTGTTTATTTGTTGGAACTGGCTGAGTCTGGAGTGTAAAATATGCTGGGAGCTCTTAGACAGGGCTAGGGAATGACGGGGGATAGTTAGGACAGAATAATTGGCCAGCTCTAGGGTGATACCACGTTTTAAACCTAGGGGAGCTGGCAAAGTCTCATCCAATTCAATTAGATCCAAGGGATCAGGGCTGCTAACAGAGCTTGGCCAAGGCAAGTCTCAGCATTTAGTGGGTGTCCTAGCGGATTAGTGAGGTTATAATAATAGTAAGTATTACTAATTACTTACCCAACATCCATTCTGTCTGTCTTCCTTAAAAATGATGGTAGAGACCAGGTGTGGTGGCTCACGCCTATAACCCCAACACTTTGGGAGGCTGAGGCAGGAGGATTGCTTGAGCCCAAGAGTTCAAGACCAGCCTGGGCAGCATGGAAAAACCCCAACTCTACAAAAAATAAAAAATTAGCCAAGTGTGGTGGCATGCACCTGTAGCCCCAGTAACTTGGGAGGCTGAGGTGGGTGGATCACTTGAGCCTGGGAGGTCAAAGCTGCAGTGAGTCATGATCATGCCATTGCACTCCAGCCTGGGCAACAGAGAGAGACCCCGGCTCAAAAAACAATGGTGGTAGAAACTGATATTTAGCTACAACGTGCATTTCCCCTTCTTCCAAAAGTAGAATTCCCAAATGTTAGCTGAGTACATGGTCACCTTGAATTTATTTCTCAGCATCCCTTGCAGCTAGGAGCAGCCATGTGATTAAAATATAGTTAATATGTTCAAGCATAGTGACATATGAAACCGTTAGGAAGTATATTTAATATCTCCTGACTTTCTTTCTTCCAGCTATTTGGATTGTACATGTGACAACTGGGCAGGAGCAGCCATTAATGATCATGAAGTGGAAGTCCCATGATAGGATGGTGGAACCATAAGGTAAAAGGAGTCTGAGACCTTGGTAATCATGGAGCCTCCAAACCAACCCTAGGCCACCTACATTAATGTGAACTTAATCCTAATTAATACACAAATGCAACCCTTATATTATTGGGAGTGGCAGTGTATCCAACAATAGAACTGTATTCCCCTGCCCCTCTTGAAGCTGTGCATGGCAATGTGCCTGAGTTCTGGTCATTGAAATAAAGTAGAAATTGTGCAGAATTCTGAAAAGGGTTCTTAAAGGGATATAGCCAGTTGGAGAAAGTCCCTTGTATCTTCTTTGCTGCTTCTTTTCTGCTGTCTGAAATGTGAATGTGATAAGTGGTGCTCCAGCAGCAATTTTGGACCATGAGAGTCCTTGAGGAGTAGAAAGATAGGAGGCTGAGTTCCTTGATGACTTTGTGAATCCAGCTTACCAGTATGGGACCACTTACTTATGAACTTCTTTTACACAAAGAAACAAATCTTTTGGTATTTAAGCCACTTTGTTCTGGGTTTTCTATTAACCTATCTGACAGAGAGGTTCATCAGAGTTAACCAGAAGGCACAGGAAACAGGAATCAGCCCCAGAGAACTGGGACGTGTGGCTTGTGTCTAGTCTAGTTGGGAAACTAGTGTGGAAGTTGCAACCAGGAATCTGGCAGACTAGTTAGGTTCAATGTTTGAACTCCAGCCCAATGCATGGGTGTGAACCATCTGGGTCACAATCACTGATGGGGAAGAAGTAGCTATTTTGCTGTCAAGCCAGGTATTCCTTGTGCAGGGGACAGATGGCCTTGCAAGGGCCAAACATGGGTTGAGCAGAGGCAGAGGCAGGCAGAGCTGACATAGCCTGTGCCTGTTTCAGAGACTGTGAAGGCAGAACTATTCTGCTGAGCCTCTCTTTCTCTTCTTGGGGCTATCTGTAAGCAGCTGGCTGACTCTAACATCCAGGCTTGTGAGAATCAGCTCTGTTCCTCTCTCTGTCGTGTGTGGGCCAGCTGCATCCCCACTGGTCCTCATTTCCCCTGCACTGAGCTCATTCACTCCCTGGGGATTAATTTGACTGTGAATACTGTGGACTCTGAAGTGTGGGAAAACTGGAGACACAAACAACAGAAGCCTTAATGCTACAGGGGCAGAGAGTAGCATCTTTTCCTCGGTTAGCATCATGTGAGACCTGACAAGCCATAATCAGAGACACTTCTATGCAGTGACTCAGGGAGGCAGCCTGCTGCTGAGCAAAGAGGAGGCAGGTCTGCGAGCTGGAGTTCAGAGAAACTTAGGATCATATGAGAACAATCGGTCCAGAGCTCTTAGAATCAAAGAGGTAAGGTGAGTGGAGGCACACTGTGGAACAGAAAACACCATGAAGATTATTGTCATTTCATTAATGAAGAGAGTAAAAACACAAGCAATTTCCTTCCCCAACATTACTGAGAAGATGCCTTCTTGTTAATTTCTTCCCATCAAGGCTGCCTTGGGATTCATTGTAAACAAAGTTCTTGTAGACTTGTTTTAAAATTGGGGGACAGAGGTATTTAGACTGATTTGCCTCAAAATCTCTACCTTCCCCAGGATGACCTGTTCAGAATGCTATTGCAAATGTAAGTGACAACTCAGTATACCTTCAAAATTAACCATGCTAATGACAGGATATACTAATTGTGTATAATACACAGTAATCATGTGCCTCATGTACATGCTAACCCCATTTACTATTATTAACCCCATATCTAAAAGTCTCTTCTACTGCTTATATGTGTTATGTGAAGAAATAGAGATAGAATAATTTTGGGAAACACTGGGTTAAACAAAGTTGAGCTGAAAAATTGTTACTGAGTGTGTGAGACCGGGAGAGGGGAGCTGCCTACTGTGTGAGTTCTGAAGCGAGGGTTTTCACTGCTCCTTGGAAGGAATTTGGCAGGGCGGATAATTATTGTCTCTGCCTCCATTGGTTGGAGAACAGGCTTCTAAACTGGGCTTGTCTCTTCAAATGGCTTTCTCCTGAAATGATTCATCAGGGGAATGTCACAAAGGGAAAGGGAGAGATGAGATGACTTGCAGTGGCCCTGGCCATGCCCGAGCCAGGTGGTTTCAGTGTTTTTCTGCCTCTGACACTCTTGATTTTCCAGGCTTCTCACCTATTCTGGGAGTTACTTCCAATCCTCTCTGTGATTCCCTTTTTTCTTAGGTTAGGTAGCATTTGTCTGGCTGCCTACGGCCAAGAACATTGATTAATGGAGAACTGAAGTGAAGTTCCTCACTGCTCGACTCTCAGAACCTTTAATATATGCGATGCAAATTAAAGTTCATAATTCCCCCAAAACAGGGCTCAAGTATGTGGCATTTTCTAAAAGCATTTGATCCAGAAGCCCTGCCTCCACACCCACCTCCACCTCCCAATGGACCCCCAACTTCTCTCTTTTTTTTTTTTTTTTTGAAACAGGGTCTCACTCTGTCACCCAGGCTGGAGTGCAGTGGTATGATCTCAGCTCACTGCAACCTCTGCCTCCCAGGCTCAAGTGATTCTCCTGCCTCAGCCTCCCAAATAGCTGGGATTACAGGTGCACGCCACTACCGCCCAGCTAATTTTTATGTTTTTAGTAGAGACGGGGTTTCATCATGTTGGCCAGGTTGGTCTTGAACTCCTGACCTCAAATGATCCATCTTCCTGGGCCTCCAAAATCGCTGGGATTATAGGCGTAAGTCACTGTGCCCAGCCCCCACAACTTATCTTAGCATTAGTCTTCTGCTGAACGACTGAACATATTGGGGGAAATGCTGATTTAGTGAGTCACTGCTTAGTTGATCAGAAAACATCTTGGTGGTACAGAAGAGTTCATTTAACTCAAAAAGGTAAATAATTTTCTTCCTGCTTGTAATAAATCCGTGATCTTATAATAGATTATGTTCTTATGATGGATTTGTAGTGAATGCTTCTCCGACGAATATCAATGGCCTCACTCTCATACATTGTCTCATGTCTAGCCTCTGTTCTGGCCATGAGATCCTGGGACTATCGCGGATGCTTGTGGAGCAATTTGTAGAAGCCAAAATACATCTTATTTTTACCTGACCCATTACATCTGCTAATGACTTAGGTCAACTGGGTAAGCAATGTGGTCATTCATAATTAATTTTGCTGTTCATTATAGCCAATTATTTTAACTGCTGGATCATTTGTATTTTTATACAATCTACAGTCTTCCAGGAACATACACAAGCTTAATGGATTGTATAATGTGCATTCCCTGATCCATGATTAACACGCTGTTTAATGAGTACAATTTTAAGAAAGCTTAAAACTTTAGGTCCCTGGCTTCTTCTACAAAGCCAGGCACTGGAATGAAAAGTTTGCAACAGTAATGACTTTTGAATGCTTTAAATGGAAGGCTATTCTTACATAAATGAGATTCTCCTTGCGAGCTAGGAACATCCCACCCTTACATAGCCATCCGGAGATCCCATTGAGCAGGCCAGTACTGGGAAACACAATGTTAATGCCAAGTTTGGGTTTACAATCCTGGATATTCTGATTTAGTAGGTCCAAGATGCGTGAGGCATCAGCTCTTCCAAAAAATGTACCAGGAAATTCTGACACAGAGGTTTGTGGTTTGCACTTCTGGAAATACTAATTTTTTTTTTTTTTTTTTTTTTGAGGTTTCTGAAGTGTGTGAGAAACTGGCTCCCCCAGCTGGGAAAACTGAAGGCCAAGTGATTGTTCAAAGACACCTGAGCACTAACTAGTTTCTCTCTCTGGAGAAGGATATGGGTTTGCTAAAGCTGGATTTCTTTCAAGAACCAGGAGAATCCAATGTTTGTAAACGTTTCCCTAATGAAGCATGTAGATTGTTAGTTTAAGTTTGTCTGGAATGGAAAGTTTGTCTGGAATGTTGGGTATGGAAGGCCGTGGTGTAGCAAAAACTGAGCTTTCCAGGTTTCATTAGAGCTTACTTTGTGTTGATGCTGTCTCCAACAGCTGACCATGTCTCCCTTTGAGCAGTTCCAGGAACCATGAGAAGCTATGCTGAAATATGTTGTACCTACTTCTGTCTGTGTGGCTGTCATGCTTCCAATAAGTTTCCGTATCTTGGCTAGGTACACTGAGCACTTAATCCAATGTGATAGACTGGTATATGTGTGTAAGCCCAAAATGCTGGGGAGTGAAATGATGGACTGCTTTTATCTTACTCTAGTTCTTGACCCCTCCTATTGAAGTGCCAGGAGAAGGATGATGGTTAGTAATAAGCATCATTTATGCAATCTCATAACAATTTCTGAGTATTTGGCTTTGCTTCTTACTGGTAAGTCTGGGCAGTTACTTAACTTTTGCAGTTTCTCAGCTAAAAAATAACCTAATAATGGTACTCTCCTTTTAGGGCTGTTGGTAGGATTCAATGTGGTAAAGCATGTAAAGTATTTAGCATGCTTCCTGGCTTATGGGGCCCAAAATATGTTAGCTGTCTCTCTTCTTCCTTTTCCTCTCTTGTCTCTTTCTCTCTGGACTTCCCTCCCCTCCCCATTTCCTGACCCCTTCTACTAAGTGACAGGCAGCTCTGTAATTTCTATTTTAAGAAGAAGGTTTGGGTTATGTAACCAGGTTGGAAGATGAAGAGGAATGAACTAGGGAAATGATCTTAAGGTTGAGTTTGCCAAGTACAGTTTTCCCTTGGATTATGTGTCTATTCGGGATGGCTGAGGATGAGACACTGCAGCGCCCACAAGACACTCCTTGGCACCACCAGGTTCTATGCCAGGGACCTTGGGAGACGCAAAGGTTTTGGAGACACTCTCTTTCCTTAAGGAGTATGGCCTAGGGAGACATTTGCGATTTGGTTGGCTACTCAGTACATAAGGCAATTTATATTAGTTATGTTAAAACAGAGGTACTCTTGGCCACGGAAACATAGAAAAAGGAGCAATAAATTATTGAACAATGTATTATCTCTATATTCAGAATCAGAAAAAAAAGGATCTGACTGCTAAAAATAGCAATAGATTCATATGTATATTGCATCAGGTAGATGATTAGGGAGTCTATAAGCAAAGGCAATACTGTATGTATCAAAGTATATCTACAAGATCAGGAAGAGAGTGGTAGCAAAAAGGATCTGAAGAACTTCTTCACTACAGCAGAGTTCTGATTTCACACACAAATGCTTGTTAAGAGAGTTCTGCTCTCATGCAGAAGTAGTGAAGGTAAAGTTGAGAGATACCGGGGGAAACCAGTGTTTGCCTTTAGTTGTAGGCAATAAATTGTGTGGGAAATGCCAATTTCAAAATCCCTCCTTTCTACATGATTCAATGTGAGTAAGACAGAATCATTGTTGTTGACTGTAAAATCCATCTCAAAGACTCAAAAATCATTAATGTCCAATAATACTGATTTGTTTTCTGTTAAATCTGGGTCTTGCGGCTTCTATAAGTCTTTCTTTTGGCAGAAAATTCAATAATTTATTATCACTGAAGGTAAAAATAGTCTCAGAAATGTTTAGTTTGGCTTTGGTGTTATACACATTTAGTTCATAAAATTCTAGTTGTGTCTCCATAATTCTTTACTGGAGAATTAATTAAGTTTCTCGTTTCTGCAATTTACAACTTGACTATGTTTTTGTTGGAAGTCTGGTGGGAATTCTCATTTATTTTTGGTCTTCACTTTATGGGAACAATTTCTATGTTAAAACTTGCAGAATAGAGAATCACAGGACAATAATGCAATGATATGGCAACCAGTTTTTCTAACTTATTTGTTTTAGTGAAAATAAGATTGGCAACACCAAAACCTGACAGAATTAAAAACAAACTTCTTCCTGGAAGTTTTCATCTGAAAAAAATTGTGCTGATTTTCAGACAGAAATCTCATATCTCAAAGTATTTTTTATTGAACGACATATACTATCTTGTCCAGTAGGAAAAAAAAATCCCATGATATAAAGGTATTCACTGGGGAAGCCTCACAGAACACATAGGCATGGAATTTTGAGAGAACCGTAGGAAAATTGCATTTTTAATGAGCTCAAAATGCAAATAACAGAATACAAGCTTATTAGTTAAAGGTAGTATCCCAATTTGGACACAAAGTTTGATTCTATCGAAACTTAGGGCAGAGGTCCCCATCCCCCAGGCTGAGGTCCAGTACTGGTCTGTGGTCTGTTAGGAGCCTGGCCATACAGCAGGAGGTGAGTGGTGGGCAAGTGAGCATTACTGCCTGAGCTCCGCCTCCCGTCAGATCAGCAGCGGCATTAGATTCTCATAGCAGTGCAAACCCTATTGTGAACTGCACATATGAGGGATCTAGGTCGTGTGCTCCTTATGAGGATCTAATGTTTGATGATCTGAAGTAGAACAGTTTCATCCCGAAACTATCCCCCAACCACCTCCCTGGTCTATGGAAAATTTATCTTTCATGAAACTGGTCCCTGGTGTGAAAAAGGCTAGGACCGCTGACTTAGGGGATTTTTAAGAGGATAGAAGCTTCTTGAGACAGACCCTGTTGGTGTCAACCTTCACTGAGTAGGCACACTCAGTCTAACCCAGGTGGGGTCCAGGTTGCTGATTTCTTTCTGTCCATGCGCTTGAAAATTAGGAGCACTATTTGAGAGAATAGCATATTTGGAAAACAGAAGGGGTTAAATGAGATGGAGCCTATAGCACATTTTTAATGTGTTGCAAGTAATAATAAGTGTCACTAAAGACACCAGTCCTTTCTGGGCGCTGTGGCTCATTCCTGTAATTCCAGCACTCTGGGAGGCTGAGGTGGGCAGATCACCTGAGGTCAGGAGTTTGAGAACAGCTTGGCCAACATGGTGAAACCCCGTCTCTACTAAAAAATATGAAAATTAGCTGGGTGTGGTAGTATGCGCCTGTAATCCCAGATACTTTGGAGGCTGAGGCTGGAGAATTGCTTGAGCCTGGGAAGCAGAGGTTGCAGTGAGCCGAGGTTGCAACATTGTACTCCAGCCTGGGCAACAGAGCCAGATTCGGTCTCAAAAAAAAAAAAAAAAAAAGGGGGCCAGTCCTTGCCTTCTCAGACATATCCCTGTAATAAGATTCTCTCTCCAGATCCCCTGGCATGTCCTGTTTGTACAAGGGACCTCTTTTTTACCTACCAGACACCTGACAGAAGGGGACCCAACCACAGCCTGGGATGAGCCAATCCAATTGTCTCTCTGAAGATTTGAACAGAGGGACACTAGAGAGTTTTCCAAGTATTGGGGCTGCAGGAAGAGGCACGTGCCTATCTATGTAATGTTTGAAGGCGTGCATGAGCTGAGAAGCCACAAGGAAACAGAGAAAGGCACTGCTATGGGTTGAAACACTGACTTTGTGATCTCTGAGGAGGTGCTGGGATAGTCTTGGCATCTGCTCTCACCTCTGGTTCTGAGGAAGCCATGTGTCTCTCCACGTGCTGCCCCTGGATTTTGCGCACTCCCCTGTATCCTTACAAACATGCCTGCTATGGGTTTGGCTGGGATGACTACGTTTGTCACTCACAATTACTGAAGCTTGTCCAAGATGGAAATGGGGTCAACAGGGCTGTAGTTTCTCCTTTTAAAACATACTTTTTTAAAAAAATCAATTGACAATGATTTTTATTAATTTCTTTCTTTATTATTATTATTATTATTATTATACTTTAAGTTTTAGGTACATGTGCACAACGTGCAGGTTTGTTACATATGTACACATGTACCATGTTGGTGTGCTGCACCCATTAACTTGTCATTTAGCATTAGGTATATCTCCTAATGCTATCCCTCCCCCCTCCCCCCACCCCACAACAGTCCCCGGTGTGTGATGTTCCCATTCCTATGTCCGTGTGTTCTCTTTGCTCAATTCCCACCTATGAGTGAGAACATGTGGTGTTTGGTTTTTTGTCCTTGCAATAGTTTGCTGAGAATGATGGTTTCCAGCTTCATCCATGTCCCTACAAAGGACATGAACTCATCATTTTTTATGGCTGCATAGTATTCCATGGTGTATATGTGCCATATTTTCTTAATCCAGTCTATCATTGTTGGACATTTGGCATGGTTCCAAGTCTTTGCTATTGTGAATAGTGCTGCAATAAACATATGTGTGCATGTGTCTTTATAGCAGCATGATTTATAATCCTTTGGGTATATACCCAGTAATGGGATGGCTGGGTCAAATGGTATTTCTAGTTCTAGATCCCTGAGGAATCGCCACACCGACTTCCACAATGGTTGAACTAGTTTACAGTCCCACCAACAGTGTAAAAGTGTTCCTATTTCTCCACATCCTCTCCAGCACCTGTTGTTTCCTAACTTTTTAATGATCGCCATTCTAACTGGTGTGAGATGGTATCTCATTGTGGTTTTGATTTGCATTTCTCTGATGGCCAGTGATGATGAGCATTTTTTCATGTGTTTTTTGGCTGCATAAATGTCTTCTTTTGGGAAGTGTCTGTTCATATCCTTCACCCACTTTTTGATGGGGTTGTTTGTTTTTTTCTTGTAAATTTGTTTGAGTTCATTGTAGATTCTGGATATTAGCCCTTTGTCAGGTGAGTAGGTTGTGAAAATTTTCTCCCATTCTGTAGGTTGCCTGTTCACTCTGATGGTGGTTTCTTTTGCTGTGCAGAAGCTCTTTAGTTTAATTAGATCCCATTTGTCAATTTTGGCTTTTGTTGCCATTGCTTTTGGTGTTTTAGACATGAAGTCCTTGCCCATGCCTATGTCCTGAATGGTATTGCCTAGGTTTTCTTCTAGGGTTTTTATGGTTTTAGGTCTAACATGTAAGTCTTTAATCAATCTTGAATTAATTTTTGTATAAGGTGTAAGGAAGGGATCCAGTTTCAGCTTTCTACATATGGCTAGCGAGTTTTCCCAGCACCATTTATTAAATAGGGAATCCTTTCCCCATTGCTTGTTTTTGTCAGGTTTGTCAAAGATCAGATAGTTGTAGATATGCGGTATTATTTCTGAAGGTTCTGTTCTGTTCCATTGGTCTATATCTCTGTTTTGGTACCAGTACCATGCTGTTTTGGTTACTGTAGCCTTGTAGTATAGTTTGAAGTCAGGTAGCGTGATGCCTCCAACTTTGTTCTTTTTTCTTAGGATTGACTTGGCAATGCGGGCTCTTTTTTGGTTCCATATGAACTTTAAAGTAGTTTTTTCCAATTCTGTGAAGAAAGTCATTGGTAGCTTGATGGGGATGGCATTGAATCTATAAATTACCTTGGGCAGTATGGCCATTTTCACGATATTGATTCTTCCTACCCATGAGCATGGAATGCTCTTCCACTTGTTTGTATCCTCTTTTATTTCATTGAGCAGTGGTTTGTAGTTCTCCTTGAAGAGGTCCTTCACATCCCTTGTAAGTTGGATTCCTAGGTATTTTATTCTCTTTGAAGCAATTGTGAATGGGAGTTCACTCATGATTTGGCTCCCTGTTTGTCTGTTATTGGTGCATAAGAATGCTTGTGATTTTTGTACATTGATTTTGTATCCTGAGACTTTGCTGAAGTTTCTTATCAGCTTAAGGAGATTTTGGGCTGAGACGATGGGGTTTTCTAGATATACAATCATGTCATCTGCAAACAGGGACTATTTGACTTCCTCTTTTCCTAATTGAATGCCCTTTATTTCCTTCTCCTGCCTGATTGCTCTGGCCAGAACTATTCAACACTATGTTGAATAGGAGTGGTGAGAGAGGGCATCCCTGTCTTGTGCCAGTTTTCAAAGGGAATGCTTCCAGTTTTTGTCCATTCAGTATGATATTGGCTGTGGGTTTGTCATAGATAGCTCTTATTATTTTGAGATACGTCCCATCAATACCTAATTTATTGAGAGTTTTTAGCATGAAGGTTGTTGAATTTTGTCAAAGGCCTTTTCTGCATCTATTGAGATAATCATGTGGTTTTTGTCTTTAGTTCTGTTTATATGCTGGATTACTTTTATTGATTTGTGTATGTTGAACCAGCCTTGCATCCCAGGGATGAAGCCCACTTGATCATGGTGGATAAGCTTTTTGATGTGCTACTGGATTCGGTTTGGCAGTATTTTATTGAGGATTTTTGCAGACCATTGCATCAATTGGTCTAAAATTCTCTTTTTTTGTTGTGTCTCTGCCAGGCTTTGGTATCAGGATGATGCTGGCCTCATAAAATGAGTTAGGGAGGAGTCCCTCTTTTTCTATTGATTGGAATAATTTCAGAAGGAATGGTACCAATTCCTCCTTGTACCTCTGGTAGAATTCGGCAGTGAATCCAGCTGGTCCTGGACTTTCTTTGGTTGGTAAGCTATTAATTATTGCCTCAATTTCAGAGCCTGTTGTTGGTCTGTTCAGAGATTTAACTTCTTCCTGGTTTAGTCTTGGGAGAGTGTATGTGTCAAGGAATTTATCCATTTCTTCTAGATTTTCTAGTTTATTTGCGTAGAGGTGTTTATAGTATTCTCTGATGGTAGTTTGTATTTCTGTGGGATCGGTGGTGATATACCCTTTGTCATTTTTTATTGCATCTATTTGATCCTTCTCTCTTTTCTTCTTTATTAGTCTTGCTAGCGGTCTATCAGTTTTGTTGATCTTTTCAAAAAACCAGCTCCTAGATTCATTAATTTTTTGAAGGGTTTTTTGTGTCTCTATTTCCTTCAGTTCTGCTCTGATCTTAGTTATTTCTTGCCTTCTGCTAGCTTTTGAATGTGTTTGCTCTTGCTTCTCTAGTTCTTTTAATTGTGTTGTTAGGGTGTCAATTTTAGATCTTTCCTGCTTTCTCTTGTGGGCATTTAGTGCTATAAATTTCCCTCTACACACTGCTTTGAATGTGTCCCAGAGATTCTGGTATGTTGTGTCTTTGTTCTCGTTGGTTTCAAAGAACATCTTTATTTCTGCCTTCATTTCGTTATGTACCCAGTAGTCATTCAGGAGCAGGTTGTTCAGTTTCCATGTAGTTGAGTGGTTTTGAGTGAGTTTCTTAATCCTGAGTTCTAGTTTGATTGCACTGTGGTCTGAGAGACAGTTTGTTATAATTTCTGTTCTTTTACATGTGCTGAGGAGTGCTTTACTTCCAACTGTGTGGTCAATTTTGGAATAGGTGTGGTGTGGTGCTGAAAAGAATGCATATTCTGTTGATTTGGGGTGGAGAGTTCTGTAGATGTCTATTAGGTCCACTTGGTGCAGAGCTGAGTTCAATTCCTGGATATCCTTGTTAACTTTCTGTCTCGTTGATCTCTCTAATGTTGACAGTTTGGTGTTAAAGTCTCCCATTATTATTTTGTGGGAGTCTAAGTCTCTTTGTAGGTCACTCAGGACTTGCTTTATGAAACTGGGTGCTCCTGTATTGAGTGCATATATATTTAGGATAGTTAGCTCTTCTTGTTGAATTGATCCCTTTACCATTATGTAATGGCCTTCGTTGTCTCTTTTGGTCTTTGCTGGTTTAAAGTCTGTTTTATCAGAGACTAAGATTGCAACCCCTGCCTTTTTTTGTTTTCCATTTGCTTGGTAGATCTTCCTTCATCCTTTTATTTTGAGCCTATGTGTGTCTCTGCACGTGAGATGGGTTTCCTGAATACAGCACACTGGTGGGTCTTGACTCTTTATCTAATTTGCCAGTCTGTGCCTTTTAATTGGAGCATTTAGCCCATTTACATTTAAGGTTAGTATTGTTATGTGTGAATTTGATCCTGTCATTATGATGTTAGCTGGTTATTTTGCTCGTTAGTTGATGCACTTTCTTCCTAGCCTCGATGGTCTTTACGATTTGGCATGTTTTTCCAGTGGCTGGTACCAGTTGTTCCTTTCCATGTTTAGTGCTTCCTTCAGGAGCTCTTTTAGGGCAGGCCTGGTGGTGACAAAATCTCTCAGCATTTGCTTGTCTGTAAAGTATTTTATTTCTCCTTCATTTATGAAGCTTAGTTTGGCCGGATATGAAATTCTGGGTTGAAAATTCTTTTCTTTAAGAATGTTGAATATTGGCCCCCACTCTCTTCTGGCTTGTAGAGTTTCTGCGGAGAGATCAGCTGTTAGTCTGTTGGGCTTCCCTTTGCAGGTAACCCAACCTTTCTCTCTGGCTGCCCTTAACATTTTTTCCTTCATTTCAACTTTGGTGAATCTGACAATTATGTGTCTTGGAGTTGCTCTTCTCGAGGAGTATTGTTGTGGCGTTCTCTGTATATCCTGAATTTGAATGTTGGCCTGCCTTGCTAGATTGGGGAAGTTCTCCTGGATTATATCCTGCAGAGTGTTTTCCAACTTGGTTCCATTCTCCCTGTCACTTTCAGGTACACCAATTAGAGGTAGATTTGGTCTTTTCACATAGTCCCATATTTCTTGGAGGCTTTGTTCATTTCTTTTTATTCTTTTTCCTCTAAACTTCTCTTCACGCTTCATTTCATTCATTTCGTCTTCCATCACTGATACCGTTTCTTCCAGTTCATTGCATCAGTTACTGAGGCTTGTGCATTCATCACGTAGTTCTCTTGCCATGGTTTTCAGCTCCATCAGGTCCTTTAAGGACTTCTGTGCCTTGGTTATTCTAGCTATCCATTCGTCTAATTTTTTTTCAAAGTTTTTAACTTCTTTGCCATTGGTTCGAACTTCCTCATTTAGCTCGGAGTAGTTTGATCTTCTGAAGCCTTCCTCTCTCAACTCGTCAAAGTCATTCTCCGTCCAGCTTTGTTCCATTGCTGGTGAGGAGCTGCGTTCCTTTGGAGGAGGAGAGGCGCTCTGATTTTTAGAGTTTCCGGTTTTTCTGCTCTGTTTTTTCACCAGCTTTGTGGTTTTATCTACCTTTGGTCTTTGATGATGGTGACGTACAGATGGGTTTTTGGTGTGAATGTCCTTTCTGTTTGTTAGTTTTCCTTCTAACAGTCAGGGCCCTCTGCTGCAGGTCTGTTGGAGTTTACTGGAGGTCCACTCCAGACCCTGTTTGCCTGGGTATCAGCAGTGGTGGCTGTAGAAGAGTGGATATAGGTGAGCTGCAAATGCTGCTGCCTGATCGTTCCTCTGGAAGTTTTGTCTCAGAGGAGTACCTGGCTGGCCGTGTGAGGAGTCAGTCCGCCCCTACTGGGGGGTGCCTCCCAGTTAGGCTACTCAGGAGTCAGGGACCCACTTGAGGAGGCAGTCTGCCCGTTCTCAGATCTCAAGCTGCGTGCTGGGAGAACCACTACTCTCTTCAAAGCTGTCAGACAGGGACATTTAAGTCTGCAGAGGTTATTGCTGTCTTTTGTTTGTCTGTGCCCTGCCCGCAGAGGTGGAGCCTACAGAGACAGGCAGGCCTCCTTGAGCTGTGGTGGGCTCCACCCAGTTCGAGGTTCCAGGCTGCTTTGTTTACCTACTCAAGCCTGAGCAATGGCGGGTGCCCCTCCCTCAGCCTTGCTGCGCCTTGCAGTTTGATCTCAGACTGTTGTGCTAGCAGTGAGCGAGGCTCCGTGGGCGTAGCACCCTCCAAGCCAGGTGCAGGATATAATCTCCTGGTGTGCGGTTTGTTAAGCCCGTTGGAAAAGTGCAGTATTAGGGTGGGAGTGACCTGATTTTCCAGGTGCCATCTGTCACCCCTTTCTTTGACTAGGAAAGGGAATTCCCTGACCCTTTGTGCTTCCCGGGTGAGGCGATGCCTTGCCCTGCTTCGGCTCATGCACAGTGCGCTGCACCCACTGTCCTGCACCCACTGTCCGGCACTCCCCAGTGAGATGAACCTGGTACCTCAATTGGAAATGCAGCAATCACCCGTCTTCTGTGTCGCTCATGCTGGGAGCTGAAGCTGTTCCTATTTGGCCGTCTTGGCTCCACCCCTCCAAATTGCTTTTTTTTTTTTTTTTTTTTTTTTGAGACAGAGTCTCGCTCTGTTGCCAGGCTGGAGTGCAGTGGCACAATCTTGGCTCACTGCCACCTCCACCTCCCCAGTTCAAGCGATTCTCCTGCCTCAACCTCCTGAGTAGTTGAGACTGCAGGCGTGCACCACCACGCCCAGTTAATTTTTGTATTTTTAGTAGAGACAGGGTTTCACCATGTTGGCCAGGGTAGCCTCAATCTCCTGACCTCATGATCCACCGGGCTTGGCCTCCCAAAGTGCTGGGATTACAGGCGTCAGCCACCGTGTCCAGCCAAAACATACTGTTTTATAAGTATGCATGACATTTATAAGAGTTATTTGCAACAGTTGAATATGAAGATGAGGTTGGCAAAACAGAAAGAGAACATTCTCTTCTGCTGGAATTAAGTGGGTCTCAAACTCATCCGATGACCCCTGAATGCAGTTTGTCAAAAAGAGGCTGGGCGTGGTGGCTCATGCCTTTAATCCCAGCACTTTGGGAGACCACGGCTGGCGGATTATTTGAGGTCAGGAGTTTGCGACCAGCCTGGCCAACATGGTGAAACCCCATCTCTACGAAAAATACAAAAATTAGCTGGGCATGGTGGTGCATGACGGTAATCCCAGCTACTCAGGAGGTTAAGGCACGAGAATCGCTTGAACCTGGGAGGTAGAGATTGCAGTGAGCCAAGATCGCACCACTGCACTCCAGCCTGGGTGGCAGAGTGAAACTGTGTCTAAAAAAAAAAAAAAAAAAAAATCAGGCCATCTGCCTTCATCGAGAAGTGCTAAGACCCAGCCCGTTTCTCAATGAAACTGCAGTTCAGTCAGGGAGAGAAAAGTAACACCTGCAACAACCAGAGAACAGGAATAATGTTCATGGCAGGGATAATGACATGCTACATCATGTGGTACTGACCAGATGTGAACTCAATCAGAGGAGGACAATTCAGAACAGACTGGAGCTGCCGGAAATGATTGAAGGAGGCAAGAGGTAGCTGCAAAAAAGGAGGGCTCAGGTCCTGACTGTGGAGTGGAGTGGAGTTAGGGTGGAGGAGGGTGTCAGCGGGCACAGGGAAGTAGCATGAGCCATATGTCTGTGGGTGGACATTCCATGTGTGAATGAGTGCTGAGTGTCTCTGCACTGAACTTATAGTCCACTTGGACAGACAAGACATGCAGAGATGAAAATGCATCAGAAATGGACTGCAAGGCATGACATGGCCAAGAGCCAAAGAAATGTCCTGAGAAGGAAGAGTTCTTTACAACCTGGTTGAGGGGTGAGTTGGCTGGAGCACATGGAACAGAATAGACATACTGAAAAATAGTGAGCATTGGAGTGGTTTGGAAACGAGGCTGGCAAAGCCGGTGGGCCAGATGATGAGAGGTGTGAACCTAGGCTTGCAGTAGGGAATGAAGGTACTTTTCAAACTTCTTTTGGGAATGGAAGCTTATTTTTGAGACAGAGTCTTGCTCTGTTGCCCAGGCTAAAGTGCAGTGGCACGATCTCGGCTCACTGCAACCTCCGCCTCCCAGGTTCAAGTGATTCTCCTGCCTCAGCCTCCCGAGTAGCTGAGATTACAGGCGCGTGCCACCAAGCCTGGCTAATTTTTATATTTTTAGTAGAGACCGTGTTTCACCATGTTGGCCAGGCTGGTCTCAAACTCCTGGCCTCAAGTGATCCACCCGCCTCGGCCTCCCAAAGTGCTGAGATTACAGATATGAGCCACCGTGCCCGGCGGAAGCTTTTTCTTAAAAAACAAAAAACCAAAAAACCAAAAAAAAAAAACAACTGTAAGTGGAAGCTCAGTAAATAAAACAGATGAAACAGATAAATTCTGGGTGAAGGGGAACGCGAGTCCAGGAGCCAAATTCCACGATCCCCACCCTACCCTTGAGGTCTGTCCATCATACCTAGGTGTACCTCTGGAAGCTGCTTGAAAATCCAGACCAGGAGGAACCAGTAGGGAGTTGTTAATGGTAGATGATCGGACATATAGCCTCAAAGGGAGCTTATTGCAGGGTGAACTGGAATAGGAAAAGAGTAAGAAGAGGTGAACAAAAGAGGTAACTGTGAAGGAATTCAGGTGTGAGGTGCTGAGGGCCTGGGAGTGGGGGTGGGGGAGAGGAGGAGGGAAGGGGAGGAGTGGAGACCCATGTCCTATTCCCAGTATCTTTATCTAAGCTGATCATTATACCTTAAATTTCATTTTCAGTACTGGGGCTCATAATCTATTTGGAATATTGAGTGAGGAGTTTTGAACTCATCCCTAAACTGCAGTCCTTCTGATAGGAATAAAGAAACATTAACAGATGAGCACTGCAACTGCTTAATTCTGGGGGTCCAACTCAAGGGTGTTCCTTCTAGAAGCATAACTGTCTTTCCTCTTCCAGATGTAAGCCACCTTTTATGTATTTTTGACATTTTGCGGTTCCCTGCTCAGGAAGAAAGTGTGCTTCCCAAGGGGTTATATTAAATTGAATTGATTGTCAGGCAGAATTGAAGAGTTACAACAAAAAAGGAAGCAGGCCGTATTCATCTCTCCAGCTCTTTATGTTCATGTACATTTGTCTTTTCTGCTTCCAAGTTAAGTCTCCACTGGTTTTGTCTGGTCAGCCCAGCTTTCTTTCCATCCTGAAACACTGAGGCACTCGAGCTGATTTCAGTGAGCAGGGAGGTTGCAATGACACAGCCCCTAAGGGGGCCACTGATGGACTCACCCATTCGTCAACGTCGGTATTCTTCATTAACCAAGCTGAGCTTATTGAAATATCTTAGCAACAAATCCACATTTGCCTGTATTGAAGAAATTTGGTGCATGGGAAAATAACATTGGTCTATGATGAAGGACTAATATCTGAGGCTCAGACAGTGAGTTCCTAAATGGTCAGATTTACATTGTAGTTAAGAACCTAGATAAGGAAATCCACATACTAAAAATAGAAAAGGACAAAAACAAAGCAAAAAAAAAAAAACAAACAAACAACAAACTACTGACCTTACCTTTCAAGATGGCCATTATTTGCTCTTTGAAGACCAAGATTCCTTATGAAATTAAACGGGGAAAAACACTCCCTGGAGCAAATGCTTGTGAGTAAACATGTTCTGAAGCACAATACCGATTGTGCTGTTCCTCTGCTCAAAAACTGCCCATAGAATCAATTCAGGCCTCTCTCTGGCTTGGCTTAAGTTGGGCTCACTTGCTGTGTTTCCATCTATTGCTTCAGGCACCCAGGAACACTCACCAGTTCTCAAGCTTAACGCCCTCGATCCTATCTCTGTGCCCATCTCTTGCTGGAATGTCGTCGCTGCCATCTTGGTGGAATCCTATCAAAACTCCATGGCCTGGTCTCTGTGCCGCCTTTTTCTTTTGTGACAATTTTCCTCCACTATCCCTTAACAGGCACTCCCCTTTTGTCTTCCTTTAGAGTTTTGAAATGTGCTTAGAAGACATCTCCTCCTCCTCCTCCTCTGCCTCCTCCTACTTCTTCTTCTTTTCTTCTTCATATTAGATACATGACTTATAAACTCCAGTAAGGTAGAGATTGATAAATAATGGGCAAACCATGGGCTTTGGGATCAGGTGGATCTGAGTTCGAATTCTAGCTCCACCACCTAGAATCTGGGCTTGGGAACTCTGTTTCTGCTCGCACCACTATGCCGTTTGTTAGATAGAGATTAGAGTAACTACCTCCCAAGGTGACTGACAGAGTGCAAGCAATCAGGAATGTGAAGCTCAAGCTTGGCACCTGATTTCTGGCAGCTGCCTACTGAATATCAGGTCCCTGCCTTTTCTACATTTCACATCAAGTAACATAGTTCCCTGAAGTGTTAAGGTGCTCAGTAACATTTTTTTAGTTGAATTAAATAAAAGATTAGTTTTGGGACTTTGCCAGACACATTATCTCTTTTCAGACCTGTTAGTACCACTTAGTGCCTCTAAATAATAATTGGCAAAATATACCAGAAAGCAAAACACTGTTTTACATTTTTGTGGTAAGGCACAGGCCCATATATTGGGGTGCAGCAGCCAAACAGAAAACATGACGAGGCCATTTTCTCTTGCATTCTTCTGCCTCAGTCCTAGAGGTTGTGCTCTTTTTTTCGGGCTTATGAGCCCCTCTGATGGAGAAACCATGATCAGGGTGCCAGACCCTGTGGTGGTTAGAGCCAGAAAACAGGGAGAAAGCAGGCTCGGGTCTGTGTGTGGGCACAGAGAAGATAAAAGGCTCCTGCCTTAGTAAACCTGGCTTCCTGACATGGTTCAGATGCTTAAGAAGTGCACTGCCTAAAACCCTAATAGAGCTTCTCTGAAGTGCCTAAGGACAGAGAATAAAGTGCCTGATCCACACCTAGAGAACCACTTTCTTCAGAGGGTTCTGACATTTTATTGTTAGCTGTTTTCATACTTAGGCTTTAAAATCATAAACACGTATCTATCTTGGAAGTTTTCCTGATTTGAAAAAATAATACTTGTTCATTGTAGGCAATTTGAAAAGTACAGAAAAGCACAATGGTATATCTAAATGTGAACATAGCTTTAACTTACAGAAATGATTACATATTATGAATACTTTTGTATAGACTATATTTGTATCTAAACAATTTATTGTGCTCATTTTCCCATGTCAGTAAATTTTCTTCTACAACACCATGTTAATAGCTGCCTAGTATTCTATCACATGAAAGTTCCAAGTTTCACTTTTCCAGTTTCCTAGAGCTGGACATTTAAAATTATGCTGAGATAAATATCTTTTTGTATATACTGTTTCACATGTTCTCTTTGGAAAAATTCCAAGAAAAGGATTGCTAGATAGAAGGGGGTAAATTCCTAGGAAAAAGGATTGCTAGCAATTTCCTAGGAATTTACCCCAAAAGAACATGTGATATAATTGTTGACAAATTGCAACTTTTGTGCCACTTTTTATTCCCCTATTGTTCAATATTGAAGTGATTTTCAATTTGTCACTATAGTAAGTTATAATGTGATGAACATCCTTGGATATGACTTTTTTTTTTACACATTTACTGTGTTCTTAGGTTAAACATCTTCATAAATAAAATTGCAATATCAAAGATATAAACATTTTTGAAGGTTTTCATCCATATTGCCAAATTTTCTTCTAGAAAAAGGGATAACTCTCACCCCCAGTGATTAGAATGCCATTTATTTCTCAAGACGTTTGCTAGCTAACATGTAGCTTATCATTTTAAAAAAATTTGCTAATGAGACAATCCAAGAATAGTAACTTAGTATTTTGATTTTTATTTCTTTGACTGTTAATGAAACTAAACATAATTTTTTGTTTTAGCCTTAAGATTTATTAATATAGAGCTCAGCTTTACAAGTAGTTTTTTTCAATGTTAGCATTAGACCACAAAGATTTTATTTTGGATGAATTAATTAGCTTCAGTACCATTACTCAATAACTATTTATTGAGTACTGACTATATGCAGGATGGTGTGAGAGCCACAGTGAGGATGCCACAGGTGAGAAAAGGTGAGTTCCTGTCTTTAAGACATGAATCTGCTGCAGAGAAAAGACAGATACAGGCAAATAGATCATTTAAAATGGGAAACGTTGTATATTTTATTTATTTAACATTTATAGTATCTAAAAGGACATTTGATAATATAAAGTGATCTGAGACTGCTAACAACAAATGGCCTAGAACCAATAAAACCATTAAGACAGAGATTAAGAATGGAATTTACCTTGAGCTTTAAATAAAAAGCTATTAATTAACAATGCATGCAACTTAACTCCATGCTTCTTAGCGCTGATGGGAAATGTGTAGGGTCATGGAGCTGTCATTAGCTACTAAAAGGATGTGTGCAAGTTTGTTAGAAAGGATGCAATCTCTCTAGAACTGTACTCATGAAAGAGCTCTCATGTAGGTCTTTCTATAAGGAGCACAGAACCACACAATGGACACTGTTTTTGATAGAATTATTTTAAAAATTCAGTCTTCATATGACTGTTGTTTAAATAGTGACTTGCACACACACAAAATGAGACCATAGTGTTACACTGTAGTGCAGGGCTGTCCAATCTTTTGACTTTCCTGAGTCACATTGGAAGAAGAATTATCTTGGGCCACCCATGAAGTACACTAATACTAACAATAGCTGATGAGCTAAAAAAAATTGTAAAAAAAAAAATCTCAATAGCATTTTTAGAAAGTTTATGAATTTGTGTTGGGCTGCATTCAAAGCCATCATGGGCCACATGTGGCCTGTGGGCTGTGGGTCGGGCAAGCTTGCTGTAGTGCTTAGTATTTCTTAGGGAAGTTAGGTATATGCCTTTCTGAGAATCTGATTTAGTACAAGGGTAGAGCCTTAAGAATGTAGGGTCAGATTGACAAGCATAAATATTTTGCCAACTTATTTCACAGTCAGTTGTTGCAATTGGTACTTTGACAGGCACTGTACCAATGATTTAAGATGATTAAAAATGACAAAAACATGAGATTACTAATGTCCTCAACCCAAAGTATAGGTATTCAGCTATTGACCATAATTAGTTTTCTGTGTTTCATTTATTTGTTTGTGCATTCTACAAATGTTTAGTAAGTTAAAGAAACTAAGCAAGGGTCTACACTAGAGGAGATTATAATATGTTTGGAAGAAGACATAGTTAAAAAATAATGAGGTATAAGTATTAATATGCAGGGAGGCACAGAAGAAAAAGGAAGTCTGTCTTGGTGTGTGATGTCAAAAGGCTTGAGAGGAGGTGACATTTGACATAGGTTTGCAAAGCTGAATAGAAAAGATAAGAAAGGACTTCTAGGTAAAGGGCACAACATATACAAAAGCACGGGTTTATAAAACTACTAAGAGTGTCAGAAAAAGATAAGCAGACAGGTGTTGGGGGTGAGGAATGTGGCATTTGCCAAGCCAGGTTGGGTGAGCTCTGTCCTCCAGACCTGTGCTGGCACAAGTCACATGGGGCTAATTAGAATTAGTCATAATTAAAAATTCATTTCCTCAGTTATACTAGCCATATTTCAAATGCTCTATAGCCACATGTGGCTAGGGGTAACCATGCTGGAGAGCACAGACATAGAAGTTTCCATCATTGCGGGAAGTTTGTTGGATAGCACCACTGGAGACAATGGAATGCTCAGGAAGACTATTATAAAGTGTAGTGATATGACCCAACTGGGGTCTTAGTAACATTGAATTGAAAAGGAAGTGAGGTGAGGCCAGGCGCGGTGGCTCACACCTGTAACCCTAGCTCTTTGAGAAACTGAGGAGGGAGAATTGCTTGAAGCCAGGAGTTGGAGACCAGCCTAGGCAACATAGTGAGACTCTATCTCTACAAAAAGTAAAGAACTTAGCTGGGCACGGTGGTGGAGGCCTGTAGTCCCAGCTACTTGGGAGGCTGAGGTGGGAGGATCGCTTGAGCCCAAGAGTTTTAGTCTGCAGTGAGCTATGATTATGCCACTGTATTTCCAGCCTGGGTGACAGAGACCCCATCTCTAAAAAATTTTTAAAAAGAGGAAGTGAGGGTACAGTTGAGAGAAAATGAATGACAGTGATAATGGAGAAATGGGTACAGTCTAAGACATTTGGAAGCAATAGTATTTATTACCGATTGATGGATGGAAAGTGGGGGGAGTTAAAAGTAATAGTGCTATTTCATGGCTAGGTGGAGGGTGATAAACGACACAATTAGTGTAAACAGGGAACAGAGGAGGAAGTCTGTTGGACAAAACAGTAAGTTCAAGAGTTGGACATGTTGCAACTGAGGTACCCACGGGAACTCCATGTGAACAGGCAGTTTAATGCTCAGAAAAGAGGACAGATCTTGCAGAGACTTTAGTATATAAATAGGTCGACCATGTAAAATTATAGTAGCTAACATGGATGTAAGTCTATATGCCCAACACTGTTCCCAGTGCTTCACATGTAGTTCAGTTCATGTCCTCTTCCCTGTGACTGTTTGAGATAGGACTTACTGTCATTAACCCCATTTTATATAATCTACCCAAGTTCACACCAGTGAGAGATGGAGTAGGGATTTGAACTGAAACATATTTGCCTAACCAAAAATCCAGACAGAGGATGGTGTGACAAGCCACAAAGGAGGGATTTGCATATGTATGTGAAAAATCCCACAAAATGTTCAAATTAAGTCACAATTAACTGCATAACAAAAATAACTTTCACAGAAAAAATGAAGTAGAATAATTTGGAACTGATTAGAAAATTTAGAGCCCATGACTGTTGCTTATGCAGTGTAGTATTGGGCAAAGACATGGAAGTCAACGTGCTTGCCGGAGAAGAATGAGAGGATGGGGAAGAAAGAGGGCCCTAGCGTAGAATCTTGGAGAACATTGATATTCAAGAAGGAGTGAAGGTAGAGAGCTCAGCAAATGAGACTGTGAGCTAGAAGAGAGTGATGTGCCTGAAGCCAAGGAATAAAACATCTGGCAAAGAGAAATAGTTGGTGAGAACAGTTCAAATATAATAAAGCCTGAAAACATTTCCAGTGACTTTCCCCAGCTGGAGTTTGTTGTTGGCTTTTTTCAGAACAGCTTCTATAGTACAGAGGGTGCTGGAGCCAGAAGACAGTAGGATGAGAAGTGCATAACAAGTGAAGAGTGGATGGGCGCGGTGGCTCACGCCTGTAATCCCAGCACTTTGGGAGGCCGAGGCGGGTGGATCACCTGAGGTCAGGAGTTCGAAACCATTCTGACCAACACTGGTGAAATCCTGTCTCTACTAAAAATATAAAAAATTAGCCGGGCATGGTGCCAGATGCCTGTAATCCCAGCTACTCAGGAGGCTGAGGCAGGAGAATCGCTTGAACCTGGGAGGCGGAGGTTGCAGTGAGCTGAGATCACACCACTGCACTCCAGCCTGGGCAACAGAGTGAGAATCCATCTAAAAAAAAAAAAAAAAAGAAGTGAAGAGTGTAGACACATCTCCCAGAAATTCAGCCGTGAGGAGAAGGAGGACAGGATTTTGGCATAGATAGTCTTTTTTTAAACACATTTTTTTTTTGAGATAGGGTCTCACTCTGTTGCCCAGGCTGGAGTGCAGCAGTGCCATCATGGTTCACTGTGGCCTTGACCTCTCCAGGATCAGGTTATCCTCCCACCTCAGCCTCCCAAGTAGCTGGGACTACAGGCGTGTGCTACACTGGGTTTCGCCATATTGCCCAGGCTGGTCTTGAACTCCTGCACTCAAGGAAGTCTCCCACTTCAGCCTCCCAAAGTGCTGGGATTACAGGCTTGAGCCATTGTGCCCAGCCATAAATAGTCTTAAATATTAGATGTGTGAATGGAAAAGGGCCATTCCATTTCTCTCAGGGAACGGGCACTGGAATTCCTGTAGACTAGTTTACAGCTTTTCTCAGAAAACAGCTTCATAGCAGTTCAAATGCTTCAGCAAGGATTCACTGAAACCATGGAGTCTTGAACGTGAGTGAAGGTCCAGGCAATGTGTAATTACTGCATGTTCAATGTTAATGCTTTAACTTGTGAGAAATGACAAGGGAGATCCATGGCATATCAATTCGGCATTTTGCTGAGGTAGGAATTTTACCCATGTGCATGCTGAGGCTGCCGAGACCGTATCTGTCCCTTCTGTGGTTCATGAACCTAGCAGATGGCTCAGCATCCACTCCTACCTTGGTGTCACATGAAGTTTTTAATGGTGTTGTTTCATAGTGAAAAAACGCCCACCAAATGACAGAGAAAACTCAAAAGGGTAGTTTTCTTGTAGTAAATAGGTGGCATCCAGAGACGTATGTGTTGAAATGCACATAGATTTAAGAGACAAACCAGGAATCTGAACCTATTTTCATGATTTTGACCTTCTGGAAGTTATGGGAATGTATCCTGCATAGATCAAATAAGTAGGATGACCGCACATCCTAGGTTGCTTGGGATATTCCTGATTGACTCCTGTTGACCTGGTAAAATATCTAATAGTGTCTCCTTTCATTTTCCAAAATAGTCCTGGTTTGTCTGATAAATCATAAGGTCATCATATATGCAAGTTATACTACAATGAGTTCAATCAGATTATGGGGAAAGAGGGAGGGCTGGACAGAGGGTATCAAGGAAGGCTTCGTAGGTGTGGCGTTGAACAACAAAGAGATCCAATAAGGCAGAGAGGGGAAAGAAAGCGTTCCTGACTGGTGATGATAAAAGCACAGAAGAGGTTCTTACCTCACAGAAAATGGAGACGTTGAGTTCTCTCTCAAACTACACTCCTGTAAAAACCCACCAAACCTGAAGAAGTTAAAATGAGAAGTGGAATGCAGCCATCTTCCATGAGATCCACTGCTGTATTTTTAGTTGTTCAGTTCTGAGGATTTTAAGTGTTAGCTAATACTTGCACATTTTTATTAACTTGATTTCTGTAGAGAATACTACTGGGCAGTTATTTTGCATCATGATGGCAGCAAAAATGTCTTCTTCGACCAGTTCTTAGATTCTAATGTTTTAGAAGTTGTAGGAATTATAGCTCTCCTACTAGCTAAGGAGAGGTTTGGATAGAGGAGATAAACTTAATTTAAAGCATAAAGTGTTTGAAGGTTTCCTCCCCATTGTAATTATAAGAATTATATTTAATATGTATGTAACAGATATTCACATCTTGAAGGGAGAAAACAATTCCCTTTGCATAAGGTAAAAATACTGCAAATATTTCATTATGTCAGTTATTTATTCTTTCTAAAATCCCAGCAGTATCATTTTCCTCAAAATTAATCCTGATTATCACCAAATGTTCTTTACTTACTTGACTCCTGACTGCTTGGGCACTACTTTTTTGTTTCTTTTGTCTTTGTGTATGTGAGGGTTTAGATACATGCACAAATTTCAAACCTTTTTTGATAATGAGGATTTGCAAGATCGCACAAAAAATTATTATAACAAATGTGATTATATGTGGGAAATTGGATCTAGACTTGTAGTGCAATGAAGGCTTAACAATCTTTTTACACTAAAGTAACACTGGAATAAAAATAGGCTCAATTCTATCATTTGTAGAAAGTCTGATTTTCTTCTAATTTCCATGATATATTGGTATTGTTAACCCACATATGTGAACAGCAGAGACACTGCTAATAGCCTGTACATAGGATTTCAATGCTATTTGGGATGACAATTTGCCTGACACCCCCCCCCCCAAAAAAAACCTACATTCCCCAGATTTCCTTGTAAGTGAAAGGAATCACTGCATGATCTCATTCTGGCCAAAGACATAAGGGAAAGCCACCTGATGAGACATCAAAGAAAAGCTACTGTTTTCTTGTTGAAGGAGACATACTCAGCCAGCAAACATTTTTGACCTTTGCCCTTCCCTTTCTTCCTGCCTGGACTGCAGATGTGATGGCAGAGATGGGGCTGCCATCTTGGACCATGAAGCAACAAGCATGAAGACATACAAAGGATAGTTGAGTGGAAAGGTAGGAGTCTGATGGCACTGTGGGGTTTCTGTGCGAGCCCTGCAGTGCCTTCCAGTGGAATTTCTGTTGCATGAGAAACAGAAACCTTTAAGTAAACAAGCCACTATTTTTGAAGTATTGTGTTATGGACAGCCAAACCTATTCTGTAATTGATTAATTCCTGATTGATCAATCTGGGAATGACCCAATTTTAGTAATATTTTATCCCTGTCATTCCTCCTTCTCAGAAAAACATTCTCAGCATTTGAGGGCAGTTTTGAGGATTAAATGAGTCAGTATGAGTGAGGTTTTTGAAATAGTTACTGATAGTAAATGTTGGTTTCTATTACAGAAAGTGGGTACAAGATACTTTTTCCAAGAGAAGAAGGATAGGGTTTCTGGAAGTCTTAGCTCCAGGTGATAGAGCTACAGTTGCCTTATACAGGAATATGCTTGAGAGGCAGTGCAAAATACTCATTACACTTCGTATGATGTGTGTGCATCCTTATCTCATTGTGCCGAACTTTGATGAGTAAAACTTGGTTTATTACAGAATATGTGAAGGTATTGGTGGGAGCTGTACACAGCACAAGATCATGGACCATGGACAGTAAATCAAGTTAGAAATATTTATGGAGCACTGCTTATGCGTAGGGCTCAGTGTTGGTCCTGTGATTGGAGATAATTTTTGTCATCAAATAGGACCTGTAGCTTTATGGGATTTTGAGTGAAAGGGAAACAGTCATGAGAATATTTATTTGGTTACATGTGCACTACAGCTGAAAAAAGAAAAGGCACCACTACATGGCCCTTGCCCAGGAAGGACTCACAAAATCATAAGACAGTTCATATTTTTTAACTAAACATTTGGAAAAAAGAAGTAATAGTGAACTCCAGGAAAAACAAAAAAGTTTCAAGAATGTAATTAATCATAGCATACTACCATGATCATAGTAAACTAGGAGAAAACAGTACTTACTTAATCATAATAACTAAAACACTCAAAATAGATTAACCCTCAAATTATGAGGTAACTAGTTGGGAGAATGAAGGGGGTGAAGGGTATTTGAGAGTGCTAATATCTTCCTCTGCTATAAGAAGTCAGTAGATAATGTTTAAAATTGATAAATCAAGTGGTAGCAGTATATTTGTATTATGTAAAGATTTGGGATAAATTAGAAGAAAAAAATCACTCAGAGATGATGTGGTTGCATGTGGGTGGGATGGGAAAGGCGAGGAACTGCCCTTTTTGGTGAAACATTTTAGACTATTTGACTTTTGAACTTTGATACATTTTAAGCTAAAACATTAATTAAAAATTATGTTTTGGACAGAACAAAAAAAGGGATTGAAGAGTGAAAGATCAAGAGAGAATGATTCCTTGGGAGCGGCAGTTGACAAAGCAAATTACAGAATATACTCAGTGAGAATCAGATGAAACACGGGAGATAAAAGGCTCCGGACCAAGAGGTCCCAGAGAAGCATTCAGAGGAGAAAGGCTGCAACCAGGAAGTCCACACACTCACAGCTGCTTCCAGGCCCCGGTGCTCACCCAGTAACAAAGCCCCTTCTGTCTGGAAAAACCACAGCAAGGCGAGGCACGGAGCAGAAAGCCTTTAATTGGGGTGGCGAATGAGCGGCCCTGTGAACTCCAAATGCCTCCAGCAGGCTGGGGCACGCTTTTTCTTTCCCTTCCTCTTTGCCCACCCGTTGATGGCCTCGCTTTCCAGGGCTTCTCAACAGGCATTGTTGGTCTTTTGGCTTCTTCCCTGCTCTGGGTCCTGAGCCATCTTTCTGCCTTTTTGCTATTCCGCCCTGAGCATGCTATGGGCCAGTGTCCTGGGTTCTCAGCTCACCCTCTCTCCATCAAGATGTTTCTATCCGGGTTCTACCTCCTCAAACCTTGCCAGGTGACTGGGCATCTAAACTAATAATCCAGTAATAAAATCAGTGGTAACTAAAGGCTGATAGCCAAATATGTTAACCCTTTTTATTAACATTTCCAGATTAATAGTGGCCTTCGGAGCTTCAACTCAGAGGAATTATTTATCTGGGAAAGTTGGGCAGTCGGTGTCCAGAGATTAGGGACTTTTGGGTTGGACAATCCCTGGTTCCCATGAAATTGCTCCATGAAAGAACCTTCTGAGCATAATTGAGCCAGCCTCAGTGTCCCCAGTTAAAGCTTTTTGGTATTGATCCAACCCCATGTTGATCTCATCTCCCTCCACACTGAAAGAATCCAATCTATTCTGCACTATTTTGTGCTTGTTTATTGGTAAGTTTTCCTAAGACAGGTTGCATGTATATCCCTTTGCTTCCTAAACTGGTCCATGACCTCCTTGAGGGCTGGCATCCTGTTGTCAAATGAAATGATAGTTTCCTTTATTAACTACACATGTCCTCCTTGACGAGTTTCTGGGGCCTTGACTCACAATCCTTTGGCTAAGAAACATGCTCTAGTCATGAGATGAAGCGCTGATGGGAAAGAAGGTATCAGTCTCTGCCTGTAAGAAAGAGAGCTAGAGAGAGGACAGAGGCAGGGCAAAGAGGCCAAGGACTGAGGTGCTCAGCACTCAGCAAGAGCGGGTTTCTCCGGGGTGGACAACACACTGGGTTTTGGGGTGGTCAGGTACTCACATGGAATTTTGGGGACTCAGTCTTCTTGAAACATTCTTCTTTGCTTATACTGCCCAAGCTGGGCTCATAAAAGGGGCAAGTTACTGGGAAATGACCCAAATCTGTAATTCTCAAAATCTCACGACATACACAGAGCAGGGTTTTTAGGACACTGTAGACAAATCCACCTAAATAGTTTCTGACCTGTGTCTCATGTTGTCTGGTGATTTCAAAATGCCAGAGAGGGTGAAGGGAGAGCTCAGGTATAAAAATGGTTATTTATCAGTGAGAACATTTGGACACAGGAAGGGGAACATCACACACCAGGGCCTGTCGTGGGGTGGGGGGAGGGAGAGGGATAGCATTAGGAGATATACCTAATGTAAATGACGAGTTAATGGGTGCAGCACACCAACACGGCACATGTATACATATGTAACAAACCTGCATGTTGTGAACATGTACCCTAAAACTTAAAGTATAAAAAAAAATGGTTATTTACCTGTAAGGAAGGGCTTTCAGTGAATTAGAAACAGATAGTAATGGCAGATATAGAAACTACAATAGAGAGAAAAAAAAATAAATATTATTATGTTTTAAAATATAAAAACATAAAATGTGCTTTTATTATATAAAGTATAGAAAAACAAAAAGAAGGAAATAAAAACACCCATGTTAAAGAGTGAAATTTAAAGGGTTAAGAAACATGTTACACTTTTCAGATCTTTATATTTTAAGATACACATGTGTACACATATATAATATATACTATATACACACATTTTAGAACATAAATGAAATCATACAGTATATATTGTTATAGAATTTGCTTTTTTACTTAGTACATTATTATAAGCATCTTTCCCTGCCAATAAATATTCATTAACTTTTTCATTTCTAAAGCTTGAAGAGGATGTCATTGTATAGATGCGCCAAAATTAACCAAATCTCTACTTTTTTTTTGAGACAGAGTTTTGCTCTGTCGCCCAGACTGGAATGCAATGGCACGATCTTGGCTCACTGCAACCTCCGCCTCCCAGGTTCAGGTGATTCTCCTGCCTCAGCCTCCCGAGTAGCTGGGACTACAGGTGTGTGCCGCCACACCCAGCTAATTTTTGTATTTTTAGTAAAGACAGGGTCTCACCATGTTGGCTAGGCTGGTCTTGAACTCCTGGCTTCAAGCGATCTACCCGCCTCGGCCTCCCAAAGTGCTGGGATTACAGGCGTGAGCCACAGTGCCCAGCCTTTTTTTTTTTTCTTTTTTTTTTTTTCAAGACAGGGTCTTTCTCTGTCATCCATGCTGGAGTGAAGTGGTATAGTCATAGCTCACTGTAGCCTCAAACTCCTGGGCTCAAGCAATCCTCCTGCCTCAGCCTCCTGAGTAGCTTGGGACTACAGGCACATGCTACCACACCTGGCAAATTTAAAAAATTTTTTTGTAGAGATGGAGTCTCGTTATGTTGCCCAGGCTAGTAGTCTGTCATTTTTTTTTTTTTTTTTTTTTTGGAGACAGAGTCTCGTTCTGTCTCGCTGAGGCATGAGCTTGGCTCACTGCGGCCTCCTTCCAGGTTCAAGCGACTCTCCTGTCCCAGCCTCCCGAGTAGCTGGGACTACAGGTGTATGCCACCACACCTGGCTACTTTTGTATTTTTATAGTGATGGGGTTTCACCAAGTTGGCCAAGCTGGTCTTGAACTCCTGACCTCAGGTGATCTGCCTGCCTTGGCATCCCAAAGTGCTGGGATTACAGGCCTGAGCCACTGCCCCTGGCCCACCCAGGCTAGTCTTGAACTCCTAGCCTCAAGCGATTCTTCTGCCTCAGCCTCCCAAAGTGCTGGAATTACAAGTGTGAGCCACCATGCTTGACCTCTACTGTTTGTTTCTAGTTTTTCATTGTTAAAAGCAATGCATCATTTTACATTATTGAAATTCAGAGTTTTTATTATTATGTATGCTAAATATTCTGCTTATTTTTTTGTTGTTGTTGCTATTCAAAGTCATCAAGACAGTTTTAGCTCTTGTTGGTAGGTGAGGCACGGGTCAAAAGAACTAAAGATAAGGGAGCAACTGGATTTAATCTGCAAGCAGCTGAACTGATGCTGTGAAAAGGGCTTGGGCATCCTATTGGTAAAAGAACAATAAACAAAGATGTAAGAAAAAGTAACCGGTTTTTACTAATTTAACAAATGTAAAGACACTTGCACTTTTAAAAACTATCTTTTTTTCTGTTTATTTCACAGTTTTTAAAGAAGATGTAACCAATTCTTAATATTCTAAAAGTAGAAAGCATGGGCAAGTGTATAAATGTTTTCTCATTCTTTTCTACTTCTGCAGTGGAAGCCTGAATGTGTTATCTATTATTGGAATTACTTCCTAATCCTCTGCAAGCGGCAGCTTCCAGAGAAGCAAGCAAGGGCTGTGAGAAAAACTTTAAAGCCTCTAAAGCTTAAACTGAAATTTAAATTTACTTAAAAAGACTAGCAACAATAAACATGGATCAGTTGTTCTCGAACTAGATACTGTCCAAGAAGCTCTACAATTGTGTTGTGTAAAATAGTTGCCACCAGCCACAGGTGGCTGTTGAGCATTTGAAATGTGAGCAGGACAACTGAAGAACTGAATTTTTAATATTATTTAATTTTAACTAATTTATATTTAAAAACTGAAGCAGTATATTTTTTCCTGTAATAAACTCATTTCTCTGGTAGGACTACGTTTCACATTAACCATTGCAGTGTCAGATATTATATTGTCATGCGTCTGTGTTGTTTCTAATGTTACATATAAACACATAATCGAGTAGTTGGGATTCAGTTCAAATTATTCTTTTCTATGCATTGATGTGACACAAGAACGTGTTTATTTGAATACTGTATGCAGGCAGCATGAGTTAAAGTGATACTCATATAAATTAAAATACTTAATATTTTAATTATAGTATAATTAAACTTTTTTGCTACTTAGAAAATAAGTATGAATGAATTTTAGATTTAAAATGAAGGCATGCTACTAATGGAGAATCAAATGGAGATGTAGAAGTAGTACAACAGTAAAGAAGAGACTGGAAGAAGGTATGTTGCCAGTTTCACAGTGAATGGCAATTGCAATTTGCTGTGGCAGAGCTGTTTATTGTATAATTCTTTCCTAAGATAATAAAGTGGACAATATTAAGAGACATTTTCAGAAAATACATACTGAATTTTGGTAAGAAGTTTCCTCTAAACAGTAAAAAAGTTGACAAGAGAAGTCACCTGAAATTAGAATTAAGTGTCCAATAAAATATTTTACATGTACACACACACACACACACACACACACACCATTTAGCTGGAAAAATGGTAAAATAAATTATGAGTTTAGTTATGGAAATTGTTAGTAAATTATGAGGATAGAGAGTAAAACATATTTTACAGAAAGTAAAAGATTTTATGAATAAAAACTAAAAGATTTAAAAAATAAGTCATTAAACAATTGCCTAAACATGACCTTTCAACAATATAAATGATCAGGTGATTCAAAATTTGAAAAATTACAAGTACTTTTCTTTAGCTTCAGAGGCTATGCAACATAAGAGACACTATCCAATTAATTTCTTCAGATATATTTTGTCTCAAGGGGCTTCCATATTTCAAAGAAATGTTGAAAATTTGTGCCTTAACATTAAACTCATGATGTACATAATTTCTGAGTTTTTTACATTTGTCAGAGTGTTCAAGGTAGAATTGAAAGAAAAATACTTTTTATAATGATAGATGATGCTCCAACTGTGTTAGGTTGAAATTGAATTTATTGGATTTTTAAAATAAGTGACTGATATTTCTCTTATATGATATATATTGAAAATATTTGCCTCTCCCCCTCCCCCTCCCCCTCTCCCTCTTTCTACGGTCTCCCTCTCTTGCTGAGCCTGGACTGTACTGCCATGATCTCGGCTCGCTGCAACCTCCCTGCCTCGGGTTCCCGTGACTCTCCTGCCTCGGCATGCCGAGGCACGCGCCGCCACTCCTGACCGGTTTTTGTATTTTTGGTGGAGACGGGGTTTCGCCATGTTGACCGGAAAGGTCTCCAGCTCCTGGCCTTGGGTGATCTGCCCGCCTCGGCCTCCCGAGGTGCTGGGATTGCAGACAGAGTCTCGTTCACTCAGTGCTCAATGTTGCCCAGGCTGGACTGCAGTGGCGTGATCTCGGCTTGCTACAACCTCCACCTCCCAGCCGCCTGCCTTGGCCTCCCAAAGTGCTAAGATTACAGCCTCTGCCCTCCCACCACCCCGTCTAGGAAGTGAGCAGCATCTCTGCCTGGCTGCCCATTGTCTGGGATGTGAGGAGCCCCTCTGCCTGGCCGCCCCATCTGGGAAGCAAGGAGCACCTCTGCCCGGCCGCCCCGTCTGGGAAGCAAGGAGCGCCTCTGCCCGGCCGCCCCATCTGGGAAGTGAGGAGCGCCTCCTCCCAGCTGCCCATCGTCTGGGAAGTGAGGAGCGCCTCTGCCCAGCTGCCCATCATCTGGGATGTGGGGAGTGCCTCTGCCCGGCCGCCACCCTGTCTGGGAAGTGGGGAGCGCCTCTGCCCGGCCACCCTGTCTGGGAAGTGAGGAGTGGCTCTGCTCGGCCGCCCCATCTGGGAGGTGTACCCAACAGCTCCGAAGAGACAGCGACCATTGAGAACGGGCCGTGATGACAATGGCGGTTTTGTCGAAAAGAAAAGGGGGAAATGTGGGGAAAAGAAGGAGAGATCAGATTGTTACTGTGTCTGTGTAGAAAGAAGTAGACATAGGAGACTCCATTTTGTTCTGTAGTAAGAAAAATTCTTCTGCCTTGGGATGCTGTTAATCTATAACCTTACCCCCAACCCCCTGCTCTCTGAAACATGTGCTGTGTCAACTCAGGGTTAAATGGATTAAGGGTGGTGCAAGATTTGCTTTGTTAAACAGATGCTTGAAGGCAGCGTGCTCCTTAAGAGTCATCACCACTCCCTAATCTCAAGTACCCAGGGACACAAACACTATGGAAGGCCGCAGGGACCTCTGCCTAGGAAAACCAGAGATCTTTGTTCACGTGTTTATCTGCTGACCTTCTCTCCACTATTATCCTATGACCCTGCCACATCCCCCTCTCCGACAAACACCCAAGAATGATCAATAAATACTAAAAAAAAAAAAAAAAGAAAAAAAAGAAAAAGAAAATATTTGTGCAGTTTGCTGGTACAGACTGTATGAAAGTGTTATGATATAGTTGTTAACATCCTTTCATATGTGTGTGCAAATGCTTTTAATCATTGGCAGTTTATGGAACTGTTGAAAGAAACAGAAGACAATGAATTGAGTGATCTTGTATTCTTTGGCAATGCTCATTAGTTGAGCTGTGGAAGAGCTTTACAGATTTACTGTATTGTTAGCTCTAATTTTCTTGAAACAAAAAGAATGCTTGCCAAACATTCAATTATTAAAGATAAAAGTGGCAGTGTGATTTACATTTTCTCACTGATATCACACCACATATGAATGAGCTAAATTTGAAGTTCCAAGGAAAGGTAAAACTTGTTTGTGACCTAACTAGACAGATAGAACAATTTATATTGAAATAGAAACTTTTCGTAATACAAATCAATAGTGATTTTATACTTTCTAGAGTATGAATTAATATGCAGAATATTTTCATGAAAATTGTCAAAAGTACAAGGAAAATTTGAACACTTTGTTGATATTGATAAATTTACAGTTGTATTTCAATTTATTAAATACTTTTAAAATTTGATATTAATCTTGAGCAGACATGGGAGTAACAATTCATGTAACTGAATGTAGTTAAATGAATGTAGTTTTGAAATTGAAAATGCTTATGCTTCAAAATCAAAGCGAAATTTTTTTAAATTTTGTTTTGTGTTGTTTTGTTTTGTTTTTGAGATGGAGTCTTGCTCTGTCGCCCAGGTTGGAGTGCAGTGGCGCAATCTCGGCTCACTGCAAGCTCCGCCTCCTGGGTTCACGCCATTCTCCTGCCTCAGTCTCCCGAGTAGCTGGGACTACAGGCGTCCCCCACCACGCCCGGCTAATTTTTTGTTTTTGTATAGTTAGTAGAGACGGGGTTTCACCATGTTAGCCAGGATGGTCTTGATCTCCTGACGTCGTGATCCACCTGCCTCGGCCTCCCAAAGTGCTGGGATTAGGGCCACAGCGCCCGGCCAGCAAATTTTTTTTTTTTTTTTTTTTTTAAAGAACCAGTTTGTCAGTGTAAATGCAAATGTTAAAGGAAAATGATTTTTGAATACTTGATGGAATGATTGGAAAACTTTTAGTGTTTTCGGAACAACTTGGGCATAAAAATCTGCTTTTTAAATGGCATAGTTTATGAAATCTAAATCAGATAAAGTAGTTCTAGGCATATAAATTGAGATATTTTGTACCTATAAAATCCACACTGGATTTTGAAGATTTTGTTCAAATAAAAGAATGTACAATATTTAATTAATATTTTTTATGTTTATTACAAGTTGAAATTATATTTTAGACATATTGTGTCAAATAAAATATATTACTAAAATTAGTTTCACCTTTGTTTTTTACCTTTTTAAATGTGGTACCTAGCAAATTTAAAATTCTATATGTAGCTCACATTGTATTTCTGTTGCCAGCACTTGCCCCATACATGCCAGCTTTATGGATTTTGTGGATTAGTTCCAAAATCCCAAAGGTATCACTACCTAGTTATATATAAAATCATCCAGATCAATGTCACCTGCCCTGTAATGCCAAGTTTTTGTGTGTCACTGACCCACCATATTCTCTCTTCATTGTCAACCAGGGAATCTGTTTGTGAGATGCCCAGTCAGAGTTCAAGGTTCAATCTGGCCATGTAACTGAATTCCCTGAAAACAGCCTGTCCATGGAGGAATGTAATCAGTGATCTTGGACTAGTTATCATTAATTTCAATCAACTTAGGAAAACTGTAAGTGAAGGAGAACCAGAAATCATATCTTAGATTATATTAGTCACTATTGATATGGTCACCTGTGCCTGAAAACAAATTGACTCATGGTGCTGAGCAAGGCCTTTACGAGATAAGACAACAGCTGGATTCACTGTCTCAGTTCCTGAAAGAGAACAGAGACCAACTAGGATCAGTACATTCCCGAGCCTGGCTAAAGAGAGATTGTCACGTGCTATAATTCAGGGGAAAAATTAATCTGGAAGTTTCTATCTCCCTTAGCTACCTTTTCCATACTCTTGTTTTGTCTGGATTCCTGCCAGACTCAGGATATTTGTGTTAGTGATGACTTGTGGTTTAAAAACGCAATTATTGGATCAAGTCAGAAGATCTGGATGAGAGGTCCTGGTTAATTACACAGTCTCTCTCAGTTTTCTCGTCTGGATTGGATCAGCTGATCTATAAGAAACCTGCTAGAACCAAGGTCTTGTGTTTCTAAATTGTTCTGGTAGTAGCTGAGACACAAATCCCAAACTATGTAAAACTCACTTAAAATCTGAACTCCATTCTAAGAACAAGATTTGAAATGCTATCATTTTCTTTCCTCATCAAAGAAAGAAGAATGTGGAATAATACACTTGTATAATTTTTCTATTTACTGGGAGTCACTATTATATTGTTTTATAAAAGCTTCTTGATATTTTTCCCTTATCAAAAATGAAATAGCAAGAAGGAAGATTTAGGTATGCTGTTAACATTTCTAATCTTGCTCTTTATTTGTAAGTGTGGTACCCTAAAAATGGAAGGCTGTTTGTGTAATAGCATTATAGAGAAAATGGCCAAAGAATCATATTTCTTTCTTTCACTCACTTGATAAAGTCTTCAAATGTTAGTCTGAAATAACTTTTAGTGGTGTCAGAAGTGAAAACTAGCTCTCTAGGGTAGATAGTTTTTATGCTAATTTCATGCACCTCAATGTAGACAATTATTCTAGGGCATGTGAATGATCCATTCACTGAATGAAGAAAAATTATTCCAAATGATTATTGATGAGTTAATCAAGATAACCATGTAAAGTTTTTTTATCCATTAGTGGTAACATCTACAGTATTTCACAATCATCATAATAAAAGAGCCAAATGCTAATGGGCAAGGTAATCAGACTTAATGAAGAACAGTGAAAAATCTGCTTTTAAAAATAGTTTACAGTTTTCATAATCACTGAAGTGGTCAGTGAGTCCCAAGGTTCTTCATATTTCATAATGTGTGTTTGCAAATTTTTTTCATCACTTAAAAAATAGTCAGATTTTTTTAATGTAAAAAAAGAACAGAAATAAAGGGAGACGGATTCATCTGAAAAAATAAATACATATTTAAAAAGCTGTTCATATTGCAATGGTGATTTAAAATGGGGGAATCTCTATGCATTTAAAAATACACAACTACTTTTTTAATGTTTTTTCTCCCCTCTTTATCCTTTTACTTAAATTTGGTAATTTTATCAATACAAGCTCAGACAAGTCTGGACTCACAATTTTATTATAATTATTCATTATATATTGTGGTTTAAATTTGTATTGATTTATTGATTCTGTACCCCAATGTATTGCCATGATGACATGAGGGCCTGCCATTCACCCTCTTTTGAGAAAAGCTATATAAAGTGTTTCCTTATTAATACATCACTGTATTTTGTATCATGTGGTCTCATTACCCTGGCATTTTAAGGTAGGCCCAGCTGGGGCTGCACCCTCCATGGAGCCAGTGGGAACCCCGCCCCTTCTGAGTTGGGGCGGGAGCTCCCCAGGCGCTGCTGCAGCCGCCCAAAGCCCTTTCGCAGACCCAGGCCTCCTGCTCTACAGAGCAGGCAGGCGCTCCGCCCTCCTGGGCGGGGCCACAGCCACCCAAACTGCTGCTGTGGATCCGAGCCTCCCTGTTCCCTTGGAGTTGGGCCCAGAAGCAGGCAAGATCTGCCCTCCCAGGTGCAGCTGCAGCCTCCTGAACCGCGGCTGCAGACCTGGGCCTCCGGCTCCACGGAGCAGGCAGGAGCCAGGACAAGCAGGAACCCCACCCCTTCTGAGTTGGCGGGGCGGGAACTCCCCGGGGCACCTGAGGCCGCCCTCCTAGGTGCAGGACCTGGGCATCTCTGCGACCTGCCTCCTTGGGGACAGGAAGCATCAATTAAGCAGAACCATTCTTACTCTATACTCTTAAAATTAGTTGTGGGTTAAATGAAAAAGTCAACTATAACAACAAAAAAGGTAACTATGAGGTGATGGTGTGTTACTTAGCTTGATTGTGGTAATCATTTCACAATGTAAGTGTAAATCACAGCATCACATTTACACCTTTAATACGTACAATTTTTATGTATCAATTATACCTCAGTAAAGCTGAAAAAAGTGAGAAATAATAACAATACATGCATGTACTGCTTTAGCCATTTTTAAATATTTTTAAATCTTAAATTTTGGGGGGTACATAGTAGGTGTATGTATTTATGGGGTACATGAGATATTTTGATACAGTCGTACACTAATAATCACATCAGGGTAAGTGGGGTATTCATCACCTCAGGCATTTATCCTTTCTTTGTGTTAGAATCAATCCAATTATACTAGTATTTTAAAATAATAATAAATTATTGTTGACTGTAGTCACCCTGTTGTGCTATCAAATACTAGATCTTATTCATTCTATCTTTTTGTACCCATTAACCATCCACACTCCCCCTGCATTGCCTACTACTTTTCCCAGCCTCTGGTAACCATCATTCTGTTCTCTCTGTAAGTTAAATTGTTTCAGTTTTTAGCTCTCACAGGTAAGTAAGAACTTGCAATGTTTGTCTTTCTGTGCCTGGCTTATTTCACTTAACTTAATGACCTCTGGTTCCATCCATATTGTTGCAAATGACAGGAACTCATTCTTTTTTATGGCTGAATAGTATTCCAGTGTGTATATGTACCACATTTTCTTTATCTATTTGTCTGTTGATGGACACGTAGGTTGCTTCCAAATCTTGGCTATTAATAGTGCTGATATAAACATGGGAGTGCAGATATCTCTTCAATATTCTGATTTCCATTCTTTTGGGTATATACCTAGCAGTGGGATTGCTGGATCATATGGTAGCTCTATTTTTAGTTTTTTGAGGAGCATCCAAACTGTTCCCCATAGTGGTTGTACTAATTTACATTCCCACTGTGTACAGGGTACCCTTTTCTCAGCATCCTTGCCAGCATTTGTTACTGCCTGTCTTTTAGATAAAAGCCATTTTAACAGGGGTGAGATGATGTTTCATTATAGTTTTGATTTGCATTTCTCTGATGATCAGTGATGTAGAGCACATTTTCATATGCCTGGTTACCATTTGTTTGTCTTCTTTTGAGAAATGTCTATTCAAATCTTTTGTCCATTTGAAAATCAGACTAGATATTTTTCTTATAGCCATTTGAGTTCCTCACATATTCTGGTTATTAATCCCTTGTCAGATAGTTGTGCAAGTATTTTCTCCCACTCTGGTTGTCTCTTCATTTTGTTGATTGTTTCCTTTGCTGTGCAAGAGCTTTTTAGCTTGATGTGATTAGCCAATCTTTTATGCAGAGCCATAGCCTCATTGACGAAAAGAAATACTTTACAGAGTTTGTAAAGTTTGCAAACTGTGAAATATTTAAAGAGGTTTATTCTGAGCCAAATATGAGTGACTATGGCCTGAGGCATAGTCTCAAGAGGTCCTGAGAATGTGTGTCTGAGGTGGTTGGGTTACAGCTTGGTTTTATACATTTTAGCAAGACATAAGACATCAATCCACGCATGTGAGATATACATTGGTTCGGTCTGGAAAGGTGGGAGAACTGGAAGTGGGGGTGAGGGGACTATCAGATCATTGGTGAATTCAAAGGTTTTCTGATTGGCAGTTGGTTGAAGCTATTATCTGAAGACTTGGAATCAGTAGAAAAGAGAGTCTGGGTCAAGATAAGGGGTTGCCAAGACCAATGTTCTTATGAAGTCTCATAGGTGGCTGCCTTTAGAGACAATAGATAGGAAATGTTTCCTATTCATATCTTTAAAAGGTGCTAGACCTCTTCAGGACTGGGAGGTCCTGGAAGGGGAGAGATCTGTATGTTAATATGGACTCTTTATAGATGCAAATTTCCCCCACAAAACCCAGCTTTGCAGAACCATTTTAAAATATGGCAAAGGAACATATTTTGGGGTAAAATATTTTGATTTCGTTCTTTATTCATCATATGATATTATGCCAGAGTCAGGTTGGAAAGTAAGCCAAGTAGGGTTAAATAAAACCCACCTGATGATATTTTTTTGGCTTGTAGAGCATGGCTCCCCAGGTTCCTTAGATAGGAATTTGGGCAAGAGAGAAAAAAGGTGAGGATTTAATTCTCAGCCTTACTTTTGCCTATGCATCTTTGCCTACAGAGTTTCCTGTCATCTTTCTTGGTCAAACCACACTTGACAATACTTCATCTACTTTTCAAGTTTCATTATCTTTTTTTTTTCTTTTTTTTGAGACAGTGTCTCACTCTGTTGCCCAGGCTGGAGTGCAATGGTGTGATCTTGGCTCACTGCAATCTCTGCCTTCTGGGTTCAAGAAATTCTCCTGCCTCAGCCTCCTGAGTAGTTGGGATTACAGGTGCCCAACATGACACCTGGCTAATTTTTGTATTTTTTTAGTAGAGACAGGGTTTCACCATGTTGGTCAGGCTGGCCTCGAACTCATGACCTCAGGTGATCACCCGCCTTGGCCTTCCAAAGTGCTGGGATTACAGGCGTGAGCCGCTGTGCCTGGCCTCATTATCTTTAAAGCAGATTATTTAAGGAATTTAAAGACATTTACAAAGCTGATGAATAAAGAACTTTTCTACATTCTGTAATTTTATGAAAAACTTCTAAAATTTTACACTTAACCTACACATATTAAATTCAAAGGCAATTCAAACACTTGACTAAGTTTTTATAGAAACAATTCTCTTCTTGCACTCATCTTACACTTATATTGGTTTATATAATACTTGATTAAATTACATAAGTAAAGGAACACATAGAACCAGCATAAATACATTTGGAAACAAGTGCAACTGACTCTTGGTAAGCAGAAAACTTAATTGTAATTGCCTGCTGCAGAGGTGTCTATAGTTGCAAATTTCCAGCATGTTTTGGCCATCAATCAGTGTGTTTTGTAGAGGAAATGGAGAGCATTGGTTTTTCTGGTAAATTGGTTAAATAGCATTTGATTAAGAAAACTTGCACTGTACTTTATTCTAGATATATGAAATAGGGTTTTAGAAAGTTAAAGTTAAATGGATACTGGTGTTTAAGTATTTACTTTACAAAGTATGCTCCCTTTTAAGGCATCAAGCCTGTTTTGAATGTTAAATTTCAGGATATGTATTATTTTTCCACTAAGCACAAAGCAGTGGTAACAGCCAAGCTGGAAAGAAAGATTTCTTCCTTGTGGCTTAACTACAATTATGTTTTATTATGTTAAATATACATACATCTTATGCAATCCTGTGCAGTCAAATCTCAGAAGTGAAAGAATGGGAGAAAGCTAATCTGAGGTTGTAAAATGAATGGATTTTGAAAGCAAAGAAATGCTGTTTTAGGGATAGCCTATACTAACCTTAAATTTTTTTTTTCTAATAGAGAACCTCATTGATATGATGGTAATGTATCAGTTGAATAAGAAGTATGTCCTATAGTTAACCATGCTCAATAAGTATTTACCATATGAATGATTGAAGTATGTGGCTGCTTTAAGAACGTTAAAATTATTTTAAAATCTCCATTGCTACAATGTTTTAAATGTTAGTTTTCTTAGTAAATTATTACATTTCTTAAAAATGGTTTCCTGGAACATTGGTTTCAGAGTGTGGCACCTGGTATATTGTTTTCCTGAAAAGCACATTGTAACATGTGGTGGAATGATTAAGAGCATGGATTCTGGAGTCAAACTGAGTTTATATTCCAGTTCTACCACTTACTAGTTTTAAATTTTGGACAAACTAGTTTGACTTCAGTTTTCTCATCTAAAAGTGGGTATAATAACAATTCCTGCCTCATAGAGTTGTTATGAGCATTAAATGTAGAAGATAATATGTGTTAATAATAGATTAACTATTAATCCACTGAATTGTCTTTTCATCTTTGTCAAAAGTTAGTTTCCCATATTTGTGTGAGTCTATTTCTAGACTGTCAATTATTTTCTACTGATGTAGGTGTCTCTGTTTATGCTAATATCACACTGTCTTGATAACTAGCTTTTTAGGAAGTCTTGAAATTAGGTACTGGTCTGTCTTGGTAAAGTTCAATATGCACTTGAAAAGAATGTGTGTCCTCTGTAAATGGAGTGTTCTAAGAATGTCATTTATGTTAAGTTGGTTGACAATGTCAAGTCTTGCAAATTAGGGGCCTAGGGGTCTGCAAATATTTTCTATAAAGGGCCAGATACTAAATATTTTCAGTTTTGTGCTATACATTCTGTCGCAACTACGCCAATCTGCAGCTGTAGCCAAACAATGCATAAATGGGTGTGGCCATATTTGACTCACAATGAGCTGGATTTGGACCAAAGGTATGTAGTTTGCTTACCAAGTTCTAAGGCCTTACTGATTTCCATCAACTTGTTCTATCCATTATTGAGAGACGAGTGTTATAGTCAGCAACTATAATTGTAAATATGTCTATTTCTCCTTTTAGTTCTATCAGTTTTTGCTTTAAGGCATCAAGCTCTGTTTTTGTTTGTGTATTTTTAAACTCTGTTACTAGGTGCATAACTGTTTAGGATTGTGGCTGGGCGCGGTGGCTCACGCCTGTAATCCCAGCACTTTGGGAGGCCAAGGTGGGCGGATCACCTGAGGTCAGGTGTTTGAGACCAGCCTGGCCAGCATAGTGAAACCCCCTCTCTACTAAAAATACAAAAAAAAAAAAAAAAAAAAAATTAGCCGGGCGTGGTAGAAGGCGCCTCTAATCCCAGCTACTCAGGAGGCTGAGGCAGGAAAACTGCTGGAACCTGGGAGGCGGAGGTTGCAGTGAGCCAAGATTACACCACTGTGCTCCAGCCTGGGCAACAGAGCAAGATTCCATCTAAAAACAAACAAACAAAAAAAACACACAAAGAATTGTTATACCCTCTTCATCAATTTACTCCTTTAGAATTATGAAAGACCTTTTCATCATTTTGATCTGAAATCTACTTTTTCTAATATGAATACAGCTACTCCAGCTTTCTTTTGATTAGTGTGAACATGGTATATCTTTTCCCGTACTTTCTCAGAGCCGTCTGTTCTCAGGCCAAGCTCGCTTCCTACTCTGCCATAAGGTGAGCCACCTCTACCTGCCTGGAGATCAACCTGCGGTCATCCAGTTCCACCAGTGCCTGGCTGGGTAAGTGTGATTTACTCTGACATAAATTAGAAAACTATTGTGACTGCATATTTAATTTCACAGCCCCTACGCTAGCTTTAATCTGTAATAAAACAGACAGACTTCAGTGTCTATATTTCTATCCTTTCAACATTTCAGAGGAAAAGAAAAAAGTGTTTTGATTTGTTTGCTAAAACCTCTGCAGACGAGTAGCATGTGAAGGGAATATTGCATAGACACTAGCTTTTGTTACCTCATAAAGCACTGATTCTGAATACTCTATGTGCCCCTTGGTTACTGAAAAGAGGCAGAGCATCTTAATGTTGTCAAACTTGGCTGCAGCCAAAGTGTAAAAATTTTGCTTTCTATTACCAAGTTATTTTTGCAACAGACACTCTTATATTTTGTTACTAAGTAAGACAACAGCATCTCTCGATCCCGTGTTAGGCTGTATCACCGGGTCTCACTCTGCCTCTGACTCTTGCGGGGCTCAAACTTGACCCCCAGAGATCCAGGAGGGCCATGAGGGGCAGTATTGAAGTGAAGCCCGGGGAGGGGGAGAGCTTGAGGAATGGAGTGAGAAGGTGTGTGGTTCATCTTCCCTGGTAAGAAGAAACACTAGAAAGTTCTATGGTTTGTTTCCCTGGTTTTGTTAAAATGAAGAATCTTTGAGTCCAAAAGCCAAAACAGCTCATCAGGCATGTCACATATCTTTAAGCACAAGCTGGCTGGACCAGTTTCCCTACATCACCTTCTGTCCTTGTTACTTGGCCACAAAGTCACATCTTGCAGCCTGGGGAATCATGCACACTGAACACCTCTTAGAGGTGGTTCTAAAAACTATTTGGGGGGAAGAACAGACCAAATATCCAGAGGTGGTAACAAGGCCCCAGCCTCCCTGGAGAACACTCGTAACACCAACCCAGTCCTCTTCCCAAGGCCTGGTCTCCAAAAGGCAGCAATCTTTTATGCCAAACATACTTATTACAGGGCCTACTGAGGTCCATTTCTTCAGACACTTCTATGGAATTTCCAAGAATTCGTGCAACTTGTAAAATTATGAAACTTCTCATCTAGGTGCTTCCCCTCAGCTTCATTACGCAAGTAACTATTCTAGGTTTTGTGTTTACACTTCTTTGGGGTTATTTAAATATTTAAATATCTAGCCATGTAGAAATTCAAATATCTCTTAATGAGGCAAACTTCTAAGCAGAGACTTCACGTCAATGTTAACTGCTTTCCAACTGCAAATGATGTGAAAGTTTCCCCGAACTAATGGCTGGCTGACTCAATGGAAGATGTCACCTTTAAGTTCCCTGAAAAGAAAAAGTCCTCCAAGCTCGTCCAAGGCCAAGTACACCTCACACCTTTACAGCATGAGGGGATATCAGCCTGTTCAATGTGGTTAAAGGGAAAACAGTGAAACCTGAGTTGACAAGAGGAGAGGAACATCCACAAAAGGGGAATGAGCACAGAGAGAAATCAGTCAGAACCTCAGAGGAAGGAACTGTGCTGGGTGTCACACTTTATAAAACGTTAACTAGCTCTTCCTCTGACATTATGAATCTGATATGATTTGCAGAGACAGTGGGGCAAAATGAACAGAAAATTCATTCTAGCCTAACATTCTTCTCTTCCATTTAGCAAGTGTCTTATTACTAAAGTTTATTTCTCTCAAAACTTGGTCTCTGTGTGGCCAATTGGTTTTGTTCTGTCCCATGGGACCAACCAGGCTCTTAACCTGACCCTGCACTCTGGCACTCAGGGACCAAAAAGAAGGAATGATGTATGCTCCCAGTAAATAATAGTGTGTAGATTCCAGTAAAACAGTTCAGAGAAGGGTCTTGTGAAAATGGGGCTGGAGAGGAATTGTCTTGATGTGAGAAAGGTAGCATGCATAGGGTGGCTGTTGGATATCAGTGTTTTCCAGAAACAAATGGTGTAGTGGAACCGTCAAAGGACAATGCTGAACTCAACTCTTTCTTGAAGTCATAGGAGGTGGGACATTTTTGTCTTGAAAGAAGATTATATTAAGCCTGTTGTCTATTCCTTCTCTCCTTCCAGAGCTATAAGTTGGTGCTGTTTGCCAGGGTTGGTGTCTACAGAGGGCCAGGGGAATTCCAAGCGAGGGAAGCAAGGAGAACTTCTTGGACTCCTCAAGGTAAGAGACGTGGTGAGATACTTGAGGATTTCTGGTTCCCATTCTAGTGCCTGCAGCATTAAAGAGCCAACAAGGACTTAGGACAGAAGCCCATGTCAGGAATAAAGCATGTAAAATAGACTCAAAATTTGTCTGTGCCAAACCTCTTAGGAATGGAGTATCTGCTTAATGAAGGAGAACCCATCCATATACTTAGGAGTTGGAACACCAATATATGAGAGTTCTCAACCTATGGGAACTCTAAAAGTGCTCCTAAATTTGAATTCCCTCCCTTCCATTCTGGCCGAGACTTGGCTCCTAGGAAAATAGCAAAGTGCAAAGGTGTTGACTCTAGTCAGTTAATAAGTCCACTAGTGTTTCTGCATTACTCACTGTTAGTCACCAAGCATTCACTAAGCATCCACTGTGAGCATGAACAGGACTACAGGCTGTTAGTTGTGTCATTTGCTGATGTGTCTGCCCTCTTCTACTGCTCCTACTTCCAACGTCTATGTAATATTTTGTATCTCCTGACAATGCAGCTGGGTTGGGTACTAACAAAGAAGGCCAGAATGAGCTCAAGGGTATTGCATTATTGCTGGAAGAGTGTTCCCATTAATAAAAGCTGGCATTGTGTAATGTCATTCACATATTACTGTACATGAGATGATGCAATGTGATGCTGGCCTTTGATTCACCCAGAGCTTAATGGGAGAATGAGACTGGTCATTCCAAATCCCTGAATTTTTACCACTGAGAATCATAAAATATTAGAGCTGGGAGGGACTTTAGAGAATAGCTCACCCAACCTCCTTTGTTTTACCAATGGGAAATCTGAGGCTTATGTTATTCTTTGTTGAATGTACCAACTGGAATCTGGCCAAAGTGCCTGTTTCTACTCACAAATGTAACGTTTGGAAACAGATTGGGTCCTGTGCCATCTGCTACCATCCTTGGTAGACTAGAAGACTAGGAATCCAGAATAGTTCCAAACCGTCTATGCACTTCATCTACATTATTAGCATCCCGGTTCCAGAAATTCTCTCCCTGAGGGTACTAGTATGTGGCACAAAAGTAGGGAAAATAAAAATAATTCTTGTTTTCTTATAATTTCATCTGATTCATCACTGCATCAAGGTGAGCTCGCTAATCTTAGATCTCAGATCTCCAGGGCATGGGCCCAGCCCTCTTTGTTTGATACAGAGCTATGAAGGCTGTCCAGCTTTGGTAGCAATCTCAATGGCATGTTTTTGTTGGACCATTTAAAAAATGACACAGTCCCCACTGGAGCTTGCACCTGTGTGTTTGTCTACCTTCTGCTGTATCTCCTTAATAGGGGAGGCAGGTAGTCTACCTGTTTAGAATGAGTTCAGGCTACGTAGTCTACACAGCATCAAGATATGGAATGTGTAGTTCACAATTCACTTTTGCCTGAATTATTTGTGTAATTGTGGAATGGGTTAGAAAGGGCATTTTAAAGAGTTATTCTTGGCTGTGGTAGGCTTTGTTCAATGGAAACATGTTTGGCTCTGTGTGAGCTGGCCTAACAGAGAAGTCATGGACAACATCCTGTTTCTTAGGAAAGCTTTCAACTGAAGAGTACTGCAAAAATCTTGGGGACACGGAGCCAAATGAAGCTGTTGACCCAGGGTTGGCCATCACAAGTGTTTTGTAGCCAAGGAAAAATTTGCCTGAGATCAAGATGCTTAGCAGGACTCCTGAGAGTGCCAGAAAGGAGACTGGAAATTAGTAGAAGTTGCTTCTGTTTTTGAGAAGGGCCCTTCTGTGTTTACATAATACAGAGTTTTTGAAATAGAAACCCCTGGCCAGAAAGTTAGAGGCCAAGAGAAGAAATAGAAATTAAATGAAATTCTTCCTTCGGCCTCCCCCTCATCTCTGTAAAAATAGACAGAGACTTCCTTTTCCACTTACAGATGGGGAGGGCACTGCTTTGCAGTTAGAGCTGAGTTGTGAGGTTGAGGCAAACTGGGTTGGTGTTGGCAGTTCAGAATTACCATCTCTTCGAATTGAAACCCGTACCCTAAAGGGTCTTTGGATTGGGAAATAGTGCAACCTCCCCATGCATAAGAGTAGGAGGCACTCCATTTAACTCTAGAACACCATTTTTTGGCAAGCCTAGCATTTAGGCTTAACTTAGCTACACCCTTCTCCTACTTTATTAGAAGCTGGGCATTGAAACTTATCCCTGCCACCTACTAGAGAGAGAGCAAAGAGTATCAGAATGGTCTTTTGAAGGATCTGGTATGTTCAAGAGACAAACACACAGTTTTGTTTTCATTCATTCACTTGCTTAATAAACATTTATTCAACTTCTGCCTCTCCTAATCTGTGTGATTTGCCATGTTTGTGGAGAATGGAATATGAAATTACTGAGTCTTGGCCATCCACGATCTTTCACACTAGGCAGGGAGATAAGACAGACCCACAAATAATGATAATAAGCAGTGAAATGTAACAAGCTCCTCAAGAAAGACGGAATGAAAGGTTATAGAAATTCAGATTAGAGGAGGACCTAGCTGAGCTGAGGAGGGAAGGCTTCATGGTGGAAGTGACAGTAGGAATGAGGAAGAGTAGAATTCCAGGTGGTGAACTGCACATGCAAAGGCATTAAGGCCACAAAGCATGGAGGTATGTTTGGAAAATAATGAGGCCTCTAGTTGGAGGTAATGTAGAGGATGAGTTGAGGGTAATAGGCACTAAGACTGAATGGAAACTTTCAAATGCCAGAAGAACCTGGAATGTAAGGTAGGAGAACAATGAAGAATCACTGAAGATTTCACAGAATGAAAACAAACTATGCTGTAGAAAAATTTATCTAGTAGACGGGTTTAGAAGGTGAGATAAGAAAGGGGAGGTAATTCAAGAAGTAATTAAAACAGTCTGGGCTATAGACAATGAAAGTCATGAAGAGGAGTGGGAGAGTGAGAGGAAGAGGAAGAGGCAGTAGAAACACAATGAGAAGGCAGAGAGGAGACACCATGGCACTAACGTGGCAGCTGATCAGATGCGGGGTAGGTAAGGTAGAACACCTGTCAAAGATGACTGAGGATTTTTAGTTTGGTTGTAATTCCCCACTGGGTAATGATCTCGACTGTTTCTGTTTAGGGAGAAGGGTTTAAGAGAAAACTGATTGCTAGGATGAATTTGTCCAGGGCTTATACCTGGGAGCTATAATGATCTCCAAAGCAGTAGCCTCAGAAAATATATTGAGGGCTACACTGTGATGGAACTTCCTTGAGGGTGACAGATACAGAGAATGTGCAAGGCAGAAAATACCTGCTTTCAGTGAGCTTACAGTTGGAGAGGCAAGAATAGCACAAACGAATAATGCCACACTCTATAAGAAAGAATATAATGAATGGATTAATTATGTATTCAAGATTGTGAATTATACAGACATTTAGAAGCAAAGAAGAGCAATGAAACAGGTGGGGCTTCTTGGAGGAAATGTTACATAAGGTGTTGGGATTTGGAGGGAAGGAAGAGAGAAGTAGGAGAACACCACAAATAAAGGCAGAGTGCTGGGGGTGGACAGTGGTGTTTATGAGGGACTGAACAGACTAACCTGGACATCTCTTCTACAGGAACTTAGAAAAGTTCTCAGTCATCTGAGGGGTATGAAGGGTGCAGGAGAAAGCAAACATTGAGCAAGATTCACAATAGGAGCATGCAAATATCATGCACTACTCATATCAGTGGTGCATAATATTTGCATGCTTCTATTGTGAATGTCGACTATTAATGTAACCATATAATATTACTCTTTTGGGGTGATGGGGGAAGGAAAGTTGGGTGTGTGTGCATGAAAGAGCAAAGTTCCTATCTTCTTTGGCAGGGAACCAATAAATAATGCTTAAAATTGATACATCAAGAAATGGCATTGTAAGCACACCTACAAACATAGAAATGCCTAGGGAAGGCAAGAGCTGCATGAGGTGAGGGTGGTTGCCTCTGGGGCAGGAGGATTGGGTTAAAGTGGGGCAGAGGGCTGCGAATATTAATTATATGATGTGGATTTAAAAACTAAGTATAGTGTTATAGTTTTTGAAAAAAAGAATGGAATTTTAAAATGCTGATCTGATTTCATCCTGAGGTGATGATTGGAGTGCATAAGTAAGACAGGACACCTGGGCCCACTGTGCTGCCTTTGATGGGGAGCCTAGGATGATTTCCTGGGAAGGTCCAAGGCTGTCTCAGCCAAGCTTGCTCCCTGGTTTTTCCACCTTCCTGGGAGGGTCCTCCAAACTCAGCTCTCTCAGGCCCCTTTCCTTTTGAAACACTGCCTTAGCTTTCCATCTGGGTTCTTCCCTCCATCTGGTCCAAGGCAGCTGGGTGGCAGCATCCACAGCACCTCACTTCATTGATGGCCCCATGGAAACAAGCTCCAAACTTTCATTTCATCCTACTGCAAATTATTAACAGAGGATGTTTCCTGTTCATGTTTATTAGCAATGGACTAATAAAAATGATAACTGTGAGAAAGGGATAAAGTTGAATCTATCTTACAGAGTTCTTACCCTCCTGGTCTCGGGCTGTGGTTCTTAATTCCATTGTCCATTTCTAATGATCTGGTCTGGACTTGATTGTCCCATTTTTATTCCAGATGGCTCATCCAGCCAAGAAAAGAAAAAAACAAAATCCCGGGCAAGAACCGTTAAGTGTCACAAGTGGATGATTTGCATTTCTGGGGATCCCCCAGATAGGGGAAACCTACTTAAGTGAATGCTTGTTCTATAAAAGAATTGTTCTTCTCTCTCCAGACTAAAAATAATCATCAGAGTTCTCAGTTTATTTTGAACATATCTTCCTCCAAGCTTCTCAACTTCCTCTACTCAGCCCCCCTCCAAAAAAGAAAAATAAAGTTCTTTAGCCTCTCCAGATCTGGGGGAAGGCAGCAGCAAAGGTACATTAAAGTGGGAGACTTGGAAATTCACCTCAGCTCTGCATCTTTATCAGGGAGCCTTCCCGGGCCTGCAGCCAGGTCAGAGCTGTATCATCAGTCTGAGTAGGAAATCCATGAAAGATGATTTCACCTACCCTGATCTTCATCATTCCCCAAGAGCCCTTTCCCTTCAAAAGTCCCTGCTTTCAATCCTAGGTTTCTGCTGGGAAAGCAAAAGGTTTTCTTTTCGTCTTTCCGCTCCCTCTTCCTTCTGTTTAGAGCAACACAGCTCCAACTCCTCGCTCTGGGGCATTCCAGTTAACAAAGAACCTTTGTCTCTGGCAGATCCTCAGAAATGGGGCCTTCTGATAGGCTGGCTTGTTAGTGATCGAAAGCCCCAGGCACTCAGGTGGCCCAATGTCTTTATCTAGCTTTTTAATAGCCAACTATCAGTGATAAATGGGACATAAATATTCAGCAATAACCAATAAAAGCCCACACTGATTTCTCAGTCATTGGGAACCGCCCCCCTCCCCCATTTCTGAATAGCATCCACTTTTATCTCAAAAAGGCGCCAACAGTTTAGGAACCAAACTTTGTTAGTGTCCTCAGGCTAGGACTCTGGCCGCATCCTGGGCCTCTTAGGATCTGCACAGAAAAGCTTGAGGGAGTTAGGACAGTCCTCTCATCTCCCCTGGGGTTGTAAGCATTTTTGCTTTGTTTCTTTTCTAGTTCTGTAGAGTGAGTGAAGGAAGCAGGGAAAGGAGTCCCAGCACAATAGCCAGCCCTCCAAAGGCCCTGGGCTGCACACCGAAACGAACATGGAGGGAGGTAGCTGTGAGAAGGGGAGATATCCTGGCTACCTACGTGGTTCCTTGCTTCTTGTAGCTTTCTAATAGTTTGTAGCTGGTTCTGGCAGCACCCAGAGCAGAACAGTGGGAGGAACTGGGCACCTCCAGAGATATCCTCACTGATTTCTGGTTGCCATGTATCCAGTCACTGCTCATGCCAATGGAGAAGGCCTCAGGAAGAAGCTTCAGAGACTGGAGTGAACCGGACTGGCCTTGGTCACCAGCAGCTTCATCCTGCTGCGAAGGCCACCAGTAGAGGAAAAGATAGAGGGAGCGGAGTCTCTGCAGCAGAGCTTCTTCCAAAATATGGGTCCACAGGCTAATGAGAACCTCTCTGGTACTACTCTCCCCAGGCTCTTTATGGACATAAAGATGGCAACAACAGACACGGGGGACTACTATAGGTGGGGGAGGGAGTGGGACAAGGGTTGAAATCCTACCTGCTGGGTACTGTGCCCACTACCTGGGTGACAGGATCAATCATACTCCAAGCCTCAGCATCATGCAATCGACCCAGGTTACAAACCTGCACATGTACCCTCTGAATCTAAAATAAAAGTTAAAATTATATGAAAAAAAGATTATGTTTTTCTAGTCTAGGTGGATGATCAGATGGCTCCTCTCTTTCCTAACGGCATTTACAGCCCTTCAATGTGGGCCATGTGAGACACTGGTCTGAGAAGAACTTTATTAATTGTATCTCCTGGGAGCACTCTGAACTACTTAGTTTCCATTCCCAGAGTGAAACACACACACCTGTTTGGATTGCCATCTTTCCCCTCCCTTTCAGCCTGGATTCCTCGGAGGTAGCATTCGCATTTGGGAGAAACTATCTGCCCCTTGTGGGGAAGCTCTTGCATCCTTGAAGAGACAAACCCAATTTTATCCCTTCTGAACCATTGCAAGTTTTCTGCCAGTTGTGTAAACTACAAATGTCTTAGAAATATTAGCCCGGAAGTTGTTTTTTTTTTTTTGGTTTGTTTTTGTTTTTGTTTGTTTTTAATTCCCCAGCAGTTTACACAGTTTTGAGAACAGTTGTTTTTTTTTTTCCACAAGCTCATGTTTGGAGATTCAGAAGCTCTTGGCTATCAATCATACTACTTTATTCCCAAGTCTTTCCACAGTGTTGAGGCTTCAGAGCTGAGTTCCTTCTGAGTTACTCTGGACTAAATTTCATCAGTCAGCCACTGCCTCTTCAACATCTTTGTATCTAGCCTTCTCCTTCTCCTTAGGAAATGTCTTGACTTCAGCTTATTTTTATGGGACAGTGTCCCTGGTGACTCAGAGAGGAAAGGAGAAATCCAAACTCCTTTAGCCTTGTGCACAGAAACTGAAGTTTTAGAGGAATAGTTGGGTAGGTTTTTTTTAATGGGCCATTGGTTTTTCTCTCCTTGAGTCTTGTCTCTTTGCCATCTTTGTCTTCTCTCCTTCCATCCTCAGCAGAGTTCCTGAAAGTCTAACTAAACTTAGCCCCTTATGGCTGGGTAATTTGGAGAAATGTTGCCTTCTGGCATTTTACTTTTGTGAAATAAATGGGCTCAATGAATAACTGGTATATTCTAAGTCATAAATTAATTTTATTCTCTTTGTTTTCTTCTCTTTTCTTCTTCTTCTTCCTTAAAAAAAAAAACCCTTTTGTTCCTTTAAGAAAGAGGACATATTTAGGAAGTGTTCTGGCCTACCAATCGTTTAGTATTTATTTGAAGGCTGAATTACCAGGATTAATGCTATAGATTCATGACCACAAATATGGGTTAGTTAGTAGCTGTATGTTGAAGAGAACTGTGCTCAAATTCTAGCATGATGCTTATAGCTTCATGAACTTGGGCAAATTAATTAACTTCCCAGAGCCTCAGGAGTTTTATCATTAAATGAAGAATAAGGACACGCTTCATAAAATTGAGGGTAAAATTACATAGTGTGTGTAGCACAAAGCCTGACACATTGCAAGTTCTCAATCAGTGGTACCTATGGTGTCAACTGCATAGACCACTTTTAAAATTTTCCATGGGAATTAAAAAAATCTTAACATTCTTCCCCTGTCCATTTAGCATCTTTCTGGCTCTCATTCATAGCAAGTGATGTATTCTGAAGGAATACAAAGTCATTTTGAAATTAGCTTAAGCAAAACTTTCATAGAGAAGTCATTTCTAGTCATCTTCAAAGTGTGTACATTTGTGTGTGTGTGTGAATGCATGCACTACTCTAGATAAATTTCTAATACCTAGAAAGTTCTTTTTAGTACTTCTTGGCTTTCTAAAATGGATAACAGAGAATTTATTCAATTGTTCCTTCTTCCATGAAATCTTTCACTACACCCTGGAAAACCTGATGAGCTTTGAAACTCTATACAGCCCTCGGGAAAGATGCTATTTTTCTTACTAGTATTTCTTAGTGATTTACATTGTTCCTCTTCTCTACTACACTTTAAGTTCCTGGAGGGCAGTGCCTTTCTCTGCTTAGTGCCTTCCATGGCACCTAGCAGAGTCTCATGTGAGGTAAAGTAGACATCAGTTCAGGATTAACAGCCTGGACTCTAGAGTCAGACATGCCCTTAGGTCCAATCCCACTACTTTTTGACTCCTCAAGCAGCCTTACTTAATCTTTTCTGAGTCTCAGTTTCTACTTTTGTCAAACTGAAGTGTTTGGGGTTGTTACAAGCATCAAAGAAGCATATATATATATATATATATATATATATATATATATATATATATATTCTCAGTTCCTGGAATGTAATGAGAAATGAATGAAATTGTAGCTACATCTAATTATCACTATTATTCATGTGCTAAATATATGCTTGTATGTTGGATGAATGGACAGATAGATGGATGGATGTCATTCTCTATAGCTGCAGCAAGCAGACCTTGCAATGAATTATAAAAGTATCCCCCCAACATTCTGATCTGCCAGGACTCCAAACTGGAATTAACATTGGGGATTTCCATATTTTTAAAGCTCCACCTCCACTCTCAGTTTTGTTCTGATCTTCCCTGTGATACTTGAGTTTTCTTCTGAGATCTGATACCTGACACTCCCTGACTCTCTTTTGTATAGTGAAAGCCCATCTTTTGCTGATAGACTATTGCCAATAGCAATATTATTTCTAGAAGGATAATCCTTATCTTGATGGCTACTTTCTAACATAAACAGAGAAGAGAAAATAAAAGAATACCATTTCCACACCAGGTAGTGGAGAGATAAACAAAGATGTCAGTAGTCGCTATGGTAGGAGAGTGCTTTTGCACGCTCAATTACCTGCCTGAGCTGTTGGCCTGCTTCCTGTCTGCTTTTCTTTGCATTGCTTGACCTTTAGACTGATGCTATTAAAATACATACCCAGTGCCACGTAAATGGTTTTCAATGCCTGGCTGCTTAGAGAAAACTCATTGACATGCAGCGTACAGTTACTTATGCATGTGAAAAAAAGAGATTAAGAGTCCTTTTCGACACCAGCTTGCTAGGATCATATTTTGTTGTGGCCCCTCTATAGATTACTGACCTCCCTATGGGTTTTTGGCCTCAAATGACACTGTAGCACCTGACATCTCCTTCTTTAGCTACCAGGTATGAAGGTGTATCTGTGGCTAAGAGGTTCTCTGCCCTGGGATCAGTCCTGGGCTCGTTGCTGAGTCACTAGTGGATGGAAACAGTAGCCTCATACTCATTTACACTTCTATGATAGTCTAGATTCATCTGTGTCTTTGACCTTTCTCTTGATTTCATTTAAATCCAGATACTGGAGTCCCTACTTTAAGAATACAGAGCTCTTCCCCACCCTGCTTGTTCACTCTTACCGTTCTCTCCCTGGAAAGGGAAACAAGACTATAAACCTGACATGGATTCCGATCTTAAAAATATCAGCATGAGGGTCCAGATGGATAAGAATGCCCCTGTGAGTTGAACTGTAGCACTTTGGTATTCACAGAATGATTCATCATTCATCCATTTATGTACATTTTATATAACAAGTTCATCTTCATGCATTTGTTTTCATTTATGTCAAACCTTAGGAGGAAACAGAAAGGAGTAGAAGAGCTGTTCTTGCTTCTTGACAAGATAGATTATTATAAGATAGAACTTAAAGAGAATGGGAAAGATATTAAGAGCATGACAGTGGAGAGCTGGTCATGTTCCATAGGAGAGATGAATCTGAACTGGATCCTGAAGCAGAAAAGAGGGTTGGGTGCCTAGAAATAGCGGATAAAGACATTTGACCTAAAAGAACAGTGTCTGTTATATCAACATGACTGTTGAGAACTAGCTCCTGCATATCTCTCCTCTTCCCTGAAAAGGGGGTATTGAACTAACTTTAGAGTCAGTTTACAACCATTGGTTTTACTGCCGTGAAATAGATGAATAATAACACAGGTAAGAGAGATGCTATCTTCATTCTTGTGAGCTTCTACAAGGCTGTTCTTGGCATAAGCAAAGTTATGAAAGCCATTTCATCCAGCCTCATGCCATTAGGTAAGATGAATTCAGCATGGGGGGCATCTTGTTGCCAATAGGCTAGGATACTTCTAGTACTCCATGATGCATTTCTTCATGTGTTCTGATTCTAGATGCTAAGGCAGTAATGACAGGACATGGAGAAGGCTTGCCTCTGTGAGTTTCCATACTCACCTCCAGCTACTCTGCCACTTGCTCTCAAGGCTCCAGCCACATTGTCCTTCCAGAAGGCCCATCTCAGGCTCACATCACTATTGTCTCTACCTGGAATCCACTTTCTTCCAGTTATTGCTTGGCAAACTCCCACCCATCCTTCAAGTCTGTGAAAATGGATGGGACCAGATCTGGTTGCTCCATGGTGCCTATGCTATTCCTTCATGACCAAATTGTAATGAAAGTGTTTAGGTGTTAAAATATTTTCTCTGTATCCCCTATTAAACTATAAGTTCCATGAAGTCAGGGATTGTTAGTTTTGTTCACGTCAGTTTCTTTGAAGCCTAGCACAGAGCTGAGTGTATGGTATATACATAATAAACTTGGTCGAATGTTGAATGAATTAATGCATTTGGAGATCTTACAATCATAATGGCTAGTCAAACTATGTGCAAAATGAGTTAGTTAATTATGGAGACATTTCAAACGTTGGAGTAAACATTGACATCATTGGCAATCCCAAGTTAGAGAGATTGTGATGGTCTTTACAGAGTTCTTTGCTCTAAACTAGTCCCCTAAAGTTATAATGTATTGAAAGAGGCCAAGAACAATAGCTGCTTGTCTCTCATCTGTGGAGACTGGGAATATTCTTTCAGATGACTTTCTAAGCTCTAGAGCTGGAGAAAGCACCCGGAGTGAGACATCATTATTGGCAGTCATTCATCTCTCTTCCCTTTTTTTCTTCCTTCCTTCCTTCCTTCCTTCCTTCCTTCCTTTCTTTCTTTCTTTCTTTCTTTCTTTCTTCCTTTCCTTCTCTCTCTCTCTCTTTCTTTTCTTGAGAAAGGGTCTCACTTTGATGCCCATGATGGAGTGCAGTGGCATGATCATGGCTCACTGCAGCCTCAACTTCCTGATCTTTCAGGTGATCCTCTTACCTCAGCCTCTTGAGTAGCTGGGACTACGGGCATACACCACCACACCCAGCAAATTTTTGTATCTTTTTGTAGAGTCAGGGTTTCACCATGTTGTCTAGGCTGGTTTCAAACTCCTGGGCTCAAGCAGTCCTCTTGCCTTGGTCTCCCAAAGTTTTGGGATTACAGGCGTGAGCCACCGCACCTGGCCAACTTTTCTTATTTTCTTCTATCTTTATTTGTTTCATTTTTTTATGCATCTACTTTCTTTCCTGCCATTCTACTCTGTGGCCCCATGAACATGGCTTGGTTATGGTGTTCCAATCTAAACAGGAGCCAATTCTTGCTTTAGAGGAAGTAAGGATTTCATGCTAAAACCCAGAAGGTGGTTCAACTTCAGGCCACAGGTCTTGGCATAGGAAGGTGCCATTTGGGCTGATAGCATAAACATAATGGAATAGTTAGACCACGGTTCTTCCAAGCATCACTTTCCACTCCTCCTCTGCTTCGAGAACCTCATCCTGTTTGTTCATAGTTGATCAAACCCTGTCTCCTCTCTTCCATATCTTGAAGGCTAGTTCAAGCCTCAGCATCTGCTTTCTGAATTATTGCAGTAGTCATCCACATCGTCTCCCAGATTCTAGGAGCTATCATTTCCAAAGCACAAGTTGTATCTTCCTGTCCAACTCAACATTTATGATGCCTTTTATTGCTAGTATGAATTCCCAGCCTCTCAGCAAGCGTTGATACTTTTGTCTCTTTACAAGTTGTCTCTCAAATCCCTTCCATCTCTAACCCCATCCAACCCTCCCCAAAGTGCACAGCACTCCAGTCCCCTGGACTCTGATGACCATCCCTGTCTGACTCCGTTTTATGCTTCCGTGGCTTTGCACACACTGTTCTCATTGTTGAGAGACTTGTCCTTGCTGAGCTTAAATATTCCCTCTTCTGAATGTCTCTTCCTAATCCTCAGAGTCAGAACTATAAATTCTCTCCTCTGTACTCCCAGGCAAGTTTACTTCTAAGTCATTTACAGCTTGCCTTGTTTTGTAGTGAAGAGTTTGTATCTGTTTCTGGCACTGCCTGTGAGCTCCTGCAAAAGCTGAAACCATGTTTGATATGCACAACCTCTATATGATCATGATTTTCCAGGGAAGTGACTTTTTTTTTCCTGTCTTACTGCTCATATAAGTACACCCGTGCCTGTCAGACCATACATCTCTTCCGAAAATATGGTCACAGCTTTTATTCATCTTTATATATGTCCTTTTACAGAAAATGCTCAGAAATAGTTTGTCGAATTGAATGAACTAAGTGACTCCTTACGAAGCACGTTCCCCCCATGGTTCTATGATTCAATTAGGAAAAATATACTTATGTCTTGGACCAGCTTTTTCTCCGGATGTCCTGGCAGCTGAGGAAAGTCAGAAAGAAAAAACATTTAAAAACACCTATCCATAAAGAATAATGGAGATTGAGGTTTGAGGTGAGGAAGAAAGAATTCAAGGAATGAAATCAGAACCATTAAACTTTTAAGGTGCCTGCCCTCCTGCTTGTTGTATCATTGTGTCAACACATAGCAACAGTTTCCTATTGTTGCCAACAAGGCCTTACAATATTACCTTTCATGATGAAAAACAACAGCTGTAGCACAGCCTGAGAACAACACTGCTTCTGTATTGAAAGCCCAGTTCTTAGGAGCTCTAATCACTTCTAAGATAGCATCTCTCCAATTCTCAGAATATCCCTCAGAGGGAAGGAGGAGGCTTGTATTGTTATCGGCTCTATTTTGCATACAGTAAAAACAAGGCAAGAGGAGGTTAAATGATTTGTCCTTGGTCATGTGTGAGTCAGAGACTGAGCCAGCCAGAGAAGTTTCTTCACTTCCAGGCCATTGTTCTATCCTGATATTGGCTAACTCTCTCCCTCCATCTTTGTAACTGGTGGGGACAAACTACCAAGGGAGTGACAACTGGGTGATCTTTACTTCCCAAAATATAAATGTTGGCCACTGACCAAGAGAGTTCACAATAACAAATGTAAGGGGAGTTGTATGTCTGTAGTTTTGTGTGTATTCCTTCAGTCAACAGATAGCTTTGGAGGACTTGTGTGTGTCAGGCATTTTGCTATCCACTGGGGATGTGGAGTTGAGCATGAGAGTCATTGTTCCTGCCTTCAAAGAGCATCCACTCTAGCGGGATCACAAACATTAAATAGAGAAAGAAACAAATACAACTATCATAATGAATCAGTCATCTTCGAGCAGGCTGGGGCCATCCATTAAAATGGTTGCTAGCCTTTTTTGTTCTCTATCTCTCAGCAGGATATTCAAGACCCGTTGCAATCTATCTTCAAAATATCTTCCATTTCCATTGGCCTCCAGTAGTTCTCTCTTCCCTCCGATAAACAGAGTGCTCCAGCCCTGCTAGACTCTGCCATTCCTGGGCCACTCAGTTTTAAGTTTCTGTGGCTTTGCTGAAATGGGCGGAGAGACCTTAGGCTTCTTAGACTGGAAGTGAGGGTGTGGGGAGAATGGAGTGGAGACTGGAGCCATGCCTAAGGAGAGATGAGGCCACTAAAATGCTTGGCTAGTGAACATGTGTCCTATAAGTGAAAGGTTGAGAGGATGGCTGTTACAATGTCTATTGCTGTGGTTAAGCACCTTCACACACTTTAGCTAGTGTAGAGGAGAGAGTACTGGATTAGGAGACTGGGTGCCTGGACTGTAGTCCTGCCTAGACCTTGGCTAAGTCACAGTATGTCTCTAACCTCAATATTCTCTTTGGTCACATTAGCGGATAGGATTAAGTGTTCTCTGAGGGCTTCAGAATAAGGATGTCCCTATGGTTCTTCAACCTGATTTCACGCGCACGCGCCCGTGTGTGTGTGTGAATGTAGTGGCATAGGGTGATAAGATAGGGGGGAATAATTTTTAAAATGGGACCAGCTCTTGATAACTACTGGTTTCTTCCAACTATGCATAAAACCAGTGCCAAGGTGGGGTTATATATTTATATTTGTGTTTCCACATCAGTTACGTTATACCCAGCCCAGAATACAATGTATTCTCTCCATTGTAAACACTTTTGTATCCAGCTACTTCTATGGCCTTCCCAGACCCTGAAGACCTTGTATGGGGGAAAAGACTTCTCCTTTACCCTCTGAGGTTCTGTGGTTGGGCCTGAGAATTAAACTTAACAAAAGACAGATTAACAGGAGAAAAGCATACAAACTTTATTTGATGTTAATATTTTTACATGCATTTATATATAGGAAATGAAGTTCCGGCCGAGAGCAGTGGCCCACACCTGTAATCCCAGCACTTTGGGAGATGGGAGGTCAGAGGTGGGTGGCGGGAGGATCTCTTGAGTCCAGGAGTTTGAGACCAGCCTGGGTGACACAGTGAGACCTTGTCACTACAAAAAATAAAAAATTAGTTGGACACGGTGGTGCATGCCTGTGGTCTCAGCTACCTGGGAGGCTGAGACAGGAGAATTGCTTGAGCCCAGGAGGCGGAGGTGGCAGTGAGTTGTGATCATACCAATGTGCTCACCTTGGGCAACAGAGTGAGACCCTGTGGAAAAAAAAAAAAAAAAAGGAAAGAAAAGAAAAAAAGAAATAAAGATCCAAAAAAAGAGATAGGTCTGAAAGCTTATTTACAGTTTTAATTAAAAAAAAGTGAATTATGAAGATCTGACAAGACAAAGGAAAAAGGGATTTGGGCTAGGGGTGGCAAATTGTGAGAAAGTGATGAGGAAATAATGGAGGAACTAATGGAACATAAGGGTTATTTTGGCAGGTTTGTTTATACAGATTAATCCCATTCCATCCCTCACCCCATAATAAGAATGTTTTCCTCTTTTTGGCAAAAGAGAAGGCACCATTGTCATGGGAAGTTTAGTTCTTTCTTTAGGTAAAAAGGGAAAGGCCAAAGAGTCATTCTTGCATCTGCTGTTTTTTAGTTGCCTTCACCTCAAAATACCTAATATGCCAAATTGGCATCTTTTGGGATGGCATGTTCTGATTTCCTTCAACTTTTCTTTGTTTCTTTCTTTCTGGGTCCTCAGTTCTACCAGAAGGCAGTGCTATGGTGTGCCCAACCCTCCCAGGGGCCTAAATGGCCACCCTCTTGGGAATGCCCAAAGCATCTGCTATTTAGGACTTGGTTACAGAGCGCCATCAGCTTCCCCAAGGTAAGCCAGCATTGACTTCCAGGCCATTTAATTTACATCTTAATTTTGCTCATTGCTCATTTCTAAAGAGGGAGTCCATTTCCTGGGTTTTTCCAGCTCTCAGATACAAACAGATCGAGCCTTTAGTTTCACTCCTAAGATGGAAGACTTATTTCACAACACCAGTGGCCCTGCACAGCCTGATTTCTAAAGCAGAGACATACGTGCTGCACACTGCACATTTGCCAGTATTAGGTTCCTGCAACCAGTTGGGCAAGAGACTCTGTCAGTGACTCCTCTGAACTGATGCTTGAGGGTTTCAAATCAGTGGGAGGAGTTTTACAGAAACTGTAATACAGCCAACATTTACATGTCTTCAGTTATGTAAAATCTACATTTTTCTTACATATGGAGCATTTATTTCTAGTTATGCTTTCCAATTGTGCCATTCATTTCTTTTAATCAAGTTTAAGGATATGTCCTCAGTAGTAGATCTGAACCAGGCAGAAACGATGTGTCAAAAATATTTCTTGGTTAGTAATTGGTGAGACAGGGCCTTATGGTTTCCAATTATGGAGTCCTAGAAACTAAGTCATCCTTCTTTGAACTCTGCCATGGTCATTTCCAGACCCAGGAACAGAATGACTCAGAAATAGCACTGGTTTTGGCAACATGACTGACATCTTACCTTCAGGCCCAGAAATCAAAATCCCATCTCAAGAATGCTGTTTACTGTTTTTTTTTTTGTTTTTTGTTTTTATTTTTATTTTTGGTAGGTGAGAAGATTTTAGTTGGGGATATTGCATCTTTTATCCATCACGAGCTTTGTATTCTGCATTTGCCCCAGTCCCCTTAGTTGGTTGCTTTGTATGGAGGCCATGGATCTGGAGCTGTGAGACCCTCATTGCCCCACCTTTAAATGCTTATTTCTGTTCCTTGTGAATAGGTGTGTATTAAAATGGAACAAAATTTGCTTCAGAAGAAGAGTAAAACTGTTGGTTGATACAAGGTTTTAGACATATGTAGGTGACAATTTATTCATACCACGTCTAACCATTTATTATTATATTGGGTTTTGAGGTCTGAGTGCATGTTCTTACTGCCCAGTGGAGAATATGTGGAAAGAAGAAGGCTTTCTTGGCCAGCAGCAGCTAACAAACAGCATTTTGGTCTCGGGTCCTTAATTATTAGGGACTAGCATGCCAAGGCTGACTTTTTATTAGCATGTCTCTTTTCCTTTAGGAAAAAGTTTTAAAACAGACTACCCAAAGGTCTTCCAATTGCTAGTTCAAGAGATGACTTGTGTTTGAATTTGGCCAATTAACATGACAATGTCAATGTCAAGATCCATTTCCAGGGGAAAGAGTTTTGAAAGGCAGTTCTTGAGGGTGTCCAGGCTGAGAGGCAGCTTCTCCTCTGGGACTATTTGGATTTTATATTCCCGAGCCAAAAAAACATTCTTTAGCATTGGCTGACAAAATGGGTTTCAGAACAGGAGTTTCTAAAGCTGCAGTGGAAACTTTAATTATGCAGGTCCTGTCAAAATCCATCTGCTAATTCAACTGTTTCTGGGTAAGGTACTTTTTATTTTTCCAGAAGTATTACTGGATGACTCTCTGATAGGAATGTGAAATTAACTTTCTTCATAGGCAAGCTTTAGTTTTTATTCTTTTCAGCATTAGTAATATTTTCTTCACAGGATTTATTTGCTTTGTAGCTGATTTGATAAAGGCACCTAAGTGACTTTAGAGCCGAGAGACAGAAGGTGTCATTTAAGGAGATGCTATTGGAGGTTTCAGTGTGTATGACTTTGTGATTGACTAGTGCTCATGACTTAGAAATAAAGCCTTTCTGTAATTTTTAAGAGGAGAGGGACATCAAAAGTTGTTCTGGTTTGTGCAAGACCCAAATGTTTGGCATGCTCATGGGCAAATCTGTGGTCTTAACCTTTTCAATATGCCTCATCGAAACAGTTGGAAACCTCTCTATTAAGCAATACTTCTATTTATGATGAGCATCCATGGATTTGTTTTTGTGGAGGGATTGGGCAGGAGTTTGAGGTAGTTGCTAAATGTATAAATATTGAATGTGCCAGCATCTGGGACATTTCAGCTTAAATATCAGACAGTGAGGCTTATGCAAGCAGCTGACTTAGTGAAACTTCTGTTATTTTAGGGCGCTTGCCTAGATAAGAAGCTATAAGACAAAACCAGAATTTTTATAACCAGCAATGTCATGTGCATTTCAAACAGAGATTAAGAAAAAAACTTTTGCTAATGAGTCTCAGTTTCAGGAAAACCTCAGTGGAATTATATGTGAGAAAATGGACTTGTGAGTGGTGATAGTCTAACATCTACTTGGGGTCTGTAGCCAAAGGGCTTTTAAATATAGACTCCTCTTCACCAATTAAAATAAAGAACTCTATTAATTTTACTCAGTCTTCAAACCAAGGAAATTTCATGGCAAGTTTGAGAAAACAGTTCTCTGGGACCTCGAAATTGGGAGACAAAAATATTTGGCAGGGCTAAATATTCTGTGTAATGATTACAACTGTGATAGAGTCATCTCTCTGTGATCTGAAACGCTTGCTTTCCTGAGCCTGGTGGAGCATGGTTTTCAGTTAATTAAGAGCATCCCTTGCTTTTTAATTTGCCCAATTTTTCAACCCCTGATTCATCTTTCTCCCAAGGGATAAATGTGTGGAGTGAGAGTTTCTTGCCAGGCCTTGCCCTATACTTTTCTCTACAGTCTGGCAGCTGTGCCTGCTATTTTGTCCTCACCTGCTGTGGAGTTGTGCCTGCTGTTGTCCTCACCTGCTGTGGAGAGTTGGAGAGTGTGTGGCTGCCTATTGTTATAAAGCTCTGGTTCTCTCCTCACCAGACAGGGTTTGAGTCTTCTCCAGCCATACTAGAGATGTCTTGGAGACTATTCTAGTTCTCCACCCACCTGATTTCAGTTTTCAGGTCCTCAAAGAGAACAGGAGATGTCCTGATTATTTTCTTCTAGGAACAATTTTACCAAGAGATGTGGGCCCCCAAGTTAACCTCTCTATGCCTGAATTCTGCCTATCTGCTGTGCTGATCTTAAAGGAACACAGACCCTTTTAAATCATTTCTAGATCTTCAGTGTGCCTATTAGTGATTGATGGTGTTTTATTAAAAATGTATACTTTTGGGTTCTACTCACAGATTCTAGCATGGAGCCTAGGAATCGATACACTCAATAGTATCCCTTGGTGATTCTGATGCTATGGTCCTAGGACCAGGTCTGAGAAACATCAATGCTTTAAAACGTGTATATGGCAAGAACTAAGTGAACAAATGGGTCCAAACTTCCTTATTTTACAGCTGTAGAAGTTGAGCTTAAACACAATGATAAGCCCTCAGCTAATCAGTGACAAGTTATCCTCTGGACTTCAGGACTAAAACCAGGTCTCCTGAGTTCTAGTTTATAAGGCTCCAAGTCAAGAGGTGAAATACAACACAGATCTGAAACAGCTCAGGGTTAGTGGGATCAAGTAATGTGGCTGCCTTGGCTCCATCATGCAAATTTGAGGATGTCACTGAAATGCAACAACACGAGGCCTGCAGATTATTTCCTGAATTATCCGAAAGGGTCTTTGTGGAGTCTGTCAAGTCTAAATCTGCATTTGTTTCTTAAAATCCCCAATATAATATCCCTGCCAAGTAGGCATCCATTTAGTTGAAGACTACTCTCTTCGAAGACTTCTTGGGATGCTCCCAACCACGCCAATCCCCTTTCCCCTATCCACTTCCTAACAACTCTCATCCCATAAGATTAGCTCTATACTGGGCTGGAAATCTCTCCTCCACACCTGTACCTTCTACCCAGTGCTGGGCCTACTTTCAAAACAGATACAGAACAAGTCTAATTGGCCTTCCATATGACCGTGATCATGCCTTCTAGCGAAACATTCTTTTGTCGAGGTTGAACAATACAAGATCCTTTGGCCATTTTTTGTATAACTTGGTTTTTAATACTGTCTTCTTTGTGATTGTTTTGCTTTGCATGCAGTCTGTTTTGTCATCTTTTATATTAAAATATAGCAACTGGAACAGAACCAGTACTCAATGTGGTTTGACTGGTTCAAAATTCATTACTTCTAAGATACTTTGTGCCTAACCATAAATACAAAAATTACACTATCATTTTGAGTGGACCAATGACATTCAACTCACAATTAAAAATCCCATGTCTTTTCACAAGTGCTGCTACAATCATATGTCTCCCACCTAGTATTTGAGTTGATGATTTTTTTTTAAACCCATGTGTTTTATTTAACATTGATCCCAGTTAATCTTGCTGGAGTCAACCCACTGTCCTAGACTATTGACACCTTTTTAAAATGCTGATTTTGTCATTAGTCCGAGGTTACTTGATTTTATTCAATTATTCATTCCACAAACATTTACTGAAAACCTGCTATAATATGCCAATCATGGTACTGGATATCAGAGATAAAATGGTGAGCAAGGTAGTCATATCCCTTCTGTCATGGAATTTATAGTCGAATGACGAATACAAACCAGTCACCAACAACATGAACAGTACCTGTGATGATGAGTGGTGTGCATGTTTGGGTGCACACGTGGAAGGGTGACCCAGGGGTGAACATCTTGTCCAGTTTCGAGGGTGGTGGTCAGAGAAAGCTTCTTTGTGGAAGTTACCTCTAAGCTGAGATGCAAGAGATGTGGCATTAGTGAAAGAAGAGTGTTCCAGGTGGGGCAATCCCATGATCCAAGGACCAGAGACAAAAGAAAGCACAGCCTGGGGGAGGGGCGGTGGGTACGTATGAATGGGACTGGCAGAGCGAGATGCCAGGAGAAGGGGCTCAACTCCTCAGAGGGGAATGGGGAGCACCTGTGAGAGTTTAGATTGTCTGGAATGTTGATAAAAAGTCTGGAGAGCAATGTCTGAGACTGACATCAGCCCATTCCTCAGCAGTTTGTGGGGAAGACAACTTGTCACAATGCCAATCTCTGCATTTCTCCATCCTGCCCACCAGAGTATCCTGAAAGACTTGGTCAAATATCTTGCTGAACATCAGATACACCATGTCTCCTGATTGAGCAGACTAATACCCTTATTAAAAAGAAAATGTGGTTGGCCTTTGTCTGGCCTGACTTGGCCAGGTGCTCGCCACTTAGGACCAATGTTTGATTTCCTGTGCCACCTGACAGCCCTTGAGATAGTCCTTGCTCTCTGCACTAGAGAAGAAGCCAGTGAAAAGAAAGATGGGCATCCTAAAATGTAATGGTAGGTAATTATGAAAGGTGACATGGAAAATATTTCTCTTGCTCTTAAGATGTTAGCTGGGCTAGAAGCTGTCCTCATGTGCCTCTGTCTGGCTGTCATAGCAGAGGTATTACAGCCTATAAGAGGCAGGCCTAGGGGTCAGATGGCCTGGGCTCAAACCTTGCCTTTTTTGGTTACCACCTGTGCAACTGGGGCTGAAAGCTTGACTTTCCTCAACTGTAAAAGGGAAATAAAATGTCTACCTCATAGGGCAACTTGTATTGGAAGTAAATGAAATAATGCACACCCAGTGCCTGTTGTATAGTAAATACTTGATGATAAGTGTTATTTATTTATTTGAGATGGAGCTTTGCTTTTGTTGCCCAGGCTGGAGTACAGTGGTACAATCTCGGCTCACTGCAATCTCTGCCTCTCAGGTTCAAGCAATTCTCCTGCCTCAGCCTCCCAAGTAGCTGGGATTACAGGTGTGTGCTGCCACACCAGGCTAATTTTTGTGTTTGTAGTAAAGATGGGGGTTTCACCATGTTGGCCAGGCTGGTCTGAAACTCCTGACCTCAAGTGATCCACCTGCCTCGGCCTCCCGAAGTGCTAGGATTACAGGCATGAGCCACCACGCCTGGCCTGATAAGTGTTATTTATTATGTTTCTAGAATAATTTATATTTGTCAAATCATAAAGATTTTTGTGCCTTCCTATTTCTTGTCCTCATGCGGTTCCCTTCATTTTCTCCCACACTTAGTGGAGAAACTCCCCTCCTTCTTCTTTCATTACAGCAACTATTGAAATGCAAAAGGAATGAAGTGCCTGGAAACAGAAATTGCTTTTGACCAGTTACCCTTTTATTCTCCCTCTCATTTTTGGAGGCCTGGAGCCAGCTAGCCAGGCTGATGTGAAGAACTGCTTAAGTGTGAGCAAGTTGGGTGTGGAGGGTACGGAGCTCCATGCCTGCACAATGGCACTCCCCCCACCAAGTCTGCAGGGAAGGCCGTGGGTGGGCCTCTGACAGAAGGTATTCTTTCTCAGTGCTGTACGTGACATCCTGGTCAAATAGACGGAGTGAGTCTTTGTGATGTTGCAATGTTTTATTGTTACTAGCACTTTAGCAACTATCTGGAGCTGACAGGACAGCTGTTCAGAAAGAGATGATATTTTATCAGCTTGTGTAAGTCACCAGTGACCCAAAATGTGCATTTCATTGGAAATTAGGAAAGGAGAATGAGTCTTTGAGTCTTCTGGATTTGGAAATCTTCCATATCATTCCAGCTAGTCACACAATATAGTATCTAAAATTCTGGCCCAGGCATGATGCCTCATGCCAGTAATCCCAGTACTTTGGGAGGCTGAGGTGGGAGGATTGTTTGAGCCCAGGAGTTTGAGATCAGCCTGGGCAACAAAGTGAGATCCTGTCTCTACAAAAAAATTTAAAAAAAAATGATCTGGGCATTGTGGTACATGCCTGTAGTCCCAGCTACTCAGGAGGCTGAGACAGAAGGATCACCTGAGCCTGGGAGGTCAAGGCTGCAGTGAGTTATGATTGTGCCACTGCACTCCAGCCTGGGCAACAGAGTGAGAGACCCTCTCTCAAAAAATGTAAAATAAAATAAAATCTCTGATCGGCCATCCTCTGTAATTGGAGATACTCATTGAATTTCCTTCTATGTTAGGATCAATTTGGGTATCAACAGATCAGGGTTAAGGGCAAAGTTTGCCCTTCAAGACACTTTGGGGCCTTCTTAATGTATCTAGAGAACAGTCATGTATTAATGCTTATTTGTGTCCTTCCTTGGTTTGCAAGCAAGCATTTTCCCAGGAGATAGAGTGGCCAAGGTATTGCTTGTGTCTGACCCCCTTCTTCTGTCTGAAACAAGGTGAGCCTATTTCAGGAAGAGACATTGGCAATGGTGCATTGTTAATGAGAATGGCATGCCCTCTGCAGCCTCCTCAGGCGTGGAGCTGGGCCGGGAGCTAGGAACACCTGCTCTTAAGTGCAGTATGTTTCAACCCACTGAAAGATCTTAGTGCAAAATCAAGCATGGAATGATGTTCTGTGGTTTTCAAATAAGTTCCTAGAGGGTTTGAGTTGGATAGGCTGGGAACAAACCTATTCACCTATGACAGACCTAAGCAGACTCCGATGTCTGATCAGGGAAAACTGGACATGTTTACAGGACCCAAGAGGGTTGGCTCCTCATTTAAAACATTTATAACATTATAGCCTGGCCCCAAATCCAGCTGAGCTGAGAACCGTGAAGAGGGTAAGTGTGTTGGGTCTGTGTGTTTATGCAGTTGAGTGAAATCAAGTTTGTTCTCTAGAGAAACTGCAGATCAATTTGTTGCATCTTTGATAATTTCCCCTGTACATGCCAACTCTTAACCTCATAAAAAAGCTCCAGTAATTATCTCCAAACTGAACTTTTCTCAGTTCCTTTGGATAAATAAAAATTCTCTATGAATCAATTAGAGGAATCTCCATTTTTTTAAATATCAAAGAACTGGATTAAAATGGATTGTACAGGAAATGCTGTCATTAAAAGGGCCAAGAAAAGAAGACATGCTTAATTATTGAGTGGAATATTCATAATTTTGCATATCTATCAGCTCGGTGTGTCCCTAACATGTTTTTAAGATGTACAAAAGGAACACATATTATAGCTCTTGCTCTCTTTTTTTTTTAAGGAAGGCAAAACAAATGCCAACATAACCGTTGTTTTTGACTACTTCATTTCTCTTTCACTGAATGAAATAACACCATATCTTTTTCAATCCTCTCTTTCAGGGCTACCCTCCACCCAGCCACTGTCTAAAGAGCTTCATTTAAAGGTAACCCTGCAAGGCCTTGAGAAGGGTTTTGCCACCAAGTTATTGTATTTAATCACAAATTATTCCTAGTCCCTGCCTTCTCTGTGGTTAGTTGTGGATTTCTGTTTTTTTTCAGTTGGATAAAGGCAGTTTCCGACTACAGGAGACCTGCAGACTTACCATGTGTTCCTTGGAGCACCCTGGCTTAGTCAGGATCTTTCTGAATGCTCCCTTTGGGTGCACCTCTTGTTGATACAAGCAAAAACTAGCATAGGGACCCTGGAGCAGGAAGTGAATAGGTATTGTTGAAACCATCCCAATAAACCTTTATGAGGCCCCTATTCTGAGTTAGGCTGACTCATGGCTTGAATGTGGCCAGCAGTAGAAAAGGAACTTGCCACAGTGGTGGGAGGCATCCTGGTTTTTCTGAGAATAGGGAATGGTGAAGGATGGCTGGTATCTGTCTTTGAAATGCCTGTGCCCTACACTACCACCATGTCTGTCTTCCCTTTTCTGCCTTATCTTTTCCTCATCTCTCTAGCAAGTTTCGTCTCTCCTTTTGCCCCCCATTTCTCTGTCGCTGTCTTTCACTTTCTCCTCTTCAATGTGGTCCTAACTATTTTCTTCCACATCAAAGGTAGGAGTGGGTCACTTGATTAATTACCATGCAGCAGAATCCTTTGCCTCCTTGACACACAAGGCAAGGGGACAAAGGGCCGCTCTTTAGAAGCCCTGAGCTGTGTGGGTGCCGGGTGGGGAATTCACAAGCCTGAAAGAATGGAGCCTTCCCAGCAGGGATGTGAAGGTTCCTAGACCCTACAGAAGAATAAAGTTGCTACTGCCGCACATTGTGGTTGGGCCATATTTGCATTTGAGGGGAGAGCACACAACTCCAGTTTTAAACCATATGGAATATATAGAAACTTGACTTAAACTTTAAAATCTTTTATGGGTGGAAATCAGTATCACTTGGAAATGAAAGGAGGTTAAATCATGATGACTGACAGTTTAACTTCCGCACTGTCCATTACAGCACCACTCGTCCCATGTGGCTGGTTTCACTTAAATTAATTAAACTAACATAAAATTTAATATTGAGTTCTTCAGTCGCACTAGCCACATGTCAAGTGTTCTATTGGACAGTGCAGGAATAAGGCATTTCTGTCATTGAAGAAACTTCTACTGGACACCCCTGCCCTTAACTCTTCATTTTTTTAAGCCAGGTAGCTTAAAGGAGGTCTGGGGAGTACTTCACAATAGAAAATTAAGAGGGATTCCAGAACTGACTGGAAAAAAAAGAAAACTTTTAACAGAATGACAGGGTAAAGTAAACTATTTAGAATTTAGTTGATCCAAATGAGGTATTGTTTGGGAAGGTGTTTGAGCAGTTGAAAAAAAACTATACAATAAAAGTTGGAAGTATGACAGTTATTGTGATTATTCTTAAGAGTGGAAGAATTGGCAACTGAGGATGAAAACTCAGCTAATGGCCACATGCATTCTCCGCTCAGCAGAGTTGGAATTTAAGGACCAGACCTTCCAAGCCTTGGCTAGATCTCATTGCTAGTTAGAATTCGTCAAGTAAAGAGCGGTGCCTTCTTTGTAAGACTAAAGGTTACTCTAAGGAAGTGAGATGTGCTTCAATTCCCAAAGGGTGAATATCATCTTCCCCCACACATCCTAGCAGCAGTCCAGTGTCACTGAATGCCTTCAGATGATGACAATGATAATTAAAGGTCATCTTTGGACTAACCGATGGTCTTTGTAATTGGGAATAAATCCCATGAGAATGTCATTTTCAAATTACTTCATGGTTCAAGCCTGATACGGACCTTTCAGAAAAGGCCATATAGAAAAGATCCTCAGGCTACTCTACCCTAGTGTCATGATTGTAAAGACACAGACTAAGATAATGGATTCAAGTCTCCTGGCTTGCATGAGACAGGTTTCTCCTGGGTTGGGTAGTAATGCCACGGATATCCAGCGTCCCTCAAAGTCAGAACACGGGGTTCTTAAGACAAAGCAGCTCTAGCCACTGGACTGTGACTTCCTAAATTCACTAACAATTCTGCCCGCTCTCCCCTCCCCCAATCACTTTCATTTACTGACAAGCCCTTTGGCTCTGACCTCTTGAGGTTACAAAACCAAATGGGTAAGAGAGCTGGGGAATAATCCACCAAACTTTCATCAAGTCCTAGGCTCAGGGTTTCCCAAGCATGAGTGACTGCAGGTATTAGCGTCTGTGTGCTAGATCCGTCTTGCTGGTTCCTAAGTGAAGTGTGTGAGAGAGAAGTCTGGGCATTGGATGTTCTGGTAAAGTCTTAGTTTCCGCGGTAAATGTTGAGGAGGTCTTACCGCCTTGTCTGATGATGAATGAAGTATGTGATTAACCCAGAAGGAACTGAGGTTTCATCAGCACATGCATGAGTCTGATTCCTTATTGGTAGCAATTAGAACTTCACATAAACACGCTTATTACAAATCAACAGATATTCATTGAGTGCCTGCTCTTCAGTAGATTCTGTGGTATAGGGAAGGAACTTACCATTTATTTGTCATGTTTTATACAGATTGATGATATGTTATGATTCATAAACTTTGGAAGTCTCAAACATTTTGTGTTGAATATTTTAAGAGTTTTGTTTCTATCATCAAATGTAAAAAATAGAGAGTGTGAAGGAGGATTGTGGTGGGAAGGTCCCTTCTTGTCTATGCCTTCTGGGTCTGGGATGAACTTTGGTAAAAATATGTAGTTTGAAGGATTAGTCTATGATGAGCAGAGTCTGAAAATGAAAAGGTGGCTATTAATTACCAGGCTGCTGCTGCATTGATTAGTTGTTTGTTGAAATAGGAAGGCCATGCCAGAGCTTCCTCTCACATTCCTGGGATCTGAATTTACATGTCTTGTGTCTGCCTTCAGAGCAGAGTCGAAACTTGCTTGCCATTTGCCTTATCTCTTCATCACCAACAATCTGTATAGTTGGGGGAAGAATAGAGACTCACAGCCTCTTTTGGAGAGGCAAAGTATCTCCAAAGTCATCTGTCTTCACTTCTTCATCAACAAGTGAGAAATCTGAGGTTCAGAGAGGTGAAGCACCTGCCCCAAGGTGCACAGCTTGTTGGGTCGGAGGCTGAATGGCTGGAACCCTGGTTTCCTGCCTCTGTGAAGTGTGCTCTCTACCACGTTGATTTGTCCTGTGTTTTAAAGTCTTCCCACTGCTGATCTATTAAGAAGTGACTGATAACATTTTTAGGCAAAACTTTGGATACCTTTTCAGGTAAAATCAGAGTCATTTTTTAGAATCTGTGACAAAGATGATTCTAAATAGAAACTTCAAACTTCTGGATTCTGAGTAGTTTCTAAGCTTGACAAAATGAGATCTTTTAGCTTTCCTTCCTCAAAGGAAGGCAACTCTATCAGCCACATATTTGGATAACATACAGTCTAAAAAGTCTACATTCCGGAGCCAAACTACCTGGATTCATAATCCTGGCTTTGCCACTTAGAAGTTATGAGACGTTGGACAAACCACTTAATTGCTCCATGCCTTAGTTTACTCATCTGTAATTTGGGAGTGACAATAATATAGTATCTTCCTCAGTTGAATCAATATATTGTGAAGTACTTAGAGTGGTGCCTGGCACATAGCAGGCATTATTTAGGCATTAGTTATTTTATTGTTACCCTTTCTTCCTGTCTTTCTTTCTTTCTTTTTTTCTCTCTCTCTCTTTCTTTCTTTCTTTCTTTCTTTCTTTCTTTCTTAAGATGGAGTCTCAGTCTGTCACCCAGGCTGGCGTGCAGTGGTGCGATCTTGGCTCACTGCAACCTCCGCCTCCCAGGTTCAAGTGATTCTCCAACCTCAGCCCCCCGAGTAGCTGGCATGACAGGCGTGCACCACCACACCCAGCTAATTTTTGTATTTTTGGTAGAGACAGGGTTTTTCCATGTTGCCCAGGCTGGTCTCGAACTCCTGACCTCAAGTGATCCACTCGCCTTGGATTCCCAAAGTGCTGGGATTACAGGCATGGAACACCTTGTCCAGCCACATTAGTTAATTTAATCATTTACTTGGTTAAATGCAATAAACTGTTTTCCCTGTTTATTTTCTGCATCAGAATATCTTACTGGGAACAAAGGAAAAGCATAAGAAATCAAGGGGGTAATGGTAATGTGATTTGATTGTGTGGGTTTCTTCTTCACCTTGAGAGACCAGAACACATCACCAGAGTATTCTACTGCAGCCCAAACCAGTGAGTATCAAGGCTCCACGAGGCGTAAGAGGTCACCTGATGCATCCAACTGGTTTAGGAAGGAACCTGAAGCCCAGGGAAGGTCCCGTGGTCTTGATTGCCAATGGTGGATGCCTGCTGTCCACCAGTGCTCCAGGTGCTCTCAGTACACACAGCACCTGAAAACAAGGCATCACTTGGACAAGGGGGAGAAGTCTCCACATTTAGTGGATCCTGGGTAGAAATATGAATCACTTATTTCAGTTGTTGGAAAGCCTTTCATCTAGTGTGTTCAAATAGAAGGTGAAAAATGGGCCTATGTGTTTTCTGAGTCACACTAGATTTCCTCTTATCCCCATTTCTGAGCCTGCTTAATGATTTGCAGGAGTAGTTTAATAGAGCCCTCAATGGTGGTGGTAGCAGTGCTAGAATTTCTGACTTGGGTCCCCAGGAAGAATAAACACATATCCTCTTTAGTTGAGTGAAATCTCTTCACATCTCTTCAAGTCTGGCATCCATAAGCTGCAAACGGACTAAGATGCCCTTAGCTTTCTCAAGCGTCCAGCTGACATCCAACAGGGCCAAGTTCTCTGCCAAGTTCCCAATGGGTCATGACCTCATTTTTCAAGATGGTAACATGGATGAGCTGGGGAGATAATGAGATGACATATTTTAGTGATGAACTTCATTTAGATTTGTATTATCATTTTTTATTGTGAAATAATACATTCGAAAGATTATATGCCATGCATGTGTAATTAAAAGACGAATAATAAAATGACCACCCATGTAACTACCACACAACTTTTAAATTAGAACATGTTAATATAACCTTATATGGGCTAGACTGAAAGCTCCTTGAGAGGCTGTGTGTATGTGTGTGTATATATATATATGACATATGTTACGTGTGTGTGAATAAATGTATATATATACAATTTTTTAGTACTTAGCAAGTACTGTATATATAAAATGTACATATATAAAATATATACACATATATAAACATACATATACACATATATATTTATTTGTATATACAAAATCAATTGCTTAAAGAGGTTAAGCAATTTGACCAAGGTTACACACTCACAAGAGGCAGATCTGGATTTGAAACCAGGCTTCTCAAAACTTGCAATCTCACTCACCCTAACTTCTTGACTAATCTTTTACAGCCCTTTGCTCTCCTCTACAACCTTTAGTGGAGTGCTGAGTGCATGACTGGCATTCAGTCAGAACCAAGGGAGGGTTGGCTTGTTGAGATTTAGAACACAGAGGATAAATAAAGCAAGTTGACAAGCAGTGCAGGAGCCCGCTCCTACTACAGAGCTGGCTAATTGTGCACACCTTTTTCCAATTTCGTGTTTGGTGCCATCACAGTGGGTGCTCCACATTGGCTGTGGTGGGAATATTTACACCATGGAAATTGGCAAATATGGCCAGTCATGGCTCCCTTTTCCCCACTGTGGGGCTGTTATAAAGTCTTTTGATGGTGTGTTGTGGCTGATCACAGGGAGGAACATCAGAAACATGTCTATGAGGGACGTTCAGCTCTGCTGTATTCTTTACAAAAGTCCATAACCCTAATCTAATCATGAAAACACAACACACAGACCCAGATTGGGGAACTTTCTACAGGATGCCTGACAAGCCCCAAACTATCAAGTGTTAAAGCTGCAAGAGGCCTAAGAGATCACCTGATGCATCCTACTGTCTTCAAAAATCTTGAACCAGTTTTAAAAAATTGGGATAGTTTACATAAAAATCAAGATTTCTGAAATAGTAGTATTGTAATCACACCCAGCAAAAATTGGCTAGAACTGAGTGAGTTGCCCCCTTTTATTGGTGTCTGAATTCTCCAGTTTACAGTAGTTTCTATCTTTCACACAACTGTACTCAAATGCACCTAAGCTGGTCCAAACCCTCATATTCTATTGCCTGTCTGGCTCCTCAAGGCAGTTGGGTTTATCTTTGTAGTCTATATTAACTTAAATGTGCAGTAAGACTGGGGAGAGAAGCCAGCAGGGCTGGAGTGCTGGGGGAAGTCTTTCTGGAGAGGTGCCTTTGCCTGGTGCCAAAGAGCAGCAATTCTCAATGTGGGACCACCAGCATCGGCATCACCTGGGAACTTGTTAGAAATGCACATTCTTGGCACCATCCCAGACCTACTGAACCAGATACTCTGGAGGTGGGGCCGGCAACCTATGGTTCAGCAAGCCCTGTGGGTGATTTGAATGTGTGCTAAAATTGGAGAACCACTGCATAGGCAGGCAGGTTTGAGATGGGCAGAGCCAGGTGGTCCAGGCAAGATGCCTCACTCTAGTAGTGGGGAGCTGGGAGTGGGCATGGACCATTTCATGGGTTTGCAAGTCAGTGTGCTGTGGGACAGAGCCTGGGGTCTGTGTGAGTTTTCAAGTCTATGGACCCTGGGCATATGCTGTATGGATGTGGGCTTTGCTTCCAACTGTTTCCGATGCTCTGTGTCAGAATGGGTAGGCGCCTGCCTGGGTTGAGGCTCAGGATTCCATACTTGTCCTCTTTGGCGCTTCCTTCAGCAGCCACCCCATCCTTGCACCATCAAAATCTCTGCAACGTGGATTTAGTGAGAAAAGAGAAAACGGTCCATTGTGGTTTCTTTTGATTGGCAGATGATTAACCCCTTGGAGTCAGTCCTTTGTCCATGTGGCAGTTCCCTGGGTCTGAGTTGAGTGAGAGGGTTATGTAAATATGAGAAAATGTCAACAGATGTAAAGTATGTATCATATACATTCCTACCTCCCTACTCTATTTTTAAAGACCTAGATCAAGTTTTACCTCCTCCTGAGTCCCTGTCAGGACTGTCTCTCCGCTCTCTGTGTGTAACTCCTTGATATTTGCACAGTGTCTGCCGTTGTGAACTGCTTCTGCCGTTGTGAACTGACCCCTAGGGATTCCCATCCGTATCCTCTTCCTCCTCCAGCTTCCCTCCTGACTCACTGCCTAACTCTTACTCATCTTTCAGGCCTCTGGTTAAACGTCACCATTTCTAGAAGCCCTTGCTGACCACACAGGGAATGGGAGTTTCTTAGATCTGCTGGCATTGCCTGATTACTCTGACAGGAATTGTCACGTTGATCACTGTCCCAGCAGCTAGCACAGTGCAGCACACATAAGTGGTGCTCAGTCAGCACTCACTTCATGAACAAGTTGCCTGCAAACACACAGTGCACAGCATTGCCTAGTGGTTAAGCACCCTGGCTCTAGAATAATCAGCCTGTGTCTGAATCCTGGCTCCACCTAACTGGTAGTGTGGACAAACCACTTAACATCGCTGCGCTTTCTATTAAGGGACACATTGCTAGTACTGACTACAGGGTGTTTCATGGTGACCAAATGAGCTAAAATACTTAAAGCATGTAAAGAAATCTCCAGCAAATAGTAAGTGCTCAACAGCTATTAGCAGTCAACAGGCTTTTGGTGATGATTTATTGAATGAGACTGATGATATCTGACCTGAAGAAATTCTATTTATTTAAGTGGAAATATGTGTGAGACCTGACCCCAAAAAAGGGATGGAGGCATGCCTACCTGCTCAACAAGTGGTGCCTTTTTATTTTATTTTATTTTATTTTATTGAGATGGAATCTCGCTCGGTCACCCAGACTGGAGTGCAGTGGCATGATCTTGGCTCACTGCAATCTCTGCCTCCTAGTTTCAAGTAATTCTCATCCCTCAGTCTCCCAAGCAGCTGGGATTACAGGCATGCACCACTATGCCCAGCTAATTTTTGTATTTTTAGTAGAGACGGGGTTTCACCATGTTGCCCAGGCTGGTCTCGAACTCCTGACCTCAAGTGATCCACCTGCCTCGACCTCCCAAAGTGCTGGGATTACAGGTGTGAGCCACGGTGTCCGGACAAGTGGTGCCTTTACTGCTCTTCTTTTTTTCTTCTTTCTCCAGGGTAGCAACAAGTTAGGACTGATCAGGCTCACCAGACTTATTTGGGGTAGATGTATTCTAAGAGATAAACCCAAAGTTCAGAAGCGTTTCTGCTGTTTAGACTGACTCCATAAGTATTTCTTCCAAACAGCTTAAAGGTGTTAAATCTATTTGCTTGCTAGAGACACATGTATGTGACTGCAAGCCTATTTGTATCTGGGGAAGAGATTCTGAATGTGATCCAGTTCCTGTGCATTTTACCTATTTTATCTTGAGTTGGCTGCCTTCTGCCACAGAGTTGTAATTAATATTGTTGTAGAACAGGAGGCTCATTAAATCGCCTCATTATGACTGTTCAGGTTCTGGGGTTTGGCTGAAAAGGATTTCCCTATTATCAGTGCCTGACATATATTCCTAATCAAGCAGGCCAATTCTCTTCTGTCAAGGACTGTCTTCCAAATGGAGATGGTATTTATTCTGACTTGTACTATTAGTGTGAAAAATGTTGGTTCTGCTGAGAGACATATAGGTCCCTGTCACAGGTCAGAGCTTTTTTTTCACAGACATGCAGAATGTAGGAATTCATAAGACACCATGCTTTTAGAGGCTGGCCTGTCAGTTGGGTTCATTCTTAAGTCTTTGGTGGAGGCAGAATTTTTGAAAAGGAAAATAAACATGATTATAAATTTTTGGAGTCTTTGTGTCAGAAGAGGCTTTAGTAGCCATGTAACCTTCCACTCAACAGATGAGATTTCTCTTACCAATTATGATTTCTGATTCTCAATCTTTGCTTGATGGCTTCCTTTGACAAAGAGCTCACTACCTCTAGTGTGGCCATTTCAGACAGATCTAAGGAAAATCCTTGGCAATGTTGACTTGTAATTTGTCTTCCTCTTACTAACCCATTGTCCATCCTCTTACTAACCCATTGTCCCTAGTTCTGCCATCCAGAGCTGCACAAAACAAGTCTGGTCACTATTCTTTGAGAAAGCACTTTGAGCATTTGAGATAGCTCCCTGCTTCCCTTCTAATCTCTTCTTTAGATTAAATGTCTTCTCTTTATGGTTAGTCAGATCCTTCATCCTGCTATTCACTGATGCAAAATGAGACACCTTTCAGCCCTCCTCAGATGTAGTATCCAGAAGTGAATGAACCTTGCATGTGTGGTTAGTTCACCTGAGGGTCCAGGGAGGGGCTTCTGGAATTTTCCATGGAGGACAGTGTCACATGGTATTTTTGCCAGGTGGTGAGAAGTGTTGTTCTCTCTTCCTCAGGACCTTTTACTGCAGGGACCTGTACCTTACTGCAATCACACCTGCTCACTGCATGGTCGCTGGGGATACACCACTGAACTGGGCTTATGCTTAGAGCCTTTGGAGTTAGGCTGCCAGCGTACAAAGCCCAGCTCTGCTGCTTGCAATTTGGTGTGATGTTGGGCAAGTTGTTCAACTTCTCTGAGCCTTGGTTGGGATGATAATAAGGTTTACCTCAGAAGATGTTATGAGAATTCCTAAGATCAGGCATGTAATGGTTTAGCAGAACTCCTGAAAAATACTTAATAAAGTGCTGATAATTATTAATAACAGCTAAACACCAATTATCTATACCCCACTTCTTCCCTTATCCTGAGCTTTGAGTCTCTGAATTTTGACCTTTAGCGGGTAATGCCAAACCTGAGAAGGGGGTGGGGCAGGAAATTTGTGGTAATTCCAAATGAATTTGTCTTTCACTTGAGTTCTTTTTTTATGTCCAATCTCAATACACTCATCGAGAACCTTTTCCATCCAGATTGCTTTTTATATAATGTCGCATTTCATGTGACAGAGAGAGAAAAAGAGAGTCCATGAACTCTATGTTCTTTCAAATGCTTTAGCAGAATGATCTCTCTCTCTCTTTCTCTCTCTCTCTCTTTCCTGTCCTGGGTCCTTCCTTCAAATGAACTGTTACTCAGAACCCCAGTGTGTAAGACAGATAACAGCTGAGCAGGTCCCTCTGGCAGTTCTCATCTTCTCTCCTTGGCAGAAGCAGCCTCATTGTTTGGGAAACCCCTGGAGGTTATCTGTGGAACCCCAGGATTCTGAGATGTATGTTTGAAAGCCTCTGCAAGAACCAGTTCCACATCCAAGTTTCTGAAATCTGGCCCTAATCCTTTCATTTGCCTGATCTCTTCCTGTGCGGTCATCTCACCTCCACCTTAGGTCAGAGGTCCCCACTCGCCTAACACACATCACTCTCTGACCCAACTGCTGTGAAGCTCTTCCCAGCTCTGACCTCCAAATACTTTTTAATTTTGTTCTCTTCTCTTGACCTCTGTGTCCCAGCCCCACTGAGAGCTGACAGCCATTCTCCACCCTGTCTTAAAGAGGGTCTCCAGGATTTAGGGGTGGAGTAGTGGAGGGGTGGTGGGATGGGACAAGAAGCAAGTGAAAGACACACTTGGAGGGGGGCTCTGGCAGGGGAGAATGGAGAAGGGACAGATGTCCCTCAAAACTGAAGAGGTAGCCATTCAAGTGACAAACCTTTTACAAATCCGAATCTCTTTGACCTTTCTGCAGTATTCATTCATTCATGCATGCAAGCATTCGTTCATTCAACAAGTGTTCACTGAGGTGTACCTGTTGTGTGGCATCTTGTACTGTTCTATTCTATGCACTGGGGCTCCAGGAGGGAAGACATCATAGCCCCGGCTCTGAAGGAATTCACAATCCAGTGGAGGAAACTAAGTAAACTTTGGTGATCCCCAGACACCCTCCTGGGGGTCCTTGATCACTTGTTCATTTGGCTTGAGGATTATACCAAAGCATCCCTCATTTTCCTATTCTAACTTCCTCCTAGATCTTAGATCGTATGATACCATCTTCAATTTCCAGGACCTGGAAAGTATAAGGAGAAAAAAAGAAAAACCTCTACACTCATAATGCAATTTTTAAATTAAACACATTGCACCCTTGTGCCCAGATGGATCTTCACAAAGCTCCACCTGGTCACAGCATTCCTTTATTAAAAGACTTTCAAAGAGGCCCTGACTTCTTAGCCCCCTTTCAGAGCTCCCCAGCACTCAGCAAGCTCTTCCTCTTCTGAACTCCTGGCCATTACTGCAGATGCTGATGGTGGAGCAATACATCTATTCTGCCTTGTGATGTTGCTTATATTGTTGTTGTGGTTATCGGTGAACTCTTACTACTAAGCTTCTCATGTATTTAGGCCATGCCTTCCTAATTACTTAAATGGTTTACTCAAAACTTTATTTCACAAGTAAGACACAAATATATTCTTTTTTTAAAACAAAATTATAGAGAAAAGCAAAAGCCACTTTGAGCTAGGTTCATCCCTTTTTCATTTCTGTCCCAGAGAGAGAGCTGGTATGTGTCCTTCTGTGCCATTTAAAAAGCACACTTTTACATGCAGATATGTTATGTATTCATAAGATATATAGAGTGCTATTTTCCTTATGTGTGTGTTTGCATAAATGACATTGTATGGTATGCATCATTCTATGATATTTTTCACTCAATATATTTTTGAGATCTACCAACATTGACATATGTAAGCCCCAGTAAGTTCTGTTAAATTGCTCTACTGTATATTCTATGCTGGTTGCAGTGGCTTACTCCTGTAATCCCAGCACTTTGGGAGGCAAAGGAGGGCAGATCCCTTGAACTCAGAAGTTCAAGACCAGCCTGGGCAACATGATGAAACCCTGTCTTCATGAAAAATTAAAAAAAGATTAGCCAGGCATGGTGGTGCATGCCCATAGTTCCAGCTCCTTCAGAGGCTGAGGTGGGAGGGTCCCTTGAGCCTGGGAGGTTGAGGCTGTAGTGAGCCATGATCACATCACCACACTCCAGACTGGACAACATATCAAGACCCTATCTCAAAAGGGTCGGGGCCGGGGCTATAATGTCTTCCCTCAAAAAAAAATTGCTCCACTGTGTTCTATGGAACCAGTGTACAGCATTTTGTTTGGCCCTTCTCATGTTGGACTTTTAGGTTGCTTCCAATTTTTTCTTGTAAACAATGCTTCAGCGAACATCCCTTAAATATGTCAAACTCCTTTTAAATCCTGTGGGAGGCAGGAACAGTGAATTCTGTTTCTTGAATCCTCTATTATCCCTAATACAAATCTTTGCTTATGGTAGATGATCAATCTGTTTATTAACATATCCATGGTGCAACATAGGTATATGTAAACCAGTACACAAAGTTATGTTCTGAAGTGATGCTCTGGAAGTACACATTTAGAACTGACAGCTTTCTGGGTAGTCAGATCCAATCCATTTGATACCTGGGAATTGGATCTGCTCTCTCTTCTGTGGCAGAAGCAGCAGGGATCTCTCCTCTGGAAGAAGAAGAGATACCCCACACAGACGCTTAGGAAGACAAAAGCAGATCACGTCCCCAGAGGGACCACTTGCCAGTGGGCATATTTGCTCATTTTTCTGTTGTTCTTCCTGCCCCATACCCCAATCCCCTTTTGTTTTTTCCGATGAAGCCATTGGAGCTAGTTTTTGGAGCACTGAATGCCTTAACCAACCGCTGCAGCCCAAATCCCTCATTCTAACCAGGGCAGAAGTCTAGGGGCAGGGATGGTAACAAGGCTTTGGCTCACATTTTGAATTGTGTGTTCATCAGCAATTAAACAGGGAGAGACAAAGATGGGAGGGTCTGGGACACCATTGATGGTGTTTCCCCCTTTCCTTTCTCTGTTATGTCAGCTCAGCAGGTATTTGTGGATCACAGGTGAATCAGAGATGAGTTTCTTGCCTCAAGGAACTTGTGTCTACTAGAACTAGAAAAGGTCAGGAAAGGGGCAGAACTCCCAAAACGGAGTTTTGTGGGCAGAGAAGCACCAAGGAATGCAGGATTGCAGAAGGGAGCATGCGCCTTTCAGAAGGTGAAAGCTTCATTCAGGAGCTAATCTTGTTTTTGAGCCTTGCAGTGAGACCAGGAGTAGTAGGAAGAGATGGTGGTGGGAGCAAGGCCCGCAGAGGACTTCGGAGGAAGCTGACGAGTAAAGGGATGTATCTGGGACATCAGGAAACAGTCTAGTTGTGATACTCCAGGAGAAGAGGTGAGAAGTCTAGAAGGCAAATGTGAAGGAGGAATGGGTAGTAGAGGCTGCGTATTCTATCCCTGAATCCCTAACATGTTTTTGGCCCTAAAATCATTTTTTATGAATGCAGACTTAGTTTTATTTTTTTTGCTTTTCTTACTGAGGCTTAACATACATACAGTAAAGTGCAGAAATGTTTCTTTTCTTTTCTTTTCTTTTTAAGAGATGGAGTCTCCCTCTGTCACCCAGGCTGGAGTGCAGCGGCGCGATCATAGCTCACTGCAGCCTCAAACTTCTGGGCTCGAGGGCTTCTCCCGCCTCAGCCTCCCAAGTAGCTGAGACTACAGGTGTGCACCATCATGCCTGGCTAATTTTTAACTTTTTTTTGTAGAAACAGGGTCTTGCTATGTTGTTCAGGCTGGTCTTGAACCCCTGGCTTCAAGCCATCCTCTTGCCACAGCTGCCTGAGTTGCTGGGATTATAGGCGTGAGCCACTGAGGCCAGCCCAAAGCACACAAATCTGAAGTGGAAGACTCAATGAATTTTTATAAATGTAACATAAGTAATAATATGCAGCTCGGTGAGATCAAAACACAGAGCATTTCAAACACCCCAGAAGGCTCCCTCATGCTCCATCCAAGGCAATAGTCACCATACGCACAAGTACCGCTCTTCTGATTCCTATCACCTAGATTAGTTTGTTATTAAACTGCAGTAAATGGATAGCTGTGTCGTGTACTTTAGGACATTCCTTCAGCAGCACTGTACAGAAAGTACAGTGAGGAAGGGAGGAGATTCTTGCAAGAGCAAGTGAGGAGATTGTTGCAAAAATAAGTGAGGAAAAGAGGAGATTCTTGCAAGAGCCTGGGTGACATGTATTTCATTTCAAGGACTTTGAGCCAGGGTGGTGCCCATGAGAATGAGAAGAAGGCCACAGATGCTCTGGATGGCAGGGACACATAGGTCCTTAGGGACAAAACTAATGAAACCAGGGTTTATGCGGTCTGTGCACCACCTTCCAGGGCTCCAACCTGCTCCAGGGCAGTGTACAGTCATGACAACCAGGTGTCTCCCAGATCACCTGATACACAATAAGCTCTCAGATGCACAGGAGGAAGCAGGACCCTTGGCTACAGGGCCACAGCAGCTTCTCACCATGTTCCTCAGGGCTGTTCTCTAGAAGCCAATCTTCATTCGCCAGTCGCCCCAGCAATTCTGAGAATGGAGACACCGCAACCCTTCTGCAGCTATAGGGATGGCCAGAGGTTTCAGGCACACAGTGCCTCTACAGGCTCCAGGTGATGGAGGAGTCAGACGGGGTGAAGGAGTAATCCAGAATGAATCAGGACCACCGAAGTCTGCCCTGCCCTGCTAAGAGCACACCACTGAAGTGGACACTGGGGGTCTGGCAGATTGCTCCCCACAATCCCCAGAAAAAAAGCAATTCCAGAAAGCAATTGACAGAGCCATTCCGAGAGACTAAGACAAATTATTCCTAACCCCAGAGTTTCCACCTGGGTGAGGTCAAGGTTAAGTAGAAATCAGTAATAGGGGAATAACCTTGAAAGGGAAGAAGAGAAGAGACCCAGTGCTGTCTGGGGAGGGGCTGGGGGAGTCAGGGAGAAATGTGGGAGTGGGGGAGGTGCTGGAGGCAGCCATCCAGCCCCTTGCCCTAATTTTTACCCATTGGGTGCTGATTATATAGATGAATCCCAAGCCTTTGGGGGTGCCACTGACTCCCTCCACCCCATTCCCTTAGAAATAGCTGCCTGGGGACCCAGGTGTAATCACCAAATTAATCCCCCTGTTATTTTCCTGTCTTGGAAGCAATTCTAGTTTCTTGCCCCTTCATGTCGCACTGCAACTTTGTTAAGTGTTGAATCTTTAATTCGCTACATAAATCAGAGTCCTTTGTTGGAACAGGTGTGAGAAGAGCGATTCCAAAATCAAGTAAACAATGAAGAAACCTCCCTTTCCTCATTCATGGGCTGCCAGCATGTGCAGGAGGTGGGGCAATGGTTGGGGTGGGGGCAGGGTGAGGTGGGGGTGGGGGTGGCCCAGGAGGGAGAGTCCAGCAGCCCCTCCCCTTCTGGAGCTCACCTTCCAGCTGGGGAGAGATGTAAACAAATGATTATCTGGAAGAGTAATAAATAGAGTAACGCAGGTGCAGTGGAAACCCAGGAGAGGGAGGGATTGATTTTGCAGAGGCAGTTGCAGAGGAGACACTGGAGCTGGGTCTTCTAGAATGAGCAGAAGTTCTCCCAAAGGGCATTGCAGGCAAAAGAAACCACGTGAGGCAAAAGGCAGGAGAGTGTGAGGAATGGCAAATCTGGAGTGGGGATGGATGCGAGAAAGGAGAAAAGGAGGCCACAGGGAAATGAGAACTAAAGCGAATTGGAAACCTTGAATGCCTTTGGTTTGTTTCCCAGCTCTGGGAGAGGGGAGCATATCAAGGGTATTTGTAGCTGGTGACAGGAGCCTCTGTGTGCTTAGAAGAGGCAACACTCCAGGCAGTGTGGTGGGAGATCGTAGGCTAATTGGGCCTGCTCCTGGCAAAATTGCAAACGGTTCGTGTCCCTTCCATTACTCTCTGGACTTCCTGCCCCTTCTGTTTCCCCTCTCCAGGTATCTTCATGCCTTTCCTCCTCCCGCTCATTACAAACTCCAAACCACTGTGTCTGTTTGTGCCAAGCCAGGAGAGGTGATGGAGTTGCCTGCACTTGCCAGCCATGTACCAGGCGCCATGCTGAGCTGGTTGTTCTCTTACGACTTTTAATTCTTACAAAACCTCTAGGATGTTGGGAACTCATACTCATTTGACAGACACTGTGGCTCAGAAATGTTAAGTAACATGCTCAATGTACACAGCCAGGCAGTGGGAGCTGTGATTCAGGCCCAAATTGTTCTGATTCTGGAGTCCTGGATCTTAACCCCCACACTGAGTTACTGTCCCCAACAGCATTGTGCCACCCTATCACATATCTGCAGTAACAAAGTCCTCAATACCTCAAGCAATAAATGAGACAGGGAGGCTGCAGGGGAAGGGGAAGGAGGATGAATATTCTCGGCAGGAGACCATCTATTCCTCACACAGGACTGGCCCAGTGCAGTCTCAGGAGGGGCAGTGCCATTTAGGGGCCCATGAAATGTTTTGGTTCCTTTTTAAATTAAAATAAAAAAATGTACCTTCAGGACAAAAAACATTGTTCCTCTAGAATACAAACATATATATATACTTTAGGGAGGAAACATTCTCTAAGAAAAGTGCCCAGGGCCCACGACAGTCATGATGTGGTCCTGGCCTGCGTTTTCCCCTCTTCCTTCTGCCTTGTGCCACATTAATTGATACCATGAGTTCACTCTTCCTCCTGTATGTGAACCATCTTCCCTTTCCCTCTGTGATACTCAGCTCAGGCCATTCTGAGACCATTGCAGTACCTCTTATCTGGTGGCCCTGCCTTCAGATTCTTTCTCTTTTTCCAGCCTTCTCCCAGCTTGCAGTGTTCTTTGATCTGTTCTTATTCTATATTTTTACAATATTATATTTATTCTCATGATTGTGTGTGTGTCCCATGTTAAGTCAGAGGATTTGAAGTTGTCTGTGTTCCTTCATGGTAAAGACCACCCACTTTTGAAAAAAAAATATGAAAATCGATAGGATATACATAACATGAAGTTTATCATTGTAACCATGCTGAATGGTTAAATGGTATTAAGCACATTTCTAATGTTGTATAACCATCACCACTACCTGTTTTCAAAACTTTTTCATCACTGGAAACTGAAACTCTGTGGCCATTAAATAATAACTCCGCATTGTCCCCTTCCCCAGCCCCTGATAACTTCCATTCTACTTTCTGTCTCTAGAACTTACCTATTCTAGGTGCCTCATGTAAGTGGACTCATACAGTACTGGTCCTTTCGTGACTGGCTTATTTAACTTCACATAATGTCTTTGAGGTTCATCCATGTTGTTGTGTGTGCCAGGACTTCATTTCTTTTGGGCCTGAATGATACTCCATCACATGTATATAACATGTTGTATCCATTCATCAATCTACAGACACTTGGGCTGTTTCCCCCATTTTGTTATTGTGAGTCATGCCGGTATGAACGTTGGTGTACAAATATCTGAGCTGCTGCTTTTAATTCTTTTGGGTCCATACCTAGAAGTGGAATTGCTGAGTGATAAGGTAATTTTGTTCAATTTTTTGAGGAACCATCAAACGGCAAACCGACTTTTTTCATGTGTGATGGACGAAGCTGCCCTTGAGTCTACTTCCAAAGCCTGGCTCTGAGATTAGATGACTGTAAACAGTTGTGAAAACTTACTGCACCATGCATTTTAAAATTGTGAATTTCACTCTATTACAACTCCATGAACTAGAGTTTTAAAACATAGTTTTCTTTTCTAGGAGGAGGGATTCCTAAGGAGAGGCTTGAGATGGATAGAGCAAAGGGGGAATTGTGAAAAGCATGAGAGTTTCTGAAGGGAGGGGGAGAAGAAATCAATGACCAATCTCACAATCTTGCTTAGATAAGCCTAGCTGCATATTATAACTGTTAGCTCTGGCGAGCATAGTTTGTGCAATTGCAATTGTCATTCTGCTTTTTGTTTGTTTTTGATTCAGCGACATGTATTTATCATGTGCCTTCTGTGTGGCATTTAACAGCCCCCTTTGTCACAAGTTACACACATAGAATGAAAATGTTAACAAAAAATAAGATGTCACTTTAAAATATACAAGTAAATGGAAAGACAGTCCATGTTCATGAATTGGGAAGACTTAATATTGTTAAGATGTCAGTACTACCCAAAGCAATCTGCAGATTCAATGCAATCTCTGTCAAAATCCCAAGGATTTTTTTTTGCAGAAACAGAAAAATTCCTCCTTAAATTCATATGGAATCTCAAGGACCTCAAATAGCCAAAACAATTTTGAAGATGAAGAATAAAATTGGAGGTCTTACATTTTTTGAATTCCGAACTATAGTAGAACATGGGCCAGGCATGGTGGCTCATGCCTGTAATCCCAGCACTTTGGGAGCCCAATGCGGGTGGATTGCCTGAGGTCAGGAGTTCAAGACCAGCCTGGACAACATGGTGAAACCCCGTCTCTACTAAAAATACAAAATTAGCTGGGCGTGGTGGTGTGGACCTGTAGTCTCAGCTATTCGGGAGGCTGAAGTGGGAGAATCACTTGAGCCTGGGAGGTGGAGACTGCGGTGAGCCAAGATCATGCCACTGCACTCCAGCCTGGGTGACAGAGTGAGACTCTGTCTCAAAAACAAACAAACAAACAAAGAAACAGACAAACAAAACTTTGTAGACCAAAGCTACAGTAATCAAAACTCACTACAAAGCTACTGTAATCAAAACTGTGGAACTGGCATAAAGACAGACATATAGACCAATAGAATAGGATACAGAGTCCATAAATAAACCCTTGGATATATGGATAAATTATTTTCAACAAGGATGCCAAAGCCATCCAATAGGGAGAGGATAGTATTTTCAACAAATGATGTTGGGAAAACTGGATAGCCCACATGCAAAAAGAATAAAGTTGGATCTTTGCCTTACACTGTGTACAAGAATTAACTCAAAGTGGATCAAAGACCTAAATGTAAGAGCTAAAACTATAGCTCTCAGAAGAAACATAAAGTTTCATGACACTGGATTTGGCAATGACTTCTTAGATATGACACCAAAGGCATAGGTAAAAAAGAAAAAATAGATAAGTTAGACTTCATCAAAATAAAACACTTGTGCATCAGTTAACCCAGCTGTCCATCAACGAATGAATGCATAAAGAAAATGTGGTCTATATACATAATGAAATACTATTCAGCCATAAAAATGAATGAAATCAAGTCATTTGCAGCAACATGGATGGAAATAGAGGCCATTATGATAAGTAAAATAAGCCAGGAACAGAAAGACAAATATCACATGTTCTTACTCATGTGTGGGTGCTAAAAAAGTTGATCTCATGGAGATAGACAGTAGAATAATAGATACCAGAGGCTGTGAAGGGTGTGTGGGTGGGGGAAGAGATGAAGAGAGATTACTTAACATACAGTTAGAAGGAATAAGTTCTAATGTTTGATAGTAGAACAGGGTGACTATAGTTAACAATAATGTATTGTGTATTTCAAAATAGCTAGAAGAGAGGACTTGAAATGTTGACTTCATCATTACACACTCTATACATGTAACAAAATATCACATGTACCTCAAAATATATATATAAATACTATGTGTCAATAAAAATACATAAAAGGCAAATCTAAGCAAAAAATCCCCAACCAAACAAAAACGTTTGTGCATCAAAGGACACTATCAACAGAGTGAAAAGATAATCCATAGAATGGGAGAAAATATTTACAAGTCAATACCTAATAGGGATTGATATCCATAACATGCAAAGAACTCTTACAACTCAGTAACAATAAAACAACCTAATTAAAATTGGGCAAAGGGCTTGAATAGACATTTCTCCAAAGAAATACACATGGCTACTAAGCACATGAAAAGATGCTTAATATCACTCATTAGGGAAATACAAATCAAAACCATAATAAGACACTACTTCACTCCCATTAGGATGACAATACCAAACAAAACAAAACCAAACAAAACAAAAACACAAACAAACCCAGAAAATAACAAGTGTTAGTGAAGATGCAGAGAAACTGGAACCCTTGTACATTGCTGGTGGGAAGGTAAAATGGTGCAGCCACTGTGGAAAATGATTTGATGAGTCCTCAAAAGATTAAACATAAAATTACCATACGATTCAGCAATTCCACTTTTGGGTATAGACCCAAAATAAGTAAAAGCAGGGACTCAAGCAGATATTTGTACACCAATGCTTATGGCAGCATTATTCACCAAGCAGTAGAAACACCCCAAGTGTTATAAACGGGTAAACAAATTGTGGCATATACGTACAATTGGATATTATTCGGTCTTACAAAGGAAACAATTCTGATGCATGCTACAACATGAATAAATTTTGAAGATATTATGTTGAGTGAAATAAGTCATAAAGGGACAAAGTTTGTATTTTATATACACTTATATGAAGTATCTAGAGTAGTCAAATTCAGTCACAAAAAGTGGAAAGGTAGTTGCCAGGGGCTTGGGAAGCAGAGAATGGGGAGTTTCAGTTGAGAAAGATGACAAAGTTCTGGAGGTGTATGGTAGTGATGGTGACACAACCATGTGAATGTACTTAATGCCAGTGAATTGTACACTTAAAAATGGTTGATGGCCAGGCACGGTGGCTCACGCCTGTAATCCCAGCACTTTGGGAGGCCAAGGCAGGTGAATTACGAGGTCAGGAGTTCGAGACCAGCCTGGCCAACTTGTGAAACCCTATCTCTACTAAAAATACAAAAATTAGCTAGGTGTGGTGGCACACACCCTAATCCCAGCTACTCAGGAGGCTGAGGCAGAAGAATCTTGTGAACTGGGGGGAAGAGGTTGCAGTGAGCCAAGATCTTGCCCTTGCACTCCGGCCTGGGCGACAGAGGGAAACTCCGTCTCAACAAAAAGGAAAAAAAATGATTAATATGGTAAACTTTATGTTATGTATGTTTTAACACACACACACACACACACACACACACACATGCCTGAAAACAATATTACTTCACTCTTGATTTTTTTTTTTTTTTTTTTTTTTGAGATGGAGTCTTGCTCTGTCACCCAGGCTGGAGTGCAGTGGTGCGATCTCGGCTCACTGCAAGCTCCGCCTCCCAGGTTCATGCCATTCTCCTGCCTCAGCCTCCCGAGTAGCTGGGACTACAGGTGCCTGCCACCGCGCCCAGCTAATTTTTTTTTTTTTTGGATTTTTAGTAGAGACGGGGTTTCACCGTGGTCTCGATCTCCTGACCTCGTGATCCACCCGCCTCGGCCTCCCAAAGTGCTGGGATTACAGGCGTGAGCCATCGCTCCCGGAGTCTCATTCCTGTCGCCCAGCTGAAGTGCAGTGGTGAGATCTGGACTCACTACAACCTCCAACGCCCAGGTTCAAGCTTCGAGTAGCTGGGATTACAGGCGCCCACCACTACACCTGGCTATTTTTTGTACTTTTAGTAGAGACGGGGTTTCGCCATGTTGTCCAGGCTGGTCTAAAACTCCTGACCTCAGGTGATCCGCCCACCTCAGCCTCCCAAAGTGCTGGGATTACAGGTGTCAGCCACCACACCCGGCCCAGGAATCTTTTTAAACCTTCAACCCAAACTCTGTAACATCTGGCTTCTGGTCTCCTTCCCAGCACTGTGTTAACTTCTAATATCATCTCCCACCCAAACCTCTGGCTACATTGTTTAATACATTCTCATATTTCCCTCATCTGTCCTCCTTTGCTCTTCTACATTTCCTAAAATTGTTCCTGTTACCTGGAATGACCTTTCCTCTTCTCCATCTCCACCTTTAAAATGCCACCCATTCTTCAAGAATAAATGTCACTTCCTTCAGGAATCCAGTCCTGACCTCGGTACCTCTGTTTCAATACTTTTCACTATGGGCTTTGTCTTAGAGTGATACTTTCACATTTTTGTTTCCCTTAATATATTGGAAGCATTCTGAATTATATATATGTATTTAAACCAGCCACAGAATTTAGCTTGTAGTAATGAAAAAAATGTTTATCAAATCAATTAAACTTTCTTCACAAAAGCAGTTCCCAGTGGGAAAACTGAGAAAACTTTGGTCCATTTTGATCTTCAACCAAGAATTTCAAAGAGAATCGAAAACTTTAGATAAAAATTGCAATTTATTATGCCAACATTTTATCTGTCCCGGCTGCCAAGGGTGAACAAAATGACACTCAATCAGGAAAATTTGTCTGCAGATGCATTTCTTAAGGTTTTTTTTTTTTTTTTTTTCTTGAACTGAGATGGAAGTGTCATGTGATGTAATGTGTAATGAGCAGTTCTTCTGAAAACTATATTTTGATTATTCATAACTACTTTAGACGTAGTAGGTAAACCCCCCTGAAAGCCGATGCAGAATGTGTGCAGATGGGAAAGCAGTTAGTCATTTGCTTACTGCTCGGTTTTGAAAGCGATGCCTCTGCTCACGCAAAGGATCAGTTTAATGAATTCAACTCCAGGCAGTCAGGTGTGATGGGGAGGGGGGCGTTATGTAAGATAGAAGCTGCATATTCAGAGCTCAGCTCATGGGGAAGCAGGCCTCAGGTCTTCTCATGCGAAATAGACCTCTTTTGTAAGAACACTTTCCAGAAACAAAATTAGGAAAAAGTACTTTTAAAAAAGTGAATTAGGAAGCAGCTGTCAACTCCTAGAAAGCGGTGACTCGGAGCGGCAGGGAGGCCAACCTGATCCTGGGGAATAGTTAATAGTTGGAGCCTAGGTAACCACCGAATACTACTTAACTGAATTCTCTATCAAGTCCAGCCTTCCAAGAGGTATTGTTTTAGGATGAACTCATGTGGAAACAGTGCACTGGAAGAAAGGACATTAGAATTAGTGCAAACCAAAATATATTTTTAAAACATGACTGAAATGCAACATAGGTACAGAAAAGTGCACAAAACACACACATTATAAAATAAACACACCTGTGTGACCAGCACCCAGCTCAAGAAGACAGTGTTACCAACACCCTGCAGCCCTCTCATGCCTCCTCCCTCCTCACCAAAGCTAACCTCTCTCCTCACTTCTGACAGCATATATTGGTTTGTCTATTTTTGAACTTTATATAAATAAAGTATGTAAAAATATTAAAAATTAAATTATTAAGTTCAATTTGAATAATAAGAACATTTTCACATGTGCCCATCCACCAGTCGTTTTGAGGGAGGAGAAGAAGAGAAGCAGAGAGATGACTACCACATCTCTACAGACTCACCAGTGATGCTATTGTTGGGATGTTAGTAAGTGTTAGTAATTACACCAGCATAAGCCACCAAATCTATTAATTTTTTTGAGTTGGTGGATGAATCACTTACTCCTTCCTTTCAGGCTGACAAAGCAGAATGCTGAAGTCCCCTTCGGGCTTAGCATGTGGACGCCAAAACCTAGCAGATTCTTGAGCTTTGAAATACTGCCAACAAGATAGGCTGTAAGGAGCTAATTCAGTTTAATGGGTCCAATCAGAGCATCCTTCCAAATGCATAAAGTCCACGTGTTTACAGAACTAGAGGGACCCATGAAGGAGGCAGAGGTTAATATCTGAGCAAATAGGGGATCTGTTAGCAAAAGTGGGGAAGGATGGCAACTGGGGAAGAACCAACAGTGTCTGCCACAGTATCATTGTCATGACTATCATCACATGAGCACAGTGACAACAGAGAGCCCACAAAAGAACATCCTCTGTTTATTTCAGTTTTCCCCCAACTCCAGGGTGGGGTAGGTGTGCATTAGTTTCTTAAAGCTGCTGTGACAAAGTGTCACATATTGGGAGGCTAGAAGTCCAAAGTCAAGGTGTCATCAGGGCCTTCCTTGTAGAGAAGACACCTTCCTTGTAGGGGAGACACCTTCCTTGCCTCTTCCTAGCCTTTTTTGGCTTGCAGCTGCAGCATCTCAATGCCTCGTGTGACACCTTTCCTCATGTGTCTGCTCGGTATCCCTTCTCCTCTTCTTATAAGGACACCAATCATATTGCATTAAGGGACCCCTTAGTCCAGTAGAAACTCGTCTCATCTTAACTGTACTACTTACATCCACAACGACCTATCTTCAAATAAGGTCACATTCTGAGGAGCTGGAAGTTAAGACTTCAACCAGGGGATCATGGGAGGCTTTTCCTCCATCCCAGCTTTGGGGGCTACAGAGCTAAGACTGGAAACTGGCCTTGAATAAATACTTGTTTTGAACCTCCAGGCTATGAAATTTCACTCAAAAGTTTATAAGAGGTAGCTGGGCATGGTGGCTCACGCCTGTAATCCCAGCACTTCAGGAGGCCAAGGCAGGTGGATCACCTGAGGTCAGCAGTTCGACACCAGCCTGGACAACATGGTGAAACCCTGTCTCCACTAAAAATATGAAAATTAGCTGGGCATGGTGGCTGTAATCCCAGCTACTTGGGAGGCTGAGGCAGGAGAATCACTTGAACCTGGGAGGCGGAGGTTGCAGTGAGCCAAGGTTGCACCATTGCACTCCGGCCTGGGCGACAAGCGAGACTCCATCTAAAAATAAAGAAATAAATAAAGTTTATAAGAGGCATAATTAGCAGCAACAAGAAAGCAGTGTGGTTAAAATGTAAAGCTCTGTTGGTTGGGAGCCATCTCAGAGCTGGGTGGGAATCCAGTTTTGATGTTACTAGTTATGTAACACTGTAGTTCCCTTCTGTAAGATCAGAATCATAGGGATTGGGAATAAGTATTAAAAAGGCAATTTATGCTGACCTCTGCCCTTGGCCCATAATAGGCTCTCAACACTGAGCGCATCCTTATGCCTCAGTTTTCTCAAAGGCATAAAATTCAGGAGGTATCTTTTCATGCAAGATATTGCTTGCAATCTTGACTAGATGGAGTTTTGTTTCTCATCAGATTTTTTTCAGTCTTCTTTCATCCTGTCATTTTTGGGATGCTTAATTTTCCCCTCTATACAAATGTAGAGTTCTTATATTTTCTTTGGCCATATTTTTCTGACTTCAAACTTATATCCAGCAAATGAATTAGGGACTCTTTTTAGCTTAATATTACCTTGGTTTTGCAAGTTTTATGGAGTTGAAGCTGTCCCAATAAAAATCAAATCTCCAAGGTTGGAGTTGAGCAGGGACAAAGATTAGTACAGAAAATTTCAGCATGTGTTTGAAGCAAAGGCCAGAGGAAAAACTCTAAACTAATATGTGCATTGACTGCATAGTATAGCTTGGGGAATCTAATTATGATAACCACTGCTTATTGAGCAGTTAATATGCACCAAATATTATTCCAAATATTGTACATATTTTAGTTTATTTGCTTTTCACAACAACTCTAAGAGTTAGGTTTGCTTATTGTCCCCATCACACAGATGAGAAAACCAAGGCACAGAGAGGTTATGAAACATGTCCAGCACCACATGCCTGGCAGAGTTATAATTCCAACCAAGGCACTCTGACTTTCAGGGCCCATTTGAGTAACTATTCTGTTATCCTAGCATTTAAACTGGCAAGCTGATGGTGAGTCTGTTGGGATCTGGTCACAGGACAACCACCCAGCTGGGTCTGTGCCCTGTTGACCTGTCTACAGCATGACTCCCCAAGGTGAGCTGACCTCCTCCACACTGCAGTCTGCATGCCATCCATGTTCAACCTGGTGATGTCTTGCTTGGATTTCTTCTCTCTGCCAGAAGATCCCAGCTATGTGGGTTCCGATTACTTGCTAAATTGTCCCTGTGAGAAAGTAAGCTGGCTTTGCATGGCCTAGGAGGTAAATGAGCAGAGCCAATAATGAGTGTCAGTAAGGCCAGCCTCACTAATTACAGATGAACTAGAGCTCAGCATGGCAGATGGAATCATCTAGGATTAATGTCAATGAGTGAATGCATGAATACACCCCCCAGACATCTATAAGGGCCTACTGTGTGCCAGTTATTGAAGTCTAGGAGCTCCCAGGGCAGTTCAGACAGCTGCAGAAGTAAGTAAAGAAAGCACAAGGAAATGACGCCTCCGTAGAGGTTTGGAGAGAATATCACAGAAGTACAGAGAGGGGCGATCATCATTTCCTGAGGAAGTCAGGAAAATATAGCCAACCTTTCAGCTGCCTAGCAGAATGCACAAGTATCCATCAGGCAGGAGGACAGACCTACTAGGCAGAGAAGAGAATGGCTTATTTCTCAGAGGATCCTTGAACCTCATCTCAGAATCACACGGGATGCTTATTAAAGAAGCAGATTCCTAGCCTCCATTTCAGACTTTTAAATATGCATCCTTGGGGGTGTGGTCCAAGAATCATCATTTTAAATGAGGCTAAAATTTCAGTAGAGCAGTGTTGTGCTGTATGAAAGCCAGGGTTTTGACAATGATTCTCCTGCCCAGGTTTGGGATAGGGAGATAGAATGCTTAGAATAGAGAGTGCGGAGATAGAAAATGGCAAGAAATTATACTTTAAGAGTAGGTTGAGGCCAGATTTTGAAAATTTCCAAATAAAGACATTGGGCTTTACCTTGTAAGCCACAGGGAACCAGGGAAATTATAGAAGCAAGGTTGTGACATGATCAAATCCTTATTTTGGAGTGGGTGAGAGGGGATAAGCCAGTCACAGCCATTAACAGGCTCTTGGGGTAGCCCAAGGGAGAGATGACAGAGTGGCTGACCAAGACAGGCACAGTGGAGTTCCTTTCCTTACAAAGATAGTTATAAGCGTATTGCAGAAAACAGAAGACATGAAATTTTCCCATGGTTTACCAGCATATTAGGTGACTTGCACATAGTCTATGATTAATAAATATTTGCTTGATGAGTAGCTACTTAGTGTCACTATGTGCCAACCGTGTGCTGAATATTTTGCATAAACTACCTTACTTAATCCTCACAACATGGCCAGAGAGCTATTATACTTTACAGATGAGAAAAATGAAGTCTTGGAGAAATTAAGCAACTCGTGCAAGGTCACAAAGCTAATAAGTGGCAGAGATGAGTTGCAAAAGCAGAAAATCTGAGGCCAGAGTTCATGCACTTAGCCATAATGCCACACGGCCTTGCCAGGGAACAAGGCCATTTCCTTGAGACTCTTCTTACATGCAAATATTTTTACATATTTATCATCATTATCCATAATGTTTCAAATCTTATACCCAAAGCATTTTGCCACATCATAAAATGTTTTCGTAAGCCTAATTTTAAATATATGCATACCTATCTACTGAATGGATATAGATTGCAAATTTACTCACTTAGTATCTTCATTGTTGGTATTTGGTTGTTCCTAGGTTTTACTAGCATAAGTAGTACAGTAACAAACATTTTCATGCTGATAATACTTTCTACATCTAATTATTTCCATAGACTAGATTCCTAGAAGCAGAATTGCCACTGGATGTAAGGCCTCATGGAATTTTTGAACCCTTGATTCATGTTACCAAATTACACTTTGTAAATGTTTTTACAATTCACAATCACTATGCATCAGGTAGCCACATGCAAAGTATGAGAGTATCAATTCAGCCTGCCTTGACTTGCATTACACATTATTTATTAGTAAATATTACCCTTATTTAGAAGGTTTAAAATGATAAATTATATCTAATTGTAATCTGCATTCATTTGATTGTATATTTTCCCATATTTTTCTGACTAATTACATTTCCTCTTTGTGAATTCATCTGCTTGTGCAGTTTGCCTATTTGTCTTCTGGAGGATTTTTAAGAGTCCTTTTCCAGGTAGACTATGCAGATTTGGGGAACACATTAGGGGTGAGGGGATGAGGAAGAGGGGACAGTCAAGATTTGAGGAAATCTTTACCACTGACTGCTAAAATGGCCAAATGCTTTCTCAAGTTCAGAATCTACTTAATTAAAATATCTGAGGAGATGACAAAACATCCTTCCTTCTCTCAGCTCACATTGTGCTTCACCAATTAAACAATTGGTACACAGAAAAATTTCTTTATTTATTTTTGAGACGAGTCTCACTCTTTCGCCCAGGCTGGAGTGCAGTGGCGCAATCTCGGCTCACTGCAACCTCCGCCTCCCAGGTTCAAGCAATTCTTTACCTCAGCCTCCCGAGTGGCTGGGATTACGGGCACCCACCACCACGCTTGGCTAATTTTTTTGTATTTTTAGTAGAGACAGGGTTTCACCATCTTGGCCAGGCTGGTCTTGAACTCCTGACCTCGTGATCCACCCACCTCGGCCTCCCAAAGTGCTGGGGTTACCGGCGTGAGCCACCGTGCCTGGCCGGTACACAGAAAAATTTATACCCACAGTGCCCACTTTCTTCTGGGAAAAGACAGTATTGCTGACTGTGTTGGCAGAAATCCTACTAAAAGACTTAAATTACAGAATTGATGCACTTGATTATGTTTCAATTTTCGGAACAAAGCATAATTAGTGTTTCCCCAAAGTGATTTGCCTACCACAGTGGTGTTGATGTAGGTGGTACCTGGATGAATACTGTTTATTTTAGTGGTTATCTATTTATTTTAATATAGATTAGGAAATATATATCCTGCCTCAGTCTGTGTGACTTCACAGATATGACTGCAAAGAATGGCCCAAAGTTAAAAGAAAAGAGCATGAATCAGTTGAAAGAGGCCAATAACCATGCAAGTGGTAGAACTTGATTAGAACAAGAAGCACAAAGTTGGCAAACCAGTCACTGAATTTTGGGGAGCACAGCTTTCCACCATCAACACACTGCATGCCGGATGCCATGCTCGGTACTAAGGATGCAGAGATAAAGGGACAAGCTTCTTCCTCTAAGAGTTCACAGTCAAAGCCAGGAAGAAGGACATGTAAACTGGTAAATGGTGGAAGCCTGTACTGATGGGGATGAGGGGTGTGCACTGAGCAGCCAGAAAATCACAGACAATAACAATGAGACAGGATGAAACCTAACAGCACAGGCCACACAATGGTATATTACAGATATCTTTCTGCTTATTTCCTTTCACAATGTTCATACCTAACAGGATGAAACTAAATTCCTTCCCTCCCTCCCTTCCTCCCTCCCTCCCTCCCTCCCTCCCTTCCTTCCTTCCTTTCCCTATCTTTTCTTCCCTTTTCTTCTTTCCTTTCCCTTCTTACCTCACTTCCCCCCTCCCTTACTTCCTTTCTTCCTTCTTCCTCTCCTTCCATTTTTCCTCCTTCTCCTTATTCTCTCACTCCACCCCTCTAATTCCAGGTTTGTTTTATTTGCCACCAAACTGCCTGCCCACAACATGTGGCACTCAGGACATCCAGGTGTGTGCCGCAGGGCATCAGGGAGATAAATTATGCTTATGTGCCTGGGACAACAGCCTCAACTGGTAAATCAAGTCTGTTCTTTTTACCCTGATGATTTCCTTTTTAAAATTCATCTTGGAGGAAGTTGTGTGACATTTATTTTCCACCCTGGGCTCCTAGATCACTCAGCTTTGAATAACACCTGGCTACCTTGAGGACTGTGAGCCCTGCTGACCATGGAAGTGGGAAAGGGAAATATTTCTGGTGATGGCTCACCAGTTACAATTGGCAAAGCAACCTTGAGAGGATTAAAGTGACCCTTAGAGGAAGCGCGAGAGGTTATGATCATCCCCAAATAGGTGTGGCACCTGCTATGAACAAGCTGTCATGTTAAGTGCCCTGGGAATAAAACACAGGTGCAAAAGTCTCTGCCCTCGAGGACCATACGAAAAGACTGGCTGGAGAAATAATGATGTATATGAGAGCAATAGCCCTAACCAAGGTAACATATGATAAATACACAGGAGATATATAGAAGAAAGCTCACTTCTGACAAGGCAGATGTGGGAAAAAGAGGTTTGAGCTTCCCCCAGTCTCTCTTGACTCACTGTGTGAATGAATCAATCTGTAAATGGCCCTTGAGGGATCTCTGGATAAGATTTCAACAGGTACAGAGGAGAAATTAGGGCATATGGTTAGAAGGGAGAAAGATAGGGTGGGGAGGGAAAAACCCAAGATGTGACGAATAGAAAACACGTTTTATTTGGAGAGAGGAAGAGCTTGAGCACACACGTAGACAAGACTATGGCGGAGGGCTCATTTAGGGAGCTAGTGGATGGAAAGCCTGGAAGGTAGATTAAATGACCCATCTCAAGGGTCATGGGGAGCCATTGGCATTTTGTTAGATTAGTAAGAGTGACACCCAATTTGTTCTTTGGGAATATTATTGTGGTAGAGCATGGGTTGGTGGAGGAAGAAATTAGAGAAAGGAAACCAGTTGGGCAGCTATTGCAATAGCCAGGCAAAGACTAATGAAGGCCTGATGAGGGCTGTGGTGATGAGAATGGGAGAGAGGCAAAGGATGAAAGAGGTATTTTGGAAATACAGTGGCCATAGCCCGGCAGCTAGTTGGATATAGAGGGCCAGAGAGAGAACTGGAAGATGAACTTAATGTGATAGAGAGGGGAGGTGCCACCAACCAAGGCTGAGTTGCTGGTTTTGAGGGAATGTTTGGGAGTGTCCTTCATGTATGCATGGGTTTAAGCAAAATGAAACCTGTTTTTATGGAACCATTCTTCCCTGGCTATGCCTGGAGGAATAGGGGTGCTGATCCAACTATTGACATCAGGTGGAATTAGGATTTCAGGGAACAAACACATTTTAGGAACTGCTAGGGTGGAGGCTCTGGGGTCTGTCTCAGGACTAACATTCTCTGCTATTTTCAGAGACTCATACAGCTGCAATTTTCTTATAATAAGAGACTCAGAGACCTTAGGAAGGAAGGCTTGGAAGAGTGCTTAACACACCACTCAGCATCACTATTAAGACTTGAGAAATGAGCACTTGCACCACTTTCACTCCTGTGCTTGCCAACTCCCTGCCCAGGGCCCTCTGATTTTGCAGATTCTTTTCCTGGAGCCATTCATTAAAGCCACAGTCAAGAATTTACCAGTCCTATGGCCCTTGCCCCAGGGCCCTGATCTCTGTTAGATGGCGGCTAGCTAAGCAGTTCGGTCATGACTTCTCTGTTCAACAAATAGTCATTGAATGCCAACCAAGGCCAGGCCCTGTTCTAGGCACTCTTTACTGCTGAGATTCTTGCAGCAAACCAAACAGACAGAATCCCTGCCCTCATAGACCAGCATTCTAGGAGTGGAAGCAAACCACCAATAAAATAAATAAGCAAAAATATGTTCGACAGTGGTAAGTGTTGTGGAGTAAAATAAAACAAGGAAGAGGCTAGGAATTGCTGGGTGAGGAAGCTGCTTAAATAGGGTGGTTAGGACAGCTTCACTAAGAAAATGACATTTGAAGAAAGATTTGAAAAAGAGGAGGGGGTGAGCCATGTCTTTACCAGGGAAGAGTGTTCCAGTTGGAGGGAACAGCAAATGCAAAAACCCTGAGTTGGGGTGCATGCCTGGAGCATTTGAACAGTTGCAAAGATGCCAGCAGGGATGGAGCAGAAGGAAGGAGAGAAAGTAGAGCAGGAGACCCGGAAAGTAATGCAAGGCTTCGTTCAAATGGACATCCCATCTTGGTAACCACATCCTATCTAGGATCTTCTGAAGATGGTGCCTGAATCCTATACAGTGGCCCTAATGGATGGAATTTGGAAAGTGATGTATTTGACCATCCTTTACTTTTGGGTAGGGCTTGCTCTGCAAAGAGTCAAGTGAATGTCCAAGCACAGGAAGAAAGAAAGGTTTCTGGACAGAAAACATCAAAGCTCTTGTTCCATTTGGTAGAGCTGACACCGTGATGGCGCCTCCCCGCCTGTGCTATTGTGGCTGGCAGGAGGCCTGGGTCTTCCTAGCAGCCTCCTCAAAGCTGATTCATATCAGTATTACTCAACGTGTATAGATTCTAAAATAAAAAAAATAAAAATTACTCTAAAAAAGTATCCATGTTCTTTAACTTCTTACATCAGAAGTTGCATTTAGTTTACAGCTTCATTTCTTTTTTCTTTTCTTTTTTTTTTTTTTTTTTTTAACACCAAACTGCAAGGTGGGGCTGGGAAGAAGAAAACCACGCAGGCTAAAGTCCCTTAAATTCTATACTTAAATTCCATCTCCATGGCAGCATGACAGCCTCCTGACCATGTGGAACTGTCACAAGTTTTGAAGAATAGCTTTGGAGATATAATTCCTCACTTATCTAAAAGCTGCATTCGTTTAATGAAGAGGTTTATTATATCTCCCCACAGCTATTGACCATCAAATTGAGGAGGGGGGTGTTTTCCTTTATTTCTCTGAATTGGGCAGCTCACTTCCTCATTCTGGCTGAGTGCCTAAATGCTTGCAAGGGCAGAGACAAACACAGGAAGGGGGAGGGGGTGGAACGGGACAGAAGGCCTTGCCCATGGTGGAGTCATATGAACTTGTAGATCAAAAGAGCAGTCCTGGCTTTAAAAGACTGTGGCACTATTCATGAACCCGGTGACTACACAAGAAGGAATACAACTACTTGTTGTCACCAAAAGATAAAAAGCTGCAGCTGGCTCCCCCATCCCCCATCCCCAATCCAACTTAGATGCCCCTGCAAGGAAGGTAGAGCCTTTGACTCCACTTGTTCTCATTAATTGCTGATAAATGACAGACCCATAAAATAGAACCAACAAAAGGAAGTTGGCAAAGAGTGACATGAGTAGTTTCCTTTTAGAGAATGCTCTCAGACTTGAAATACTCTCAATTTTACACCATTTGGTTGGTGATAAGGTGTCCTGGCCCTTTAGTAAAGTTAATGCAACTGAATTTTAGCAGAGTATGTTAGTTCTGGGACTGACCCCAGTGTCTCTAGTCTAACAATTCCCAAAGTGTGTTTGTTCCCTGGAATCCTAATTTCACCTGGTATCAATAGATACTGTGTGGTGGGAAAAAGGGAGCCTCCTTAGTCAAAAGAATGTTGAGAAATGCTACATTTAAATAATATTGAACAAGTTTTCTTTACTGCAAGACTCTCCAGAACTTTTAACATTCTTAATGGCAAAAATCATACCTATTTCCCAAGTTTGGACCACCCAACCAATAGAACCAGAGCCAAATGACTTGGACTCCCAAGGCTCTCTTCATTTGCCTGAAGAAATACAGAGCATTAAGAAAAACTGAAAACAGAGGTATTCATGAGCCATTGTGGTAAAGAAAAGAGTAAATATCAGATCCAAAAAGTCAGGAGGTCAGGTTTGAGTCAGTCCCAGGTACCTAAATGGAAGACCAAGATTGGGGCAGGCAAAGCAGCAAAACCACAGAAGCCAAGGACGTGCATAGGAAATACATTCATTCTTTCATTCATTCAACAAATCCTTACTGAAGTCTATAAAATGCTAGGCACCATTCTGGGCGTCGGGAATACAAAGGTAACAAAGGCGTGTTCATTGAAGGCTGCTCCTGGGCATGCTCACCTGGATCTCTCTCTAGGTGCTTTTAATGTACTCCCTGCCTCCTTAGCTAGCTGGTCCCCTTCACCTTTGGTAAGGTCTAAGTTCTGCAGGGATCCAGCTGGGCATTGGAGCATGTACTTCCTAGATGATGGGAGAAAGCGGCAGAGGTTAGGAGGGCAGGTCTAGGGAAGAAACTTTTCTGCTTTCTGCTGTATTTCAGCAAAACCGAGAGGCAAGGAGATGTCATGACTCCTTATCCAAGTAGCTTATAAGAACTTTCAATGAGGAAAACCCTCTTAAAGTACAAACCAGAATTCGTAAGAAGGCCGTTGAGTTGAGAGCTTGTGAAATTTCTGGGACAAATGATTGATTCCTTAAAGTGATAAGGCAGCCTGGCCAATATGGTGAAACCCCGTCTCTACTAAAAATACAAAAATTATCCGGGCTTGGTGGCAGGTGCCTGTAGTCCCAGCTACTCGGGAGGCTGAGGCAGGACGATCGCTTAAACCTAGGAGGCGGAGCTTGCAGTGAGCTGAGATCGCGCCACTGCACTTCAGCCTGGGCAACAGAGTGAGACTCCATCTCAAAAATAAAATAAAATAAAGTGATAAGGTATTCCAAGTTCAAGCATGGTGGTTCATCTTGATCAACTCCAGGTTTGGGAGATCCTCCGAGTAATGCTTCCAGACCATAAATTTGGCTTGGTGGTCAGGAGCTCCTTTTCCATAAAGGGGCAATTGATTCAACCAGCAGGATATATATATTTAAATAAGAAGTGCTACATTTGTATTTTAAATAAGAAGTACTACAAGGAAGCAACATGTGGCTTTGGGGTTTCTTTTGGCACACAAAAGCATGAGTGGCCATATTTGAACATCTGTTTCTTCCATCGATGGATGGTGAAGAATAGGGCTTGGTGTAGGTTTATATTTTAGGCTTTTTATGGTTTCTTTGGCCACTGGAAACACAAAAACAGCCAGCCACTCCAAGGATTGTAAAATCAACTGTCTACAAGGGCCAGGTAGATAATGTAAATGCAGTAAGTGGCCTGAGTGTAATATAGCAGGGAGAGATGGGGACTATGTCAAACTAGGGGGCAAATATCCTGCCCAAAAGGAGGGCAGCTGCCACTCATCTCCAGCTGATTCTTAGCAATATGACTGCAAGATTGCTTCTGATTTTTCAAGAGAAGCTGGAGAGCAAGATTTGTGTGTGTGTGAAATTTTCTGATTTTTAACTGTGGGTAGCCAAATCCAAATTTAAAATAGCACGTGGGACAACATCCTGCTGCAAAACTGAATACACCTGAAGGCTGGAGGCAGCTCATAGGACACCACTTTACAGCCCCTTCTATTAGGTCCACTGCGAATTCCTTGAACGAAGGAAATGTGTCTTTTCCATCTCCATCTCTGCTGGGTTAAAGCCAAGTGGTTGGGATCTGGCTGGAAAATAAACCATAAAGGCAATAGACAGAGAGAGGCACAGGACTGAGCTGAGGGCGGTCCCTGGAGGAGGGTGGGAGAGGCTCCAGAGTCCAGGCTGTGGACCAGGATTGTGGGCAGGAGAGGCCAGGCAGCCAGAGGTTCTGGTGGCCAGGCCCTCTGACGTCAGCTACATTTAAAGGGCCAGGCAAGCACCTCCCTGCTAAGATTTAACATTGCTTGATGCTTTGGTGTTCAAGATTCTGAGGTCTAAGTAATTTCTGTCCTTAACATTCTGGAGTCTGTTTTCCCAGAACTACTCAGGTTCTTTCTTAAGCCTAGTATCTTTAGTGTCTTCCTATTCTGAATTAGGAAATGAGGGCTTTTATTTCCTAGAATTTATTTATATTAAAAGTGCTTCCAAGTATAGATATTACATTATATGTCACTATACATTGTTTATGACTCATTATTCTTTACATAAAAGAACAAAATGAAGAGAAATACAAAATTTGGTAAAAATATCTATAATAAAACACATGGAACTTAATAACACAAGGAGTGAGTCCTAAAGTATAGATTTTTAGTTAGTAATAATGCACTAATAATGGCTCATTAATGTTAACAAATATACCACCCTAATGTAAGATGCAATAAAAGGGAGTAGAGTTTATAAGAACTCTTCATCTGTTCAATTTTCTATTAACCTAGTTCTAAAAAAAGTCTATTAATTAAAAAATTTTAATAATGAACTTGACTGTATTAAAAAACCACAGAAAACCTTTTCCCAATGAATCATAGTCTGTCAGGAAAATGACATATGTATGCTTCAATGCAATATTCACTTCTTCAGTTTAATCATTTATCCAATAATGATGCTGAGAGTAACTTATTTTCCTTGCATTTTTTTGAAGAACTCAGCTTCCATCAATAACTGTTGATTTTTGCCTAATTTTCTCAAACATCTCTTACCAAGTCTCTGAGTACTTAATTTGAATACTAAGAGAGAGTCTACAGTTTCAGTGCTCACTGAACCTGAAGAGGGTTCACAGTCTCTAAAATTGTTCTTTGCTGAAATTTGTCTCTCCTTCATGGTGTACCTAGCAGAGGATGAATTTGCACTTTTAAAATAAGACTGGAATACTAACATACACAGGAGGAAAACAATCTTTCATCATATCCAGTTGTTTCTCATTTGTATCCTTTCTCTTTGCCCATTAGGCTAGTAAGTTCTCATTAAACTATAATTTAAGGACATGGTGTTTATTAAAAAGGTCATTGCATGATAAAGAAGGGACAAAACTTTGAAAGGAATTAATGGCTTTTCTGGATGATTTTATTTATAATTTCTCCCTAAGCGAAGCCAGTATAAATGATAGGCCTTATTCGCACTTCATTCTCCCAAAGTTTCATGATTTAGACAATTTTATATATAACTCGTCTGTTTAGATATAGATCTAAACCAGAGTGAAAACCACTGTTAATGATGTTCTTTCACAATTCTCATAGTTTGAAATGAAAATGAAAACTTAGAATTGTTTATGACTTTTGCGTACTGCTAGAAAAGCACATGGTCTTCAGTGATGATATGTCCTGCCCCTTCTTTTAGAAAGAGCATCAGGTAAAATAGTGGAAGTAGTTTGCTTAAAACAAGAACCAGTGCCTTGAATTAAAATCTTTATCTTTTTTTTCATTTAGATAAGAGGCCATCAATTTGTTTTAACTGTTTGTAGAATAATAAACTATTTGAAACATGTTTAGTCTTCTTTCAAGAGGAGGCATCAGTCTCAGATATCTTGAATTTAAGGTAATGCTATTTGCATTGCCCTTTTACCAAATCACCAAATTATTGCAGTGACCTATTCACACCATTATAGAGAAAAATATTTTACAGGAACAACTTTCCTCAAAAACTGGAAAATCATCAGATGTTTCATTTATAGCATTGATATGAGTGTACTGTTAGAATCAATTCTTATCAGGTTTTGATGAAGTTAGTCATCAATTTCTTGAAAAAAGTCTTTAAACTGGTAGGATTTTCCATCTCTGAAGTTAATATTATCAGCTGACCTGCTGATCATCTTATCAACCAGGGTGCTGCACTCAGAGTAGAGAAAGTAAAATAGCCACTTGTTGCCCCTGGCAGGACATCAAGTTCAAGAACTTTTACATTATCTCCAGGAATCTCATTAAAATAACTCACTAATATAGGAACAGCTTTTTTATTTTTGTGGTTAGCTGAAGCTGTAATAGTGCTGAGACACAAAGGTTTTATCCAATTCTTGTTAAATCTTTTGAGGTCTCGGAGTGAGTTAAAATTTGTTTTTGTTTTTTTTTTTTTTTACACCATACCTGTGGTTTGTGCTGATGTAAATGTAAGTTCAAATGCTGTGGAACCTTGCTCAGAGATGTAGTCTAAAGATCTGAAGCTATGATTGTGTTCTATGGTGTTATATGGAATTACCACTGCTTTTCTGAGCACCTTTTATGAGCTATTTCATCACTGAATCATGGAAGATCCAGATCTGACAGATAATGACTGTTTCCTTACATTGAAAACGCAAAAAGATAGCAGATTTGGCTTCGACATTTTCTCACTTCCTACCACACAAGAAGCAAAGTGCTACATGTGGATTGACACTTTATTTATGTGAATATTCCTTTTGCAAACCCCAGTAAATGTTTTATTTTTTCCCGACCCTTTCTCTGCTTTGCAATCATTTTGACCCAAAAATAAAATAGTTTAAATAATTTTACGCACCCTTTGAATATCTCTGAACTACTGGCAGGAGCAGAAATAGCCCCTATAATTATCTATGCATATCATAGGAATCAGCTTTGCCTGAAAATCACTCCACACTTAGAAGTATGCACCTAGCTTCAGACTTAAACACTTGGACCAATATCCATCTTGATGCTCAGAAGAACCCAGCTTACCCCTTTCTGCTCCTCTTTCTTCCTCAACATCTTAATGCTGTCTTTCCTTCACTTAGATGTGTCTAGCCCCTTTCTTTCCTGCCCCCATCCCACATCCCCAAGTGCCCACAGACCCAACAATAAACCCTTCTGGCATTTTATACAGACAATTGCAGGTCACTGTAATAATTTTTCAGCCTGGGATCCTTCTTCTTTTGTAGCTTTTCATCTTAGATTTCTTAATTCTTTAAAATGAACATTACTAATTTCCTCCTTTCAGTCACTATCTTCCAAGATATTGGAAGTTTTAGAGCATTTTATATCTATGCAAAAATATGGAATAAGGTGTTTGAAATTAAAGTTTCCTATCAAAAGTCAACCTCTTCCCAAGCCTGTTATATCCTGGCTCAAATGGTCCCATTCTCCTCCCTGACTCCCAATCATTGTATCCCATTAACTTGTCTCATGTTCTTCATTGTGCTTACAATTATCATTATATAAACATAACTTACATATTTATGTTTCATATTTATATGATTCCAGATCATAATTCTTTTGCTTTTAGAAACAGTGACCTTGTCTTGTTCACTGCTATTTCCTGGTGCCTAGAACATGCTCTGTGAAGACTGGTTGTAAGAGAGAAACAAATCTGAAAAATTGTGATGGTCAGTCCCCATCTTTCCAGAGCCAGGCTACTAATGAGGGACCCTTGGTTGGGAGACACCAAGGTTTCTTAAGATTCTTCTTAGAGTTCCACCACCTTTGAGGGTTCCTGCTTACTGAATTTGGAAATGGGTGCCTCCTGACCCACACAGCACCAAAGAATGCTTTGACAGGTGACTTTTGTCTTTTTCAAATTACAAATGATTAAAAGAAGCCCCACATAGGTTAGATAAGATGACTAGGTCATTTAGAGACCAAGGGTCTAAACAAAGGCCTAGGCATAACAAAGAATTGAATAGGCTAGGCAAGGTGGTTCACGCCTGTAATCCCAGCACTTTGGGAGGCTGAGGTGGGCAGATCACGTGGTCAAGAGATTGAGACCATCCTAGGCAACATGGTGAAACCCAACCTCTACTAAAACTACAAAAATTAACTGGGCGTGGTGGTGCGCCCCTGTAGTCCCAGCTACTCAGGAGGCTGAGGCAGGAGAATCGCTTGAACCCGGGAGGTGGAGCTTGCAGTGAGCCGAGATCGTGCTACCGCACTCCAGCCTGGCGACAGAGCGAGACTCCATCAAAAAAAAAAAAAAAAGAATTGAATAATTTTTCAAGACATACATTGGGATGTTGCATAAACAAGGCTGAAAAAAGTAACTTTTTTTTTAAAGTAAAGAATAATGACTAGCTTGTTTTTCTCAGAAATGTATTAAGCATTGAATTATGTTATAAAGGCATGACTTTCTATTTCCACATATTCTGTTTCAAGAAGCATTTTAACAGCAGCAGTTATGTCCTGGTTTATTGAGAATATCTGCCCATGGAAATCTAAAAAATCAATATGTGTGCATTATTTTACCTACAGTCATAGCATCATTGGACGTTAGGCAGGAAGGCAGCAGAGACACTTCCTGATGATCAACCTGCTTGTTTTTACTAATACAAATCCTAAGGATCAGAGAGTAGAGAGGTTTGTCTGAAGTGATTCACCTGCAGCCTGTGCTGGATCATCTTTATTTGCCTGGCTCCCTTTGCCAGCCAGCTCTGTAAACTACATGGATCAGGTTCTCTAGCCTTCTGGGTGGGAGGCAAAGGCAAGAGATTGGAGGATGAGTAGAGGGCAAGGCTGGGGTATTTACTCCCTCAACAGCTTCCCTTCTGGGATATGATTCAGTAGCGGTTGCATTTTTCGACCCAAAGCCGCAGCTCCATCCTGTGGTTCCTTTCACCCCAGGAGTGACCAGGCTTCCATTGTTGCTAACTCCAGCCTGCTGAACCTGGCTCATGCCTTGCTACATAGCCCCTTTTTACTTACTAGTTTCCATTGAATATGTCATCTGTTTCTTATCTGGGCCCTAACCATACACATTCGAATCCAAGTCTTCTGACTACTGTCCAATGCTGTTTCTATTCCGTTCCCAAATTCAAAGGCTGCTTTAGAAATACAAAGGACTGTGAAAAGTTCTGAAGATCAAATGTACAGCAGGGTGACTATAGTTAATAACGCTGTATTATAGACTTGAAATTTGCTAAGTGAACCGATCTTAAGTGTTCTCCACAAACACACACAAGGATGACTATGTGAAGTGACGGATGTGTTAATTAGCTTGATTGTGGTGACTGTTTCACAATGTACATCAAAACGTCACATGCACAGCTTAAATTTATACAGTTTTTGGTCAATTATACCTCAATAAAGCTGTAAAATATAAAGATCTATATTTGACAAAAAAGAAGGAAATATACATGACTCTAAGTGCTCTGATTATGTGGAAATATTTTAAAATACTTTGATGAAGTACTAGAAACAGAATCTAAAACTATGGGTAATGAGGCCACAGAGAGGGGAAAGACTGACTCTAGGGAGGTTCTGCAGGAAATCTTGCAAAGGTGAAATTTGACTGAGGCAAAATGTGGAACTGTCTAGAGGGGCAGGAGGGCACTGTGGTTCCTGTGTGGTCAGAGGAACTGAGGTTGCTGCTTTCAATCCTGCAAGAGCTGAAGTCAACCCACCCTGGGTGTGATTTTATGAGATATGTGTTTTTCATCCAGCACAGCCCCTAGATATAAGCCAAATACTTTGTGCTCAACTAAAGAAGCAGTGCATTTTCCCAACACTGGATAGGAAAGCTGGTTGCATTTGTCTCAGAGAGGGGGCCCCTGCTGGTCTCCAGCATGGTGTCTAGTTGAGATATTGCCAAGGATCAACCTAACCAGGCAGAGTTTTCACCTTAAATCCTGACTTCACTGGAATATCATCTCTACATACTGGTGTTTCATCTTAATTCATTCCCACTTGCTTCCTTTTCCTCATGAAAATGGAATATCAGGCCGGGTGCGGTGTCTCACGCCTGTAATCCCAGCATTTTGGGAGGCCAAGGCAGGTGGATCACCTGAGGTCAGGAGTTTGAGACCAGCCTGGCCAACACGGCGAAACCCCATCTCTACTAAAAATACAAAAATTTGCTGGGCACAGTGGTGGATACCTGTAATCCCAGCTACTCAGGAGGCTGAGGCAGGAGAAGCACTTGAACCCAGGAGATGGAGGTTGCAGTGAGCGGAGATCGTGTCACTGCACTGTAGCGCCTGGGCGACAGAGCTAGACTCCGTCTCAAAAAAAAAAAAAAAAAGGAATAGCAGTAAAGTCATGAGGTAGAATGTAAAGCGAAGTTTCTTGAATAGAGCTGTGCCTCAGAACTGAAAATAACTTTGTTCTAGTCTCATCTCTGTCACTGACTTCATGGGACCTCATGCAAGTGTCTGGGACTCAGGTTCCTCTGAGTAAAATGAAAACTCAGATTAGAATGGCATTTTAGGTCATTTCTGCCTTTCAATTGCTATGATCCCCTAAATAATCAGACTAAATGACAACCTCTTCTCTCTTGAGCTCTCTGCCTATTTGGAGAAACAATTCATGTACTCAGGGTCCCTTCCTCCTGGGTCTTGGGATATGTTTCATAGAGAAAGTGATGAGGTCCTGGTACCCCTAGCATTCCTGGACTCAGCAACTGGTGTCTAGACCCGAAGACCTCATGTTCCTGGAGCCCACCCTCTGGCCACTGTCTTCCTGGAGACATGTCATATAGGAAACACAAGGCAGGAGACAGATCTCACAACTTGATTGTTCTGTTGGTAGGACCAAAAGAATCATTTGGAGTTTGACTGCATTATCCAAATCACTTTTCCATTCTACTTGACTCAATGTGTCAACATATGCAAAAAAAAAAAAAAAAAAAAAAAAGTCAGTCCAACAATTTTCCTTTTTGATCTGTCCAAGGTCAAATAATCATTCTGGCTGACTTCTTTCCTTGTTGACCAGTTGTTTCAATCCTCCATGGACTCACTCTACAGAAAGCTCAATTTTAATGGTTTCTTTCTGTATAAGCCACTTAAATCAAGTGGCTTTGATTTCTTTTCTGCCTGGCAAACTCTGCCTCCTAACTTTAAAACACAGTTCAAACAGCACCTCCTATGGGAAGCATTTGTCGATGCTCCTTCCTTGGGTAGAATTCATATTCTTGTCCTCTGTGCTTCCCAGGCACTGTGCACCCATCTCTTTCCTGGCATCTGTTGCCCTGTCATAGAGTTATTTGTATCTGCTAGAGGGGGAGCTTCTGTAGGTCAGAGACCTGGTGTTTGTGTATCTCTGCCTGGAATAGCAACCTCTTAGTGAGGACTTCTTAGGAAAGGAGGAAGGGAAGGGGCAGAGGGAGAGAAGGAAGGAGGGAGGAATTTTCTGTTTGCCAAATGCTTGCAACGTTCTCTCCTTATGCATATTCTGAGGGTGAATGACATACTTCATCGACAATGTAAGACTGTCTTTGACAGTGAAGTAATAATAAACTACCAGCTGTGGCATAGTACCACTGAATGGTTTGTTTCTCTTGCTCTGCCGTACCTGACTCCCCTATGGCTTGAGTTTGGGGGGAAAAATGCAACAATGACCTTTACATCATCAGATACCCCTAAGGGATGGGTTTTGTTGTTGTTGTTTTTAGTTGGTTGGTTAGTTGGTTTTTCTGAGAGAACCAGTCTCTGCACTTCCCCAGAGAATAAAGGCATAAAAGAATTGCTGCAGTTGGAATTGCTTCTTCCCTAGGACAGAGGGAGTTGTCTAAAGTCTCAGCCTTGCCTTGGCAAGAACAATCTGGTCAGAGAATTAGATGCCATGAGATTAACCAGGAAGTGATGCAGCCAGGAAAATCTGGGTGTTATCTCTGCCGAAAGTCTGTCCCCAAATAGCCTGGTAGTCAACAAGTTTCCTGTCTTGTGTGTTAAAAAGCTATTTCCTCATTTGATCTTTCAGGATCTCAAAAGCCCCTAAAAGTTCTGGTTTTCTTTTTTGTCATAGCTAAGGTCACTGTAGACTATCCCTTGAACAGTCAAAACTTGGAAAAGGTCAACTCCATATTTGTTTTTACTTTATGATACTAAGCAATCTATTTGGCTAAGTGTTTTTTCGTTTCGTTTTGTTTTGTTTTGTTTTTTGAGACAGAGTCTTGCTCTGTTGCTGAGGCTGGAGTGCAGTGGCGCAATCTCAGCTCACTGCCACCTCCGCTCCCCCAGGTTCAAGTGATTCTCCTGCCTCAGCCTCCCAAGTAGATGGGATTACAGGCATGCGCCACCACGCCTGGCTAATTTTTGTATTTTTAGTAGAGACAGGGTTTCACCATGTTGGCCAGGCTGGTCCCGAACTCCTGACCTCAAGTGATCCACCTGCCTCAGCCTCCCAAAATGCTGGGATTACAGGCATGAGCCAACATGCCCGACCATTTGGCTAAACTTTTCACCAGTGTGACTACACTGGTGGCATTGATAATCTTGGGGTCACTGCCCACAACGTGAGATGCATTTATTTATTATAAAGTGTTCTGATAAAATATTGGAGTTACTAGTCCTAGAAATCTGTCATTGCATCTAGATTTCTACACAGCATAACAATAAGGCCATGAGAGATGTTAGTGTGCTTTTAATCACTGTTGGGTAAACTTGAGCTTCGTCATTTTAACCTAGGGAAGATAAACATCTAGTTCATATAAGATATTATTAGTTCATTCAAAAATATCTATGAAGCACCTACTATGTGCTAGGCACCATTCTTGGTGCATGGGGGTACATCAGTGAAGAAAACAAAGATCTTTGCCTTCATGGAGCGTACATTCTATGTCAGCGGTCCCCGACATTTTTGGCACGAGGGACCGGTTTTGTGGAAGACAATTTTTCCACAGATGGGGGCTGGGGATGGTGGTTTTGGGATGAAACTGTTCCACCTTCAGATCATCAGGCATTAGATTCTCCTAAGGAGCGTGCAACCTAGATCTCTCACATGCACAGTTCACAATAGGGTTCACGCTCCTGTGAGAATCTAATGCTGCTGCTGATTTGACAGGAGGCAGAGCTCAGGCAGTAATGCTTGCTTGTCTGCCACTCACCTCCTGCTGTGCAGCCTTGTTCCTAACAGGCCATGGACCAGTACCAGTCTGTGGACTTCTGTTCTATGTGGAGAGAAGACAGGCAATAATCAACACACATAATAAATTAGTAGATGATTTAATACATGTTAGAAGATGACAAGTGCTGTGAAAAAAGGAAAAGTAAAGCATGGTAAGGTGGAATTAGGGATTGAATTGGCATGAGGGAGGAAGATGCCAGTGTGTACTCAGGATGGGCCACACTGAGACAGTGACATTTAGAAAAGGACTTGAAGGAGGTTAGGGAGTTAGCCAAGCAGATATCTGGAGAGGAATGTTCCCAGAAAGAGGGAAAGGTGAGTGCAAAGACCCTAAGGTGGGAATGTGACAGTCTTGTTTGAGGACAAACAAGGAGGCCAGGGAGGCTGGAGAGAGTGAACCAGTGGGTGAGAAGTAGAACACAGGAGGAAGAAGAACATGGGGGTTCTGGAAGCCTTTACCCTGAGTGATATGGGGAGCAATTGCAGAGTTTTGCATGAAGATGTGACACTATATTCCATATGTTAAAAAGCATTACTTTGACTTCAGTGTTGAGAAGAGACAATGTTATATACAAACCTAGGCTGCATGAGTAAATTTGATCAGGCGTAACCTGATAATAGGATACTTCTCCAAGAAGAATCACAAGATACCACGTTCAAAAAAAGCATTTGGATTCTACTTCCAGAATGTCAATGTGGGTGTGCTGCCACGCAGCTTGATTGAAATAGCTGTTGTATCCATATTTGTAACAGACACCATCCTCCTTCCAGACTCTCTTAGAGTTGTCATTTTCCTTTATCCACTACATTCAAATAAAAAAGTTACCTTCTACATGCAAAGCTCTATGCTAGTCATAGAGCACAAGAGTTGAGACTGCAAGGATGGGCAAGATGTGGTCTCTGTCCTCTCCTACAGTTTCCAAAGAGAAAATTTAGATTCTTGATCTCAAAATGATATATTTCTCTGATATATGCCAGGTACTTGGTATTTGCTTTTTTTTCTTGAGATAATCAATGATTTCATTGGGGGAGAAACCTTTATAAGAAGTCAAATGAAACTCCTACGTTGTAGGTAGCATAATCCTTGCTTGGCGTAGAGTTTGGTTTGTCCTACTCACCATGTGACACGCAGATGAACTTTAAATTATCATTTCTGGAAAGTGCTATATTCTCAATAGATCATCCTCCAAGAAGAATGGATGTGTGGCTATAGGGGAGGAGTTACAAAATGGTGGTGTCAGGGACTACAAAATTTAAGGCTCTTAATCCATTGTCTCTAGACCGAAAGAACAAAGTCAAATCAGAAAGTGCTATGTAGTGGTCAGAGCATTCAATTGGCATAGCTGGGGACTTGGAGAGGTAACAATTTTTTGTGGGGTTTGTATAACCACCTTAACAAGATTGCTGGGCTACCATAACAAAATACCACAAACTAGGTGGTTTAAATAACAGAAGTCTGGTTTCTCACAGTTTTGGATGCTGGAAGTCCATGATCCAGGTGTCAGCTCCTGGGCCTTTCTCCTTTGCTTGCAGATGGCCACCTTCTTGCTGTGTCCTCACATGATCTTTCCTCTGTGTGCTTGCATCCCTTGTGTCTCTCTGTGTGTTCAAATTTTGTCTTTTATAAGGACACCAGAATTGTATCAGTATTGGATCAATACTGGATTAGGGCCCACCCTAATGGCCCATTTTAACTTAATCACATCTGTCTCCAAACATAATCACATTTTGAGGTACTAACGATGAGGACTTCAACATATGAACTTTGAGGGGACACAACTCAGCCCATGGCAGAGGGGATAGTCTCATTATTCAAGCATAAGACTTGTATCTTGGGAGTGTTTAAGCATTTTCACAAGGAAAACTTATGTGCTTTAGATCTGACTTTCTGTGCAAAAATGTGAGATTGGCTATAGGTGGGACCCAGGTCTGAGTTTTCTAGGAGAAAGCAAGGCATTGTGTATCCTGTGTACCCTTTTATTTAAGCCCCTTAAGAACAGACTGTCATTATGAAACTCATTTACATGGGGATTGAGCCAACCTTGGCCTTAGTGTGGTTCTCCAATTAACTGACTCAACAGACAAAGCCAAGGGTGAAAACTGATTGAAGGACAAATGATTTTCTGGTCAATTTTCAGTATCATTCTGAAAAGGCCTCACTTGGTAAGCATTTAATTATTATTTTCTAATTATCACTCAAATATGATCACAGAAACCAAGCAAGTAAAGAAGACATTTCATGGTTAGATACCCTTGTGTTTGCTGACATGCAATTTTGATTTAGATTTGAACAGGGTCTGACAGATAAGGGCTGCAGCAGGGGGTTGGGTTTGTTTCCAGACTGCCATACTCTTGCTCTTTTTCCATTAAGTTGGCCGGACATATTCTCATGAGTACTAGACAGACACTCTGTTAATCTCTGACCTTAACTTACTCTGCAAATGGCAAACACCTCTTAAATTGTAGAATCTTCTGCTTGGAATCATCATAAAGATGTTTGAAAGGAACAAAATTTTATCATGCTACACAGAGATTATGAGTAAGTTATCTGGAGAAACCTGGTGTCCAGAAGGTTCTCTAACCAGGGATCTGTCAGAGTCCAGGGTTTGATCACTGGACCCTTAGTTATCAAGATACCTAATTTTTCATACTGAAAGAAAGATACTTTTGTTTTAAAGGAAATGACTTGCAGTAACTGAATTCATGAGGCTGCTATATAGTGAAAAATAGAATATTCAAGAGGACTGGACAGTCCTGTCTTCTGAAAAGTCCATTTGGTTTCTCAAGAGGACTGGACACTCCTGTCTTCTGAAAAGTCCATTTGGTTTCTGTACCCTCATGGGAAATATGTTATAATAAGAAAGTTGCTTGGTGAGTCAAAGATCTAAACAAAAGGAGTTACTTACATGATTCAAAAGTTTAAATGCAAGGATGAAAGGTAGGCTTCATTTAACAGGTGCTCTTATCAATTGTTCAGGGCTGTCTGTAGTGTTGAGAAGTATGAGGCCACATCTGGGCTTGGTAGGAAAGTGACAGTTGATTAGTGATGTCTGCCATGGGTGTAAGAGTGGGAAGAAGGTGTGTATATATATATACTATGTTTGAGCCATCCCTCATGTAAAACCATCACACCAAGAGAGCCTTATAAATGTGCACACACACACACACACACGTTCACTAGGACTAGAGGATTGGGCAACCTGGGCAGTGCTTGGTTGGTGACTGCTAACATCATTTTTCAGTGCTTCCATACGTAATGGATATTTCTTCTGACAAGCCTGTCTTTCTGTGGATATGTTTAGTCAGGTCAGGCTAAGTGCTGCTGGGTTAAAGGCAAGCTGGTGTCTTGAAGATGACTGCATAATTCTCCTCTGAGCCATTTTGAGCTGACTTCTTTCTTTGCTCCCAGAGGAGAATCTTGTTGACCAGATTTGGGGCACCACTCTATAGCCCCTGTATAAGGAAAAGAATAATCTAGTGGTTTTCACACTTTAGGAAACCTCTTTTTTCTAACTAAATCTTACCTAGAACTCCATCATACTAAACAAATAAAAGCAACAGGCAGGCTTCTCTGGAAGTTTCAACATTCATTGTTTGACAGACACTATTTTTCTGGGTGAAGATGTCCTGAAACATAGTTATGGTGATCCCTGGAAATGCATGGAGTATTATTTGAAAATCACCCATCCAGTTCAATTTCTTCATTCCAGGCAAGAGAAAATCCAGGCATTGGAAAGACAAATTGTTAACTCAGGATCACATAGCAGGTATGAAGCTGTGTTGAGATAAACACTCCTCATTTCTTAACTCTTCATATAGCACTCTTTCCATAAGACCAACACTTGTGGGTTTGGGAGAGATTATCTTTCAGCACCCGAGTGGCCAAGCCTAGTCTACACTGTGAGTCCTCAGGGGAGGAGTAGCCCCAGGCCCACCAAGGGCAACATGCTGAGGACCCCGGAGAGAAATGTCTGCTTTGTCTTTCCCCCATTTCATAAGTGAAACCTGACAGCATAGATTAGAAAAATAATAAAAGGCCATCTCATCTGTGTTCCCTATTTATTACACATTATGCAGGTATCTGGTTGCAAAACCTGCACTCCTACTCCTCTCTCATTGTTAACAATGTTTGAAGCAGAACACACTGACCTGCTTCATCAGATAACGTCGGCATCTCGGTGAGTGCTCACTTTCCAGGTGGCTTCCACCCTCCGTCCCCATTCCCCCCTCCTCATTGACCCCCAAAATCCAACAGGGGGAACACTTTATCAATAGCAGAACACTCCACCTTTACATGATGTGATTGTGTCTATATCTAGTCAAGCAAAAAATAAAGGAAAATAAAATTGCACCCTTTTTGAAAGAAAATAGAATACCCAGATTGTGGGGTCCAAGAATGGAGCCTGAAGGATTGTGACCCAGTTCGTTAACCAAGAGGGGATTACCCCAGTTCTTCTCCTCTGGTCCTGTGCAAGGCCCCCTTTGAAGCTTAGGGAGGACACCAATTTTGTGGAGGAAACAGCTCTTCTTCATTTGATGTCAGACAGAAAGAGAGAGAGGAAAAAGGGAGGGAAAGGAAGAGAAAGAGAAGAAAAGAACTGAGGTGGAGAGAAGGGGAAAAGAGATGTTGATGAGAGGCAGAGAAAGGTGTGAGAAGAGCCAGACACAAGGACAGGAAGGAGAGAAGGAGGAAGAAAAGGAGGAGAGAAGGGAGACAGAGAGGGAGCTTTGTTTTTAAAGAGTATAAGGTAATAACCAAATTAAGCAGTCCCGGCCTGTGCTGCCACACAGAGGCTCATGGGGTGGGAAGACCAGATGGCATGTGGGGAAACCCAGGTCCCTGCCTCATCTCCACTATCATCTCTGCATCATCTTGAGTGAGTCCCTTTTCCTCTCTGGGTCTCAGTTTCCTCACCATGCAGTGAAAAGTGTGTGTGAGAGGCCCTGAGTGTCTCCCACTCACCCCCACTAACCTTAACCCTTGCCCTGGAGCAGTCTTGACTCTGTGCTGAGGAGACACCAAAGGGAGAACAGAGCCCTTTGTGGCAGGCTGAGGAGAGACAACTTAAAAGGCGATGAGGGCAGAAGAATTGAAACATTTTTGTTGTAGAGGAAAGCGTGGGCTTCAGGCAGGGAGCCAGAAGCCACTGACATCACCATAATACTTGGAACAGGCCTCTGAGAGGTAGGCGGGAGCCTCAGGGAGTGGGCAGAGTTACCTGGTGAGGGACAGACGACCTGAGTCTGGCCCAGGAGCAATGAGACACTTGAAAGAGGCTCGTGGCCCTTGCAGGATCAGGGCACGGGTAGCCATGAATTCAAATGCCGGAGGAAAGTGTGTAAAGTTTGGGAAGTCATTTCTCCACTCAGTTCCTTGGTTCAGGTCTTGGCATGGAAAATGGGAGAGATGAGCGTGGTCAACTCTAGATAAAAATCCATTTGTCCTGATCTCCGGAACTGAAGTCAGAAACACTTGATACAGAAGATGTTTGCATCCACCTTCTCTCTTTGGCCCCCAGAGCCTGTCCAACAGGGAATGGAACTGGAGGTCACCTCTCTGGTAGGATTAGAGGGATATTGGGAGGTACTTCATTCTTTCAGATGGGGCCTCCACTAAAATGCCACAGGGATTTCTATCTCCTTTATTACTAAGCCCCTTTTAGGGGTTAAGCATTGCCCTCTTCCCACGATGTTTTGTGAAACTTACGTTTCATTCCTCCTTAGGGATTTGCAAATACTAACATCTTAGTGCATCTTAGTGCAAGCTTATCAACTCTATGGCATGTGTGCCACCACTTCCTATTGCACAGCTTAAAGCAGACAGTGCTAATCAATTGCCCAGATGCATCATCAGAATCCCTCCCAATCAGGGCTCTTGCCAGGCATTATGAATTGATGGAAATGAGCTCTTGAGACTGATCCTGTTTGTTACACCTGTGTTTAGGGTTAATTATCAGACATTATCCTTTGGGGCAGGAAAGTCCTGGGATATGGTGGAAGGGAGGATTATGGGGAGCCTGAGGGTTGAGAAGAAGCAGAGGAAAGAGAGATGAGAGAACTGAGCAAAGACAATGCTTGTTTTTAGTATTATTTGTTTTTTCTTCTTTGTAACTTTCCCTTCCGTTTTTCAGAGCTTTCTTCATCCTTGGATTCTGTCATCTTGGCTCTCTTTTCCCACCAGGGATCAGGATGTTAGGAAACAATTGTTTAAGGTCCTACAGGTTGAGGTGCTGGAATAAATGGAAAATAGACCAGGAGCTCATTCCTTTGTCCTTAGGAAGATGGTTTCTGTCCCTGCTTATGGGACACCTGGAGATGCCTTACTCTTCACGGGAGCCTTTGCAAGATCCTTAAAAGTCCACACCCCTCTTCTGTAACCTCTTCAGGGGTGGGAACCCCATTACCTCATGAGACAGCTCATTTCATTGTTGAATGACCTAAGTGGTTAGCAAGTGGTCAGCTCATACTGGTTGAAATCTCTCTGCCTGACAAGTCCACCTTTAGTGCTGGTTTAGAGAATATATCTGCTTCCTCTTTCTCCACGTCAGCCTTTTGTGTTGTTTCAAGATGGCTATCATGGGCTGCCTAGGTTTTCTCCTCTCTAGGTTAAATATCCCAGTTTTCCTATTCTGCCTCATGTAACATGGTATTAGAGCTTTTATCATCCTGAGTAAACCCCAGGTTGTCAGTGACCTCCTTGTAACCAGTGTCCCTCATTGAAAAATATGTAGTCTGACTTGTATGAGTCTGTGGGATACAATTTGTTTGTTGAATTGAACTGACTATTAGGTCCCGTGATCTAAAACTTATGCTTCTATTTATGCAACCAAATATTTGGGTTTTTTGTTTGTTTTTAAGGTACTACTTTATCTTGCCTTATGTTAAGCTTGTGGCCAGCTAAGACCCATAGATTACTTTCACAGAAATTATTACCCGTCTTGTATTCAACTGATAGGAATTTGTAAAACTGATTACTACTGTTGCTAAACAGGAATATGTATTGACTGTCTATTTGTATGTGGTTCTGTGCTGGGCACGGGACCAGAGAGATAAGCACTTTAGAACATTATAATTTGAAACATATTCATTAAACACACACTTATTGTTATTATTGGCTTTTTAGTGCAAAATTTGTTAACATCAAAATTTTACATTTGTAGCATTTGCCCAGTATTATATCCTTATTTTACAGATCCAATCACTCATATAATGAACATAAATATATATGTACAAGAATGTTAATTGCAGCATTAATTTTTAATTGTGAAATTAAGAAGCAAACTAAATTGTCAAGGAGAATAGTTAAATATAGAATAGTACCTCCATAAATGGAATGTCATGAAGCCACTAGAACTGCATTTGATCTATATGTAATGACACAGAAAGATCTTCAAGACATATGGTAAAGTGAAAAATGCAGGTCATAGCAGAGTAGATATATTCATAATTTCATTTGTGTCTTAACAAATAAAATTATAATCAAAAGTATATTTTACACACACATGCACTTAAATGTAAATAAGGGTTTGAAAGATACACAGTTAATTATTGATGGAAATTTCCTGTTAGAACAGGGTAAGAGTAGAGAATAGATTGTTTTTCCTCTATGTATTTTGGTGGTGTTTGGATTTTTACAAGCATGTATTTATTTATTACTTGTGTAATTTTTTTAAGGTTTCTTTTTGGTAGACAGAGGAAATAAAAAGAATTCAAAGATGAGAAAGGGACAGTCTCCTTCCTTCAAAAAAAAAAAAACCCCAATATGAGGATCAATGCAACATACAGATAATGACGGTATTTTGCAATGGAAGGTGTTAGGGAATCTGGATGAGGGAGTGATTCCTTCTGCCTGTAGGAAGATGAAAAAGGCTGTACTTTTTCTGGATAGGACACTCAATCCTGTTTGCTGGAAGTGTAGAGTTTGTGTGGGGGAGTAGTCAGCAAGCATTCTCAAAGGATAAGTTAGACCTACTTCTCAATTAGCCTTTGATATACTTCCTTTGGTAGCCAATAAGAGATATCTCAGGGTGGCATCTTAGGCAGATTAATTCAGCTGGGATACCAGAAGTTTGGGGGACTATGACACTGGAGGCAGAGAGATTATTGCCATATTTTAGCATTTTCCATGTCCTATTAAAAGTTAACAGTGGTTCTCCCACCCACCTTGCTAAATGTGTTCAGCAGCTAAATAACCTTAGAAAACCTTTACACATCTCTACTTTGAGATATGTAATCCTCTTTAGCATAGTATAGGCTCTGAGAAGTCCTGCAATAAAAATGTGTTTAGTTTTTATTAATCCATCATTTCTCAGTTTTATCTGGACCTAGGACATTTCATTTGCAGCCTTTATTTTTCACAATGGCATTCTGAACAACTGCAAGCACTTAAAAAATCTGTTAGAGTAGAATCATAGAAGTCTGAATAAGGGTGGCAGAAGAACGATGGGAAGGAGGAGTGGATGTGATCATACTGGAGAAGAAAGAATTGGGAGGGCATGACAAGTTGTCTGGATGTGGAGTCAGGGGAGAGACATGTCAAAAACTGGTCTGAGATTTCATTACTTCTGCTATATTTCCTCATTTTAAAAGTCACAACATCAGGTCTATACCTCTGAATGGCTGGCCACAGACTTGGGACTATCCTTGCTTTACTGGGCCCAGCAGAAATTGCTGGCCTGGAAAAAAGACTCATAGTTTTCTTCATGTCCTCACCCTAATGGAAATATCTAATTTAAAATGGGTATAACACAATTAGTGGAGTAAAAACACAATCCATGGAATGGGAGAAAATATTTGCAAATAATATATCTGATACAGGGTTAATATCAGAATATGTAAAGAACCCCTACAATTCAACAGCAGTAAAACAAACAAATGGGCAAAGGACTTGAATAGACGTTCCTCCAAAGAAGATATACAAATGGCCAATAAGCGCACCAAAAGATGCTCAACATCACTAATCATTAGGGAAATGCAAATCAAGACCTCATACTCATTAGGATGACTATTATCAAAAATTCGAAAATAACAAGTGTTGATGAGCCTATGGAGAAATTGGAACACTGTGCACTGTTGGTGGGAATGTAAAATGATACAGTTTCTATGGAAAACAGTATGGCAGTTCCTCAAAAAATTAAATGTGGAATTACCATATGATCCAAAAATTCCACTTTGGGGCGTATACCCAAAATAATTGAAAGTAGAGACTCTAAGACATATTTGCACACCCATGTTCACAGCAACATTATTCATAATAGCCAAAAGGTGGGAGCAATCCAAGTGTCCATCAACAGATGAATAGATAAACAAAATGTTATATATAAATTCAGTGGAATATTATTCAGTCTTTAAAAAAAGGAAATTTTGACACGTGTAACAACATTGATGTTAGAGACTAAATGTTTGTGTCCTCTGAAATTCATATGTTGAAATCCTAACTTCCCCTGTGATGGTATTAGGAGTTGGGGCTTCTGGGAAGTGATTAGGTCATGAGGGTCGAGCCCTTATGAATGGGATTAGTGTTCTTATAAAAGAGACCCCAGAAAGTTCTCTTGCACCTTTTCCTATGTGAGGTCATAGCTCAAAGATGGCCTTCTATGAACCAGGAAATGGTCCCTCACCAGACATCAAATCTGTTGCCACTCTGATCCTGAACTTCTTGCCTCCAAAACTGTGGAAAATAAATTTCTTTTGTTTATAACCCACCCAGTTCGAGGTATTCTGTTTCAGCAGCTTGAATGGACCGAGACAATGAATGAACCTTTAGGACATTATAGGAAGTGAAATAAGCCAGTCACAAAAGGAAAGTATCATGCCACTTACATGAGGAACATAGAGTGCTCAAATTCATAGAGATGGAAAGTAGCATGGTGGTTGCCAGGGGCTGTGGGGAGGGGAATGAGGAGGTATTGTTCAATCATCATAGAGTTTCAGTTTTGCAAGATTAAAAGAGTTCTGGAGATGGATGGTGATGATGGTTGCACAACAATGTGAATATACTTATTGCCACAGAACTATACACTTAAAAATTGGCAACGTGGTACATTTTATGTTATGTGTATTTTACACAATTAAAAAACAAACAAATAAACAAAATTGATATAGCATTTTGGCTCCTATAGTCAGAAAAGTCCTAAATCTCTTTAACTGATTATTTAATGTTTTCTACAATTTACTATCAGTGTGCAAATGGTCTGGAGTTTTGAAAACTATACATATGAAGCATTATCCACTGTAGAAAATATGGAAAATACAAAAGCACACAGAGAAAATAACATCACTCAACTCCGTCTATCTGGAGATAAGCCATCAAGTTTTCTGGAGATAGCATTATGGTAGATTTCCTTCAAGTCTTTTTATCTGGAACGTGCCTACTTGAGTCCTCAGCCCCCTCCTCTCTTTCCCTCTTATTCTCACTCAGAATACCAGGGCATGACAATCATTGCATAAGGATAGCTACTTTTGGCCAGTCTTGGTCCAGTCTGTGGCCTGGGTGGCAGGTTACAACAATCATTGAGTAAGAAACAAATAGAGATTGATTCTCTCATGCAGTGGATGTGTGGAGTGCTCACTGATCATCTGAACTGTGTCCTGCCCAGACTAATATACAAAAATAATAGGATTTAGAAGGGACTCGTCATACCAGGAATTAATTAGACTACTAGTTGCCCTTGTCATAGTGTTCATTAAACTTTATTATAATGAGTGGTTTGATGTTTTAATTTCCCACTAGAATATAATGGAGGAGCTTTATCTGCCTGTTCACTGCAGTAGTCCCATTGCTAAGGCATACCTGAGATATATGAAATGTTCAATAAATATTTGTTGAATGAATTAATTAATGGGTGCTTTTAATTTACATTCAATTTTATAGGAGAATAAAGGAGAAGTTGTGTAGAGTACTATTTAAGAACATTGTTTCCAGTTTCAGACAATTTGCATTTGAATCCCAGGTTCTGTATTTTGAGAAAATTATTTAACTCCTGGAAGTTTTTCTCATTTGTAAAATGGGGATGAAAATGGTACCTGTCTCAAAGTTAGTGTGATAATTAATTGAGATAGTCCATTATAAATCATGTAGAATAGAGCCTGAAACATAGTAATCACTCAGTCCATGTCATTTATTATTATATTCACCTTTCTGTTTTTTATTTTCATAAACATTTCCTATATCATTGAATTTTTCTGAAAAACATGTTTTTAGTGGTTATGTAACTATTCCATATTGGAAATTTACCCTGATTTATGGACCTTTAAGTTGTTTTTAGATTTCCTCTATTTTAAATCACTTTTGGATAAGCATTCTTGTAATAGGGTAGTCAGGAGTGCAGGTTCTGGTACTGGACTGCCTGGGGTCACACACTGAATCTCCTCTTACAAGCTATGTAACTTTTGACACCTAATATCTCTGTACCTCAGTTTCCTATTGGCAAGATAGGAACAATAATAACAATTCATAAGATTGTTGAGATAGTAAATGAGCTAATGATGTATGTAGGTTGCTTATAATGATGTCTGGCACAATTTAAGTGCTTAATAAATGTTTACTATTATATTATTATTGCTAATCTTTTACTTCATTTGTTAATTTTTCTTTTTTTTTTTTGAGACAGTCTCGCTCTGATGCCCAGGCTGGAGTGCAGTGGCACCATCTCGGCTCACTGCAAACTCCGCCTCCCGGGTTCACACCATTCTCCTGCCTCAGCCTCCCGAGTAGCTGGGACTACAGGCGCCCACCACCACTCCTGGCTAATTTTTTTGTATTTTCAGTAGAGACAGGGTTTCATCAGGATGGTCTCTGTCTCTTGACCTCATGATCCGCCCGCCTTGGCCTCCCAAAGTGCTGGGATTACAGGCGTCAGCCACCGCGCCCAGCCCTTTATTTGTTAATTTTTTAGGCAAATACATATTGTTTGTGGAATAAAAACAGATGTTTTCAGGATGAATGTTTATTATAGTCTAGATAGGCATCGCTAACCTAAATGATGGTTTGATGTTGGAAAAACCTGGACATTAATAATTATTAGAACTTTCATTAATCATAACCCTTCAATATTTAAATGCATTCAAATGAATTTAATATCTTAAAAAATGTTTTTAGATCTCCACAGTTTATAATTTGAAGAGTAGCTAAATGTTAATTCCTAAATAAAACCCCCCATTACTATTTATCATCTTATGTCTTCTGCAGCAATTCCATACAATGTTCACTTGGAATTACCTGAGGTCTAGGTGGGTATGAGACTCAGGGATAACCATCTTCCTTTGAGTTATCTTAGAAGCCTCTTCAGTCCAAAGTGATCACCTCTCCTCCTCCCCCTCCATGTACACTTATACTCTATTCCCATAGAGTATGGTAGAGACAGACCTGGGTTCATGTCTGGATTCAGCCCATGATGTATCTGAGCCTTGCTGTTCTCAGCTGCAAAATGAGAATGATAATGCCCATCTCATGAAGTTTCTGTGACAATTGAGAGGTAACACAGAGAGTGACAAGTGAGAATTCAATACATGTTTTTTCTTTTCTTTTCCTCAGGGTTAAACATGACAATACTAATAACAGCAATAATAATAATAATAGCTACATAATGCCATGGGCCAAGCACTGCGTTTGTTAGTTACCTCATGTTGCATAATCTTTCTACATACAACCCTAAGAAGTAGGCACCATTATCGCCTTTATTTTACAGATGAGGAAACAGAGGCACAGAGAGCAACTTACTAAAAAACGACAGAGCTGAGATTCACCATAGATGAATTTGGGCTGTTTTTGAAATTTGTATAAATGGGGTCATGCATGCATATAGGTCCGTCTTCTTTTATTCAGCATTATGTCTGTTAAGATTTATCCACATCATTGCAAGTAGTTTTTTTTAAATTGCTGGGTAGTAGTCTATCGTCTGCATAAAATGTAATTTTTTAATCTATTCTTTTTCTGATGGATATTTGGGTTGTTTCCTGTTTTTTGGCTCTTATAAGGAATGTTGCTATGTTCATTTTAGTACAGATCTGTGTGTGTGTGTGTGTGTGTGTGTGTGTATTTATTTATGTTGGTTTAATATCTAGGAGTTTGACTGCCCAGTTTTGAGTTAGGTAAATCTTCAGTGGCAGAAGATACTGCCAGTTTTCCAATTTAACCAGTTACCAATATAACTTCCTCCCAGGACTACGTAAGAGTTCCAGTTGCTCTGTATCTTCACCAATACTTGATATTTTTCGTTTTTAAATTGGTAGCTCTTCTGGCAGATGTGTAGTGGTATCCCTCTGCAGTTTTAACTAGCATTTCCCTGATGACTGTTGATATTAAAAAATATTTTTAATGTTTATTGGCATAAACATCATTCTTTTATGGAACACCTGCCCAACTATTTGCCCATTTGAAAATCAGGTTGCATGTCTTTTAAAAACTGATTTGTAGAAGTTGTTTTTGTTTATTTGTTTGTTTTGTTTTGTTTTTTGTTTTGAAACGAAGTCTCGCTCTGTCACCCAGGCTGGAGTGCAGTGGCGCGATCTCGGCTCATTGCAAGCTCTGCCTCCTGTGTTCACGCCATTCTCCTGCCTCAGCCTGGGACTACAAGCTGGGATTTGTAGCTGGGACTACAAGCACCTGCCACCATGCCTGACTAATATTTTGTATATTTAGTAGAGATGGGGTTTCACCGTGTTAGCCAGGATGGTCTTGATCTCCTGACCTCGTGATCTGCCCACCTCGGCCTCCCAAAGTGCTGGGATTACAGGCGTGAGCCACCGCGCTCTGCAGAAGTTTTTTAAAAATGTGTTTTGGGTACAAGACTTTTATTGGATATATGTGTGACAAATATCTTCTCCCACCATGTGGTATGACTTTTCATTCTCTTAATGCATCTTTCAATAAACATATGTTTCTCATTTTAATATAATTTAAAGAACAATATTTTCCTTCGTGTTTAGTGTTTTTATGTGCTTTATAAGAATTTTGTGTCCACCTCAAGATAATAAAAATAGTTGTTTATCTTTATTGTTTTGCCTTTCACATTTAGTTCTATGATTCATTTTTTTTTTTCTTGAGATGGAGTCTTGCTCTGTTGCCCAGGCTGGAGTGCAATGGCGCTCTCTTGGCTCACTGCAACCTCTGCCTCCTGGGTTCAAGTGATTCTCCTGCTTCAGCCTCCCAAGTAGCTGGGATTACAGGCACGTGCCACCACACCCAGCTAATTTTTTGTATTTTTAGTAGAGACAGGGTTTCACCATGTTGGCCCGGCTGGTCTTGAACTCCTGACCTCAGGTGATCCACCTGCCTCGGCCTCCCAAAGTGTTGGGATTACAGGCGTGAGCCACCATGCCTGGCCCTATGATTCATTTTGAATTGAATTTTGTATATAGTGTGAGGTAAGGTCAAGTTTCCATTGTAACACATGGCTAGCTAATTATCTACCACTACTGATTGAAGTCCATTATTTTCCCATCATATTGCTGTGGGACATTTGTCATAATTCAGATGACCATAGATAGGTGCGTCTGTTTTTAGATCCTAGTCTGTTCCATTGGTCTGTTTACCTATTCTTGGACCAATACCACTGTTTACATATGCAGATTTATATTAATCTTGATATCTGTGTTAGTCCTGCAGCTAAATTATTCTTCAAAATTGTCTGTCTTGAATTGTTTTTTTACATAAGATATGTAAATAGTATATAAATAGTATGTTGAAAATGGCTTGATTTTGTCTTCTTTCCCTAGTAATAGTTTACATAGGTATAAAATTTTAAGTCGACATTTATTTTATTTTTCGTCAGCACATTTGAGATTTACGTTCATAGTTGCCCAGCTTTTATTACTGCTGATCAAAATAAATGTAACTGTAAGTCATAGGTGTAGGTGTTCTTTTTACTTTCATAGCTTTTAGGATATTTTTGATGTTCTACAGTTTTATTACAGTGAGCCTTTTTTTAATCCTACTTGGTCACTTCTTATGCACTTTTAAAATAATTAGACTTTTAATTTTGGACCAGTTTTAGATTTACACAATCATTGAGAAAATAGTGCAGAATTCCTGTGTATCCCACATCCAGTTTTCTCTATTATTAACATGTTACATTAGCATGGTACATTTGTCCCCATTAGTGAACCAATGTTGGTACATTATTATTAACTAAAATCTATATTTTATTCATGTTTTCTCAATTTCTCCCTAATGTCTTTTTTCTCAGTTCTGGGATCCTATCTGGGATACCATATTACATTTAGTCATCCTATCTTTTTAGATTCTTATTGGTTGTGACAGTTTCTGAAGCTTTCTCATTTTTGATGACCTTGACAGTTGTGAAGATTACTAGTCAGGTGTTTTGTAGAATGAACCTTAATAGGGATTTGTCTGTTGTTTTCTTGATTGTTAGATCAAGGTAATGTGTTTTATGGAGGAAGATCACATGGGTAAAGTGCCATTCTCATCACATCCTATCAAGGGTACATACTATGAAAATGACATCACTATTGATATTAGCCATGATCACCTGACTTGAGGTAATGCTTATCAGGTTTTTCCAGTGTAAAGTTACTCATTTTTCCCTCCCTTTCCATACTGTGCTGTTTGGAAGAAAATCACTATGTGCAGCTCACACTTAAATAGGAATTATGCTCCACCTTCTTAAGGGCAATGTATCTACATAAATTATTTGAAATTCTTCTGCATATTAAGTATATCTATTCTCCCCATTTGTTTATTTATTCAATCATTTATTTATATCAATATGTACTAAGGGACATTTTCCTACTTTGGCTTATAACCCAATATAATTATATTTATTTTCTTGTTCAAATTCTTGTAGCTTTCAGTAGGTTCCTGTATCATTTGGCTTGCCCCCATCATTGTATTATTTTCCTTTTGGCTCATCTTGTATATTTCCTGCCCCAGTCTAAGAATCAGCCTTTTCTTAAAGGAGCCCTGGTTCCTTTTATTGGAGAATGGTATTAGAAACCAAGACCTGCATGCTAGGTATGCTCCGCAATACACTTTTTATTATTAATATTGTTTTTGGTTGACAACTTATGATTGTACACATTATGGGGTACAATCTGATGTTTCAATATAGCCAAACAATGTGGAAGGATTAATTCATGCTAATTAACATATCTATCACCTCTCTTACCCATCATTTTTTTATGGTAAGATATTTGAAATGCATTATTTTTGTTACTTCAAAATACACAATAGATTATTACTATTATTATTATTATTGAGATGGAGTCTCACTCTGTCTCCCAGGCTGGAGTGCAGTGGCGTGATCTTGACTCACTGCAACCTCCGCCTCCCGGGTTCAAGCAATTCTCCTGCCTCAGCCTCCTGAGTAGCTGGGATAACAGGTGCATGCCACCACGCCCGGCTAATTTTTCACAATACATTATTTTGACCATGGTCACCCTGCTGTGCAATAGATCTCAAAACCTATTCCTTATGTCTATCTGAAACTGTGTACCCTTTGATCAACTTTGATCTCAGGTTGTCTTGATAAAATTTGCAAGTATTACTCTTCATATAATGTTTCTCTATTATTCTCTCCATTATTTTTTTGCTTCTGGAACTCTTATTTAAAGAGTTGGAGAAAACTCTCAATCTATCCACATGTCTCTTAAGTGAACTTCCTTTTTGCTTTTGTTTTGTCTCCTCCTTCATTTCCATCTCCTCTTCATCTTTTCTGTCTGTGCTACATTCTGGTAAATTCCTTAACACCATATTCCCATTTAATAATACTCTCTCTGACTCTCTCTCTCTCTAATCCAGATTTTTATTATTTTCAATTGTTTTATTTCCACTAGCATATTTTTTATTTCCAAGATTCTAATCAGTTATTTTCTGTTTTTCTATTTTTATGTCATTCACAAATCAGAGCAACAAGTTAACTGGTGGTTGGCTAAGGTCCTAGCCTTGAAGCTGATTCTATCTTTACACATTCCTTTAAGCCATAAACTTAGACAGTGGGTCAGCAGCTGTTTTTATACACACACACACACACACACACACACATACATACACACATATACACATGTATATATAAAAACATACATATGGGTGTTTATAATACACATATATGTACATACACACATCGTACATACATACATATGAATATACATATGTACATACATACACACATATATGTATGTGTATATACATATACATATAAATACATATACATATGTATGTATATATACACATATATATACACATATATACACTTACATATATACGCATATATATACACATACATATAAACACACATATATACACAAATATATATACACACACATATATATAATACACATACACATTTATATAAAATGGTAGTGAACAGCTTGCCTCAGTCTATGGTCTTAATCAGTGAGCCAGTTTCTTTTCTCTGCATTTAATCCTTTTTACCTCCAGGAGCTGAACTTTCACAGCCATTTTACTGTATTGGCTGGAAACCCTAATGTATTATTCATTCTCATGATTCCTTTTTATTTATGCCAAATGATACAGGTTTCTCTTTTGTGGTAATAATATAAAGTTTTCTTTTAAAAATATATTTACTTATGAAAATAAATAATTTAAAGAAAAATACAAAGTAAATTTTAGTGCAAAATAAAATAAAAATGACTGAAGTTTGAGAGACCTAACACTGAGCCACACTGACACTCCATGATTTGAAATTATTGGTAGAACATTGGCAGGACTACAAGCTGGATCTCCTTATAGTCCAGGTCCTTACACTGGGCCCTTCCTGCAGAGTAACCTGGACAGGTAGTCCTGTGCAATTAATGAGTCTCTGTCACTGTTTGACAATGTGACATAGGTTTGGGACCCTGTGTGTGCAGTGATGCTGAGGCAGGGTGAACATGAACGCTACTGGTTTGAGAGACATGAAAATTAGAGACTGTCTTGGAGGCTTGCTTGTGGGACTACTGCGGCTTACACTGACTAGCTACAGACAGCTATGCCATGAGGTAGGGAATCATGGTATTGATGCTGGGTATCAAGGATGGGGAGTCCTGAATCCCTTTCTTGGCACAACGTTGGACTCTGAGGTTTGGAGATAAATGACTTGACTACTCCAGAGGTGACTCACTGCAGCTTGGAAATTCTCAGCTGCAAGCCTGCACTTTAAGAAAAAATTATTATTATCGTCTCTGACTAATAACCAGCAAACCCAAGTGAAAAATAACTCAGTGGGAGATGAAGAGAAAATTCCTTTTCTAAAAAAAAATTCATATTGAGCTGCAAAGCACAATAAGGCAAAAGCAGAGGAATGCAGATAACAAATCTTTAAATATTAACTGGGTAATTATGCCAATTAACATTTAATTTTATCTAGCTCATCACATTTTATCCATAATAGCATTCTAGGTAACAGTTATTGCTGTAGACCTCTGAAAATTAATTAAAATCACTGAGACAGAACCAAAAAAAGTCCATTCTTTTTTTAAAAAATTCATTGAAGTTAAATAATCAATTTCCATTCTGAAAATTTACTCCAAATGGGAACTTTGAAAGCCAGGACCAGAGACAGGTTTTCTTTCTTTCCTAACACCTGCCTATCCTCAGATTTTTGTTGCTATACCTCCCTGGGCTTCTAATTGAGTCAGAGTCTGCATAAAAGGCAGTGGGTGGGGTAGAATGCTAAGTCCCCGTGCCTCCCAAGTTCCTGATTTCTCTGGTCTCTTGGCCTAATGCGAGAGGCTGTCTTGCCCTGAAATGGGCTTCCTCCAGATGCCCCAAATTCAGCGGCTGCAGCTCAAGTGTGTTCTCATTTCCTATTTCATCCAGGAGTCCTGTGGAGATGCAGGCTGAGGCAACAAACTGAAATGAGCAGGTTGGCTGTTCCTCCATGGCTTGTTTCTGGTGGGGCCTGGGATCTCACAGTGTATGCAGACCAAAGCTGGCCGTTCAGTGGTGAGATTAGCTGTAGAGGGTTCAGTGATCAGGGTTTAGGGTGGCTGGGGAAATGCTGTCTTTAGGGGCCTGCACATTATAGCAGACAGCCCTATGAACTTTTCAAAGCTGAACTTCTATTTTCTATCCATCTATTAGGTAAAACCACACCAGCACAATTCAGGGCCTGCTTCTTCCCCTGACAGAGCCACACAACCACTTGTTGGTGAGATGTCTGGGACATGATTCTCAGAATATTTTGATGGAAAAACAAAGTTTAGTTGCTGCTAAATTCACCCTCCTTCATTTCTGATTAGGCTGTACAAATGCATGGGTTTTCCTCCCTTGATTGGCTTCAATAATCTTAGCTCAGAAAACTAAAAATGATAGATACCTACAGAACTTATGTTTATGGGTCTACAACTATAGTAGCCAAACTTTTGATCAATCTTCAGGTAAACCCCCAGAATCCATTAACTCTACCTATCGGTTGCTAAGGACTGTGTTTGTAATATGTTCCCTTTATCTTTTACTAAGTATCAATCAAGTCAATTGATTGATTGATTAGTGTATACTGATAATCTCCCACAGCCATCCCATTGTATTAGGTATAGTGTACAGAGGTTTACTGAGCTATGAAGGACATGAAAACACTCACGTCTGAAAAATGAGTGGCCTTCATGTACTTTACCTTATTTGATCCCAACTACTACACTTGCAGCTGTTGTCCCCCTCTTTGGGACCTGTAACAACATTTTGAACATGTCTGATCACACTCACCACATCCTCTGTGCAATCTACTTATGGGTGCACCCAGCTTACCTCTTTCTGGACTATGGGTTCCAAGAGACATGGACTCACATTCATCTTTCATTTCCTACAACCTCTGACCCAGGGCCTGGCACTCAGTAGGTCTCAAAAATGCTTACTTATTTATTTTGCCAGCATTGGCCCAACAATTCTAACAAATGGCCTTTTTGTGTCTGTCAGTTACAATTTACACCTGATAGGTCAGATACTTTTGGACTATGACAATAAAGAAAGTGACTTCTTTCTTTGCATTACTATTTTCTCTTCACACTATTTATTGATTTGTGTGTGTGTGTGTGTTTTAAATAACCAAGCCCCAATTAAGCCAACTTGTTCTTGATTTTCTAAAAATTATATAAACTGTAGTTTCTATTCTATAGCCAAAATTAAAATACATCATTGAAATTAAAGTAAGCCTACAGGAGTGCCATTAGGGTATTCAAAGCCAAATGTTGATAATAATGGTATTTACTTACTGAAATTTAGCAGCATTCATTCAAAAGCAACATGCAGTCCTAACTGCCTTAGATCAAAGAATACAAGTTACTTTAAGGTTCTATTCTCTAATTAGGTAGAAAAACCATTTCTTTCCCTCTTATTAACTGTCTCCTTCCCATTATGTTCTATGTCACTTTAAGCAGAATATCCATTTGAAAGAATGAATGAAGTCTGAGGGACTTGCCTGAAGATTGAAAAAGGATAAATTATCTTTATTTATAAAGATAAAAAGCTAAAAAGAGGCTTCAGTAGTTGCAGATTTAGTTAAGTCTCCCTTCTAAGCACAGCTCATGTATGTATCAGAATATTCATTTGTTCCATCCATTTGCAAATACCTTGGCATGAGCAAGTCAACAGGATTCAATCAAACAGACTTCATGGGGAACAATTCCTATAAGGATCATCCAGCCTCTTCCTGGGAAAAAGCACAACCCCACTCTTTCTTGGCAGGAGGGAGACGTCTTCAATGGGCCTGATATATTTTGCCTTTATCAGGACTTGTGATATTGCCTTATTTACAAAATTATAGTCCAGTTTGGGGTGACGGTTGAGGCTGAAGCCCTTGGGCTCCCCATGGGTCCTCAGGGCCGGAAAATTATAGATTGCCAAAGCTGTATGGGGCCTTAGCTGCCACGGAGGCTAATACTCTTGTTTTACAGATTAGGCAGCTAAGACTCAGGAAGGGCAAAAGGTTGTAATAAGGCAGTGGATCCCAAACCTGGCTGATCTTGGCTCATTCATCCCATCCATTCAATAAATGCTTACTGCACATTCCTCTGTGCCAGCACTGTTGTTGGTGGGGGGATACAGTGACCGTCCAGATAGGCATTGCCCTTACTTTCATGGAGCTTATACTCACCAAAAATATACCTAATATAAGAAAATAAAGCACAGTAATGGTCAGGGTGACCAAGGAAGAGAGGGGAGGGTTGGGAAGGGAAGGCTTGTGTTGAGATTTGAATAAGGACTAGGCATAGGATGACCAAAGGGTGGGGGCAGGGGTCATTCTAGACAAGGGGAATAGCTGGTGCACAGGATGAGAAGGAGCATGGAATGTTTGAGCATGGTGAGCAGTGGGGAGAGAGGAGAGACACGTTAATTGGAGAAGTAGGACAAGGCCAGGTCATCTAGAGCAGTGGTCCCCAACGTTTTTTGGCACCAGGGACTGGTTTTGTGGAAGACAGATTTTCCACAGACATGGTTGGGGGATGGTTTCAGGATGAAACTCTTGCACCTCAGATCATCAGGCATTATTAGATTCTCATAAGGAGCACACAACCTAGATCCTTTGCACGGACAGTTCACAATAGGGTTCATGCTCCTATGAGAATCTAATGCCGCCACTGATCTGACAGGAGGTGGAGCTCAGGTAGTAATGCTCACTCTCCACCTCCTGCTGTGCAGCCCACTTCCTAAGAGTTCCTGGTGCCAGTCTGTAGCCCTGGGGGTTGGGGACCCCTGATGTAGAGACTTGCAGGTTGTGGTAAGGAGTGGATTTTTAAAAAAATTATAATGGGAACCCAGATTATTTCAAAATTAGCTTCTTAAAGGGCATTTTCTTTGCTGTTATTATTGTTCTACAATAGATTATTGGGACTAGGATTCTGATAATGAGTCAGGTCAGAAGATGGCCCAGCACAGTTACCGGCCAGTTCCTGTAACTATACACCAATTCCTTTCATTATATTAAGGACCCTCTTGCAACCCTCTGGGCAAGACTGAAAGGGCAGTGTGTTGTTACCCATTATGTGAATTATGATGAGGCCAAATTTTAGCCACAAACACAAATGGCTTCATCTGAAAATAATGCGGTGATCATTTTTGAGCATACTGTGGCACAGGTTACCTAAGTTTGGAAAAAAACAAAGCCATCAAAGCCTTCTGTTGATGATGTGGATGAATCTATCTCCTCCACCTGGTCAGGCTGGTCACCCCAGTCAAGACCCAACCACACTCGAGCCACCTCACACAGATGAGAATCTCTTCTGGTTGCACCACAGGCTGATAACCCAGAGGGTGGCAATCACTGAGTCAGTGCCAACCTCACAGAAATGGGACAAATGAGTACTAATGGGGATGGACCTAGGGCTGGTGGGGCCCCAACCTGCCTCTGATGACCTAGAAGGCCAGGAACTGGCTGGTTGATGGTGGTTATAATTTTACTTTATGCTACCAGTCCTTACCTTTAGGGGTCATATGACACAGGGTACAGAACAGGGTCAGCACACACCTGGGGAAGAAAACACATGACCTAAATGTTAACTGGCCACCAGCCATCAAAATGTCTCAGGGATTGCACAAGCTTTCACATACCTGGGCCTTCCCGACTGGTAGCTGAGGCTCCCATGAGACAGAACTCTGAAGTTCAGCACCTGGAGACCCGGCTGGCAATGCTGCCTCTGTCTCATTACTAGCTACGTGACCTTAGGTAAGTCACTTGGCCCCTCTGGGGCTCACTTGGCTTCTCTGGGCAGTGGGAGAGGTGAACATGGCCTTGCCAACATCACAGGGTTATATATGAAGTAATGTGAGTGAAAGGGACTTGGAAAGGGTAGAGTGGCACCTAAAGTGGCTTACTGGGCTTTACAACCACTGGGAAGTGTGGAGGAAATTCATCAGAGAGTTGATGTGGACGATGAAAGGCTCAAAACATGAAAATCCTGGGGACAGGCTATAGAAACTGAGATTCTATCCACGTTAAACAGAGAAGTTTGAGGGCTCTATTCCAGCCTGTGACTGGTTCTTACCCAGAACATTGTGACTAACTTCTATCAGGTCTCCTGAGGAAAAAACAAAACAAAATGCCTACTAAAATAGGGTGTATTCTATCTCTGAAGAATGTCTTGTGAGCGTATTAAACACTGGAATGAGTTACTAAAACAAGTTTGGTATTCTTTCTCTGATGGCCTTAGGAGAGATTCATACCTGAGTGTGGGTGGTTTAAATGTGATTCTGGCTGAAGATAGAGGAAGACACTACAAACTTAGTTCCCTTTTTTGGTTCCTGGAACTAAATTCATAAGAATTTTCAGGATGTGAGCTCCATGAAGACAGGGAGTTTTGTTCACTGATGCATTCCAAGCATCTAGCATAATACCTAGCATATAGTAGGTGCTTAATAAATATTTGCTGAATGGATAAAGGAACACTATGAGCTAGTCTGGGCATTTGGAAGTGAGAGAAGTTACCCTCTGGTTCACCTACCTGCTTATCCACAGCCCCTGGCTCAGCATAATGTGGGCTGAGCCTCTAAGTTACAGCAGTGGCCTTCAAATCCCAGGGAATTTGGACAAGGTGTCTGTTATTAGTCAGGGTTCTCTAGAGGACAGAACTAATGGAATAGATAAATATATAAAGGGGAGTTTATTAAGTATTATCTCACACGATCACAAGGTCCCACAATAGGCTGTCTGCAGGCTGAGGAGCAAGGACAGCCAGTCTGAGTTCCAAAGCTGAGTCTGATGTTCTAGGGCAGGACGCATCCAGCATGGGAGAGAGATGTAGGTTGGGAGACTAGGCCAGTCTGTCTTTTCACATTTTTCTGCCTGCTTATATTTTAGCTGCGCTGGCAGCTGATTAGACTGTGCCCACCCAGATTAAGGGTGGGTCTGCCTTTCCCAGCCCACTGACTCAAATGTTAATCTCCTTTGGCAACACCCTCACAGACACGCCCAGGATCAATACTTTGTATTCTTCCATCCAATCAAGTTGACACTCAGTATTAACCATCACAGTGTCTCAGTCCTCTTCATCAGGAATTTGCACAGTGGGGAAGGAGTCAAGTCCACTCAGGTTCCACTACAGCCACCCACCCATCTTTTACCTAATATTTATACATATTGGGCTTCCAGATACTAGTTTCTATTTGTTTGGTAACAGTCCACTCTAGTTGCTATTCTGTGAGAGCAATCTGTGATTTTAAAAAGCCTGAAACACAGGAAAAGTGAGGAATAAGCTCCCTTGTTAAAGCACCTTCCATCTCTAGGATTTCTGAGTAACAGATGAGAGGACGAAAATGGTCACTTTGGACATGTTTTTGGTGCCGCTTGTTTCATGAAATTCAAATAAAGGGAAGAAAGGCTGTAATAAATTGTTCCAGTTTTCCTCTTTTTGAAGTGTTCATGGGTTGTTGTCTGAATAATCGTATTTTAAAAAAGCAATCTGTCTAATTCCAAAAGGCTGGGGGTTGCCAGGTCTCTGGGGAGACTCTCTTTTGAGCATACAAGGCCATTGATTGAAATTGTTCTGTTAGTCAGTAGTGAGCACACTGGCACCACAACAGCCCTTAGAGGGAAGCACACAATCTAGTTAATTATGAGGATGCGAGAAGGAGTATGACCATGTGTCTGGGCCTGCTATTAGTATCAGGAGAAGCAGACCCACCAAGGCCTAGTTCCAAAGGCCCCAAGACTCCAAGGGACATTTCCCCACTCCCCTATCTCCACATGAGAAGGAAAACACAGATATGGACCACTCTGCACTGTGAGGAGAGGAAAAGAGGCCACTTTAAAGGGCCTTAGGATTGGTCAGCAAGCAAACAAGTCACAAGTTGAGTTCAATGGTTGATGCCTTGTCCTGGAATCATAAACTTGGCCTCCCACCCTACCCCAATCTATATTCAGCCCTGCCTCTGAAGGCCCAGCAACCCAAACAATTGCCCTGGGAGACAACAATTATATTTGCAGTATTGCCCTGCTTTTCAGAATGTGGTCTTCCTTGGATGTCTCGCAATGCTCTGGCCAATGGCACTTAGGGCAGGAATACCCAGTCTCATTTTCAAGATGAAGAAACAGAGGCTCAGAGATGCTAAGTCACTTGTCTAGTTACACCGGTTAGAGTAGGTACTGGGAACACCAGTAATGGAGTCAGACTACTTGGGTTCACGTCTTGGCACTTCCACTTAATCAGCTCTGCAACTTGGGCTTTGGTGACTCAGTTTCCTGAGTATAATGATATCTGCTTCATAGTGTGATTGGTAGATTAAAACAGATAAAGCATCCCAGTCATGAAAGTGTTTAGCATCCTGAAATGCTCAATAAATATCAACCATTATTATGATGGAGAGGCAACCATTAAGGCCAATTCCTAATCTCATGGTATTTCCAGTACACAGTGTTGTACCCAGCACCAGCTTCTTGCATTTTCTTTCTGCCCAATCCTCTCCCCTGCTCCCCCCACCTTTCTCACTCAAAATAGTGAAGATGTAAAACTCTTTTTCTAAACATTATGGCCCCCTTGGCTGCTACTTAAAATTCTGCTAGGCACAAGGGGATGTGACGTCTCTACCTCTTTGTGGCATGAGGTTAAGAAGCATCACTGGATACAGGGAAAGAAAAGCCTATCTCCCAAGGCTGTCACTAAAGGTTTGAGTGATGTGACTGCAGCAAGCACAGGTGGTGCCTTCTAGCATCAACCACCTACCCCAAATAGCACCATCAGCCATTGTCAGAGGCAGAACTGAAACTCTGTGCCTTGAGTCCTTTCCATTCCCCAGGCTACCTGGATTGCCCTGCATCTGGGACTAGTAGTAGGTGGGAGAGGAGTCAGGAAGGAGAGGGGGTGGCTCACTGCTGGCTGCTACCATGTCAGTAGCACTCACTATCCTGAAGACAGAGAGTGGCCCCTCAGACCTTAATGATTTAAACCTCTGCAAAAGGGGATATCTGAGGACGAACCCTTCAGAGGATGCTTTCTAGGGTCCTTGCCCTTGTTCTGAATACAACATCTCCCTAAGAAACTGTTAGACATAGCATGCAGTGGGATGGGTAGAATTAATTGGGAATTATCTGACAAGATAGTATAAAAATCTCAGATGCCTCTCGTCACTGGAAAGGCATATATTGGATTCCTATCCAGAACTTTGCTTGATTGGAATATAAACAGAGAACACATTTCTGATGTCCCTGCCTTAAGGAGATTTATAATAAAGTTGAAAAAGTAATGGCATGGAGAATATGTGAGAAGATCCCACGGGGACATGCTCCTACATGGGCTGTACAAGGCTAAGAATGCCCCTTATGGAGCACTGTCACTAGATTTCGCAGGAAATTTGCTAACCCATTCTTCCTAAATTTTATATTTTGGTTCTATATTCCCAAACCTCCTTGGAAGAACAACAGTGCTATTATTATGCATTATGGTCTCACTGGAAAAAAAGATGATATATTAATTGGATTATTATTAATGTGGAACTTGGCTTTCCAAGTTTAGATGACATTTTCCACAAAGGTATAGCTTGTTTTAAATTACATGCCAATAACGTCTGCCTTCTGGGTTCCTTTTTCGCCTGCTCAGTAATGATATTATCAATGTTCTTGGAAGCTGAAGCTCAGAATTTTGGAAAAAAGCGACAAATACTTCATATATCAATGTTTGAAGTATGGCCACTGTCTTGCTTTTATCTGCTGTGGGTTGTTCTACATTATATAATGTACTCGAAGCATGTGGGCTTTGGTGATTGAGAGAACAGAGTTCATATTCTGGTTCTGTGTGAACTTGGGTGAGCTGTGTATCTTCCCTGAGCTTTAGTTCCCTCATCAGTAAAATGAGAATAAATAGCCCTGTTTCTCAAGGTGGTTGTGAGGAATGAAGCAATGAACCTAGAACATAGTAAAGTGTCTGGTGCAGAGTGAACAGTCAATAATAGTAATGATTTAATAGCTAACAATTACTGAATAGTTATTATATACTGACAATATGCTATGGGTTTTACCTATATTATTATATTTAATCCTTAAAACAACTCTATAATCATTCTGTCCACTTTATATATGAGGAAATAGAGGCACACAGAAGTTATGGAAGTTTTTTTTTGTTATTTTTTTTCCTTTTTTTTTTTTGAGACGGAGTCTCACTCTGTTGCCAGGCTGGAGTGCAGTGGCGTGATCTTGGCTCACTGCAACCTCCACCTCCCAGGTTCAAGCAATTCTCCTGCCTCAGCCTCCCCAGTAGCTGAGACTACAGGTGCGTGCCACCACACCCAGCTAATTTTTGTGTTTTTAGTAGAGACAGGGTTTCACCATGTTGGCCAGGATGGTCTCGATCTCTTGACCTCATGATCTGCCTGCCTCAGCCTCTCAAAGGGCTAGGATTACAGGCATGAGCCATCGCGTCTGGCCAGAAATTTTGACTACCTAGATGTTTAAGTACATATAGCCAGGTAGTGTCAGGATTTGGGTTTGAACCCAGGACCTCAGGATTTAAATCCAGGCCATATAGGCCTCCAGAGCTTATAATCTTAACCATAATCATGAGAAATAGTGACCATTCTTATTAAGATTATCTGATTGAAATATACAATTTGCTTTCTTTTTTGGTTTAATGCTGCAAAGCAACTGCTCTGACAACTGGATGCACTGACTGGCCTGGTCCTTTTGTCAGTATAAAAGCAAAGCTTCTACAACAAGTATGACATCATTTGGAAGAAGAAAAATTGCTCCCCGTAACCTGGTAATATAAGCAGGCTAGTCATATGTGTCTAAAAATCCGTAAGCTCCTCAGTTATAGCAAACTTTATTTTTTATACAATTAGAGATAATAAATTAAAGGTATAAGCTGAAAGATTAGAAAATATAAAAAGGCATGATTTTGGATGAAGATTATGCTTTCAGCCTTTATGATCAGACTGACAGCCTATCACTTATTAAAGTGGACATCAGGTTTGTATGTACCTTGTCTTAAACAGTCACGATATACCATGCATTGATTTACCTTTTATCTTTTGCCAGCAATGGTAAAGTGATCTGTAGATTTGTCAGGATGTGTTTCTACTAGATAAAACTGCACTTACAAACTCTATTCATTTAAAATGGGACAAAATTCACACAGTCTGTCATTTCCTTATTAAGAAATAGACAACTAAGAAATGTTTTTCATTACGACTGTCACCAAGACACAATGCTAATATCAATAAGCATTTTTGTGTATGTTCTCCTTGCTGAAACCTTGTCAGCATGTTCTCATTTGTCTGCAGAAGCTGAGTGGTAAAAAATTTCAAATGTAAAAATTCTAATGTCACTGTCATTAGCCAGAAAAAGAAATGGCAGAGCAAAGAAAGACACTCTTGGAGAATGAAATCTCTCCGGAGACACTCCAAGGAGGATGCCTGTATTGGCTACCTTCAGCCCCAGTGCACTAGACATGGAGATGGCCTTAGAAGTTTCCACCAACCATGGACTTTCTCCATTCCTCAAATGAACTTTGCTTCCCTCCACCTTGGCACCTTTCAACACCTGTTCTTTCTCCCTGGAATGCTGTCTCCACTGACCTTCCCCCAATCCTTGCACATCCTTCAGATCTCTGCTTAGAGAAGTCTTCCTCAACCTCCTAGATTCAACTGGGTCCTTTGTCATTTTCTTTCATTGGGATCAAACACTGTCATTGTTCATAGTCATGTATTTGTGTGATGCACAATGCTAATTCCATGGGGTGGGAACCAGGCCTAATTTTAGGCACCATTATATCCCTGGGGTTTGGTGTAGTGATGGACACCTGGTAGAGAGGCACACGAAATATCTAAAGGGAACCTGAGCACCCACTGCTTGGGCCAGTGCTGCTGCTTGTGCTGCTGCTTCTACAAAATTAGATCATAGAGCTCTTATCTCCTCCTGTCCAGATTATTTGTGCCAATGACACGTGACTTAAGTTGTACATTGGACTGGTGCAAAGCAATGCTTTCCTCAAGCTTCACAACAGTTTTGATTGGCGTAGCCTGGGCTTGGTTTATAGCCTCTGGGATTACCAGATTAGTAGTGAGATGCTGAAACATAGAGAACCATTTATCACTTTTTTTTCAGCATGCAGGGGCACTTTAGGTGGATGGCAGAGTTGGCAATTGATCTGATTTTCACCGAAGTGCACATGTTCTATGCCATTCAAGTTTGAGGTCCCCACCCTCATGAGTGTCCACAGTTAAGGCAAATTCTGACCTTCTTTTGTCTTCCACTCCAGTAACAGTATTAGTATGGAAGGGAACAAAAATGACATTACAATAGGTAGAGCCTATCATGATGTGCAAGAATGTTAATAAATCAAAACACCAATAAGAACAAATTATTTGTGACATCCCTCTTGGCTGATGGTGATCCTGTCACCACATTGTAAATGAGAATTTCAAATCTGGGTTAAAAAAAACAAACAAACTGAAAATCACTCAGGAGACTCTGGGGTCCAGCTAGGACCCTCAGGTTGCCACCCCCGCTTGTCACCCTAATCACTCTCCCGCAACCCCAGGAGCAAGCCTACTAAAGGGTTTCTCTGCATCGTTGTTATTTTACTTTCTGGCTCTGGAATCTGGACAAAGCAAACTGGAATCTGGCATGAGTTTGCTACTCTTTTAATAGCCCTGATACATCTTGGAGTGCCCCATTTAGTCGGGCATTTTTACAGGTCTATTTTAAAGAAAGTTGTTTCTTTGTTGGATTTTTAATCAAAACAAAAAAGTTCAAATGCTTAATAGTAGGGACCATGGTACATGTTTGTATTCAACTCTCACATTCTCCATCCCCACACCCCTCCACCTCCAGCACAGTATCTTGCTCGGTAAACCCTTTGGAGTTTTTACTTGTCCGCACTTCTTTCTTTTCTCACCTCTTCTTGTCTCCAGGAAGGATACTGTGGGGCTAGCTTCTCTTATGACAGCGCCTATTAGTATGGTGGCTTTGTGCCAGCCTGGCTATTCCATCCACAATCTAGGTCTGCAGAGCCCAAGAACTCAAATTCTCCCTTTACAGTGGGCAGGGGGCGTGTCCATGACAGTCCCTTCCTCCTTGCCTGTAGAAAGCCCTGACCTCAGCTTTGCTCCCCTCAGAAATGGCAAAGAAAGGAGATGAAATTGGCGGAGGCGGCCTGATTCTTCCCTAGTGGGCTGAGTCAGGCTCCCAATCCTCAAAGAAGTGTTCACTTTTCAGACCTGGGTTTTCCTGAGGGCACGATGTAGCGACCACTGTGCGCTGTACTTGGATTCAGAAGACCCAGCTGCAAGTTTGGACACGACCACTTACCAGCTACGTGACTTTAGGCAAGCCACTTTAGCTTTCTGAGCTTATCCACAGGGTGGCTGGCTTGAAAGGGTGCGCCTTGATTCTGTTCCATTATCTGCACTACCCATATTTAAGGGTTGGTACTTCAAGAGACACTCAAAAAAACAAAGGTTACGAGAGTTATCTACTGACTTGTTTCAGCGGAGGTTCAATAAAGGCCTCCCAGGACTGGCCCCAGGCATTCCCTGGCCTCCCCGCAGCTGCCGCCCGTCCCCGCCCCCACTCCATTCCCTGCGCACCCCAGGCTGATGCAGCGTAGCTCTTAGGGGGAGGTGTGAGTCCTTGGAAAGCTCACAAGAATTTCAGAGGGTCAGTCACTCTCATTTACTCCAATGTGCTTTCAAGACTCCTTGATGGGGCCCCCTCCTCCACCCGCCTTCTACTGGCATCCTCCTCCGGGAAAGGTGGCAGCCGAAGACCTCGCGGTTTTCCCTCGCTCAGGCACCCCGCCCCGCCCCCAGCCCCGGTCCTGCCCTCCGCGCCCTGCTGGCCGGGCACTCGGGCGTCCAGGAGCTCCCCCTCGGGGTGGCGCGCGGCGACCGCCGGCGGGTTTGGCAGCAGCGCCAGTCGCGGGGCGGCCCGGGCAACTCGCCCGCCTGCCGGTCCGCCCACGTGCGCAGAGAGGAGCGAAGCGCGAGCAGTCGCCTCGCCCGCGCTTGCTGCCGGTGGGTGCCTCACCTAAGGGGCCGCCGGGGGCCGTAACCCGAGCCCCATCGCAGGGATCCGCATTTGCATAATTCGGCTTTCCCCCGTTCTTTCGGACTCAGGGCCCGAGATGCGAGTCGGACTCCCTTCCGAGGCGTCGTCTTGCCCATGGTCAGCGCGGGGGCCGCGGGACCCGCCAGAGCGCAGGCGGAGTGGGCTGGCGCACGTGGTAAGAACGCAGCTATCTTTTCTTGCTTTTCTTTTCTTTCTTTCTTTTTCTTTCTTTCTTTCTTGAGAAATAGGACTTTGCACATTTTTGCTGGGGTGGGGTATCTACTAGGGTGCTAACCTTGCTGCGATTTCTTTCCATGTCCTTTTCATCCCCAATTGGAAAAAAGCGCACAGCGCGAGCGAGAAACTTTCCCAAATGTGCTCTGGGTGACTTAAGTCAGAGAGATGGCCGGCCGCTGGATACCGGCTGTTTTGGAGGGAGGGGGAGAAGCAGCGCTTGAGTGGAAGAGCAGAGGGAGAGACCGCTCCCGGCCGCCTCAGGGCCCTGACCGCGGTGCGCTGGGCCCGGCGAGAGCTGGCGCACGGCTGCAGCGGTCGAAGCAGGTGAGCGGCTGAAGACCCGCCTGCAGCGCCGCGCTTCCTCCACGGCGTGGCGCCGTGGCTCCCGCCCGCCCCGGCCCACACTAGGCTAGGGCCGCTCCGGGCCCGGGGTGAAAAAGGGACAGGACAGGCCCGCGAGGCTGACCCTGCGCGTTATCCCTGGCCTCCGCGGCTTTGGAGCGGGAAAGGGCTCTGGGGCAATTCGCAACCTGCACAAACGACCATGAATGAGTCATGCAGGCGGCGGTGCGCTGGACTTGGGCACCCGGGACCAGCCTCCTGTGGGGCCCCGGCCAGGCCCGGCTATCCATTGCGGGCTGGGGCGCACTGGGAGGTAGAAGCTTTGCGCCCAGCAAGCCAGAACCTGCTGCTATTTGGACTTTGGAAAAGTTTTTAAAAATTGCTTTGGGAACTAAACAGAAGGGTTTCTACCGGGGTCTCGCAAAGTAAAACGAGTGGGTTGGGGGATGGGGATGGCGTCTTGAAAGTGATTAGAGATGCTTTCGGCCGTCACTGAGGACCGCGCTGGGCTCACCGAGGTGTTTTTTGGGGAGGGAGAGAAAATATTTATTCTAGTACGTGTATTCTGGCTCGGGTGCGGGCAGGGCGCGGTCCTGGATCGTGGGCTATGGGGGTCAGGGGGATTCTTTGGCTGCAGGGACCGGTAGTGAAGGTTAGGCCAGTGTCTTCATAGAGCCTCCTGTCCAGCGAGCCCGGAGTCCGCTCTGCCGCCGGGACACTGCTGGCAACGAGGGCGCGCGGGCTCAGTCAACAGGGAGGTGTGTAGTGTAAGGTGTGTGAGCGGGTGTGTGAAGAGGGCAGCGGGGGCGGGAGTGTGTAGCGGAAGTGGAGCGAGTGTGAGTGTGTGTGTATGTGTGTCTGGAGGGGCAGGGTGAGTGTCCAAGCTTCCATCTGGACGCCCCCACGCAGCCGACCGCCCAGACGCGCCGGGAAGGGCGCCCGCTCCGCGCAGCAGCTGAAGGGGGGCGGGGAGCGCGCGGGTAGAGGAAGGAGGGTGTCTCCGGCTGAGGATTTCTCTCGAAGCTCCCCACAGTAATTCTGCTCCTCCTAGGGTTTACCCTCCCAGTCCCAAGGTGCCCAAAATACTTAAACAAACAAACAACCCAAACCTGTTCCGTTTTCGCTCCTGTATAAATAGAACAGACTTTCCAAAAAAGCAATACGCATTCACTCTTATCACCAGCCACTTCTTTCCACCAAGTAATTCAGAAAAAAGCAGTCAGCTTCCGTGAATGCATGTAGCTTTTTTTTTCTTCGCTGCCTCCTTTTGCTTGCGGTTTTGAGCTGCCAAGAAAGTGAGTAGGGGTTTGACTGTAGTGTCTCGGCTCCGCTCGGTTTCTTTCCGAAGTTTAATTTTCCGGAATGGCTCCCAAACAAGGGCTAGGGAGGCGGAGCCGCCGGCACCGGATCTTCGCCTTTTTTGGAAAGTCCCAGAGAACCGGAATTCCTCCCCGCCCCGGGAGGCTGAGCCGCAGCCCGGAGCAGCTCGCTCTCATGCTGTGGCTGTGACTGGGTCCATGGCGCGCCCTCTCCCCCGCGATCCCTGCGCCCCGGACCCAGGCTGCAGCTAGGGCCGCGCGCCCGGGACCCCAGCGATCCCCGCCGCCTGCGAGCTGGAAGTCGCGAGCCCGGCGGAGTCCGCGCGGTCGAGCCCGTGTATGCAAATCAGCCATGTGACGGCAAAAGCCGCCTGGCCCAGCCCTGTTCCTCAGTCCATATATGGGCAGCGACGTCACGGGTATTGAAGACCTGCCCATAAATACTTAGAGCAACACTTTCCGTCTAACTGAGCGAGGAGCAATTGATTAATAGCTCGGCGAGGGGACTCACTGACTGTTATAATAACACTACACCAGCAACTCCTGGCTTCCCAGCAGCCGGAACACAGACAGGAGAGAGTCAGTGGCAAATAGACATTTTTCTTATTTCTTAAAAAACAGCAACTTGTTTGCTACTTTTATTTCTGTTGATTTTTTTTTTCTTGGTGTGTGTGGTGGTTGTTTTTAAGTGTGGAGGGCAAAAGGAGATACCATCCCAGGCTCAGTCCAACCCCTCTCCAAAACGGCTTTTCTGACACTCCAGGTAGCGAGGGAGTTGGGTCTCCAGGTTGTGCGAGGAGCAAATGATGACCGCCAAGGCCGTAGACAAAATCCCAGTAACTCTCAGTGGTTTTGTGCACCAGCTGTCTGACAACATCTACCCGGTGGAGGACCTCGCCGCCACGTCGGTGACCATCTTTCCCAATGCCGAACTGGGAGGCCCCTTTGACCAGATGAACGGAGTGGCCGGAGGTAAGCCGCGTGTCTTCGCAGGCCCGGACCTGCGCGGCCCGGAGGTGGTGGATGGGGTGCAGTGGGTGTGCGGGAATCGCAGGAGAGGATTGGGGCTCCAGGTGGACGGTGCTGACTGCACTGGCTTTGAAGACTGGAAGTGGGTGCAGGAGGAACCTGCGACAGCTGAGACCAGGGCGCGCGGGCAGATGCGCCAGGTCGCCAGCAAACCGGCGTGCGTGCGCCCCGGCGCGCCCAGCCCCGGGCGAGCGCAGGGATGGGGGTGGAAGAGGCGTCCCCCCGGGCTTCGAGGCTTGCGCAGGCCCTCTGGCCGGCAGCACTTCGACCTCCCCTCTCCCGGGGCAGGGGCAAAGTGACGGTAAAGTTCGGGGCTCTCGGGGAGAGCTGCGCGCCTGGAGAGCCGAGCGGCGGAGAAGCGCCAGGGGAAAGCGTCGGTAGCTCCCTCCTGGGCAGAGCCGACCCCGGGAAAATCTCGGAGCGCTCCCTTCTTGCGGCCTGGAGGCGCGCCCCCACCTGCCCGCCGCCCGCGAAGTTGAGGGGGTTAGTAAGGCGGGGGCTCCGGCCGGCGGAGGCAGGGAGTGGGTGGTGGAGGAGGGCGCGCAACGGCGGGAAGCAGCCCCCGGACTGCCGAGGGAGGCCCGCGGGGGCACCGGCGACGCCGGTTTCCTTGGCGATGCTGTGGAAAGTCGTCTCTCGCGGCCCCCGCGCCTTCCTCGAAGCCGGGCCACTGGCCTTGGGCTGAGGCGGGGACGCGCGGCTGTCGGGAAAGGCGGAGAAGATTGGGAGGGCACGGAAACCTACGGACTCCTTCCTCTACATCCCCCATTGGCTCCAGCAGCCCTCGGCTGAAGCGCAGCGGGAGAGGGAGGGAGAAAAAGGCACAAGGCGCCGGGGATGGGGAGCAGCCGGGAAATCACCCACCCCCTTCTCGGGCTCTCCTCTCGGTTTGGCACCATCACGGCACTGACTGGGATAGGTCGATTCTTGGGTGGTGTTTGTCTTGGTGCCTCAGCCGTGGAACCCCCAGGCAAAAAAGAGGGAGAAAAGCTCCGGGCGGATGAGGCTTTTTAAAATATTGTTGTTGCTATTATTGGGTGTTTTTTATTGGGGACTAGAGCCACAGATGGCTGGGGGTGGAGGGGAGTTGGGAAAAGCTCATTCTGCTTTTTTGGAGGTAGTTCTTGAGTTCCATACTGTCAATGGGTTGCCACAGTTGGGCTGGCCTCTTCTTACAGTCTGTGGGCCTCAATTTCCCCACCTTTTGGACTTTGCCACAGCTCTACAGTGCTGAGACTCTCGGCCTTGGAAATGGACCTATGTGAGCGGGGGTGAGAAGGGAGTCCTGGCTGTATTTTCATTGTTCCACCTCCATTCTGCCTTTCCCCTCCCCAGATGGCATGATCAACATTGACATGACTGGAG